>NC_086449.1:420876047-421244797 GCF_028390025.1 Pseudophryne corroboree | reverse complement strand
CCACCAATCGGACACTGGCGGGAAGTTCAAATTCAGACGCCGGGCAAAGCTCCGGCGCCTGAGTATCGTCTATTCTAAGAGTGGTGATCTCCAGAACTCTCGTATCCCTGCGGTCTTCAGTGCCTCCAAGCACTTCAGCGCCTCCAAGTACTTCAGCGCCTCCAAGTACTTCAGCGCCTCCAAGTACTTCAGCGCCTCCAAGCACCTCAGCGCCCCCAAGCACCCCCAAGCACCCCGGTGTCTCCAAGCACCTCAGTGCTCCCAAGCGCAGTTTATGCCTCTAGCGTAGGGGTGGGAAAAATACGGCCCGCGGGCCGGATGCGGCCCTCAAACCGATCTTGCCCGGCCCACTGCTTCACACCAGCGTGCAATGACAAGCGGCCCGACCGACTGAGCTGCTTGTCATTGCTCTGCAGTACCTCCAAGCTGCCGGCGCCTGTCTCCCCTGCTGCTGCTGCACGGCGCCTGACACACTCATCCTCCTTCTCCCGCCTCCAGAGTCCCCTGTGATCAGACGAAAAGAAGGCGGAGCTATGCGACGATGAGGGGCGGGGCTACTCGGGACCTCAGGGTGCGGAGCTACTCGGGACATAAGCCACTGCTACAGATCCATCCTTTCTGCCACCCAGACACAGATCAGTAAGTTAATGGAAAAAGTGAGGGAAAGAAAGTGTATGTCTGTGTGTGTGTGTGTGTGTGTGTGTGTGTGTGTGTGTGTGTATATATATATATATGAGAGAGTGTGTGTGTGTTAGTGTCTGTGTATATGTTTGTGTGTGCGGGCAGTGGCGTCAGACTGTTTTTGGGTTAGGGGGGAGATCTTTAACGCTCGCTGTACCCCCCCCAACCCCCCCCCCCCCCCCCCCCCCCCCCGATTCTTTCCCCAGGGGCCATAAGACACTGGATAATTTGCTTGCTGGTCAATGATTATCCCAAATAAAATGTTAATGTGTAAAAGGGGACTCTACCTGCCGTAATGTGTAAAAGGAGGCTCTACCTTCCATAATGTGTAAAAGGAGGCTCTACCTTCCGTAATGTGCAAAAGGGGGCTCTACCTTCCGTAATGTGTAAAAGAGCGCTCTACCTGCTGTAATGTGTAAAAGAGCGCTCTACCTGGCGTAATGTGTGACGGGGCTCTACCTGGAGTAATGTGTGTAAGTGGCGCTACTGTGTGGCGTAATTTGAATAATGGAGACTATTGTGCAGCCTAATATGAATCTGTATTATTTTTGGCCACACCCCTTCCCCATGAAGCCACGTCTCTATATTTTTGGCACGTGGGGGAGCTGCTATTTTGTGTGCGGCCCTCGAATACTGACAGGAAAGTGTCAAGTGGCCCCTCAGCTGAAATAATTGCCCACCCCTGCTCTAGCGTCCGGTACTCTTCACTGATTCATCAGCGCCTTTTCAAGTTTTGTCTGTCTTTCAGGAGACTTCCAGCGTCCACACATGCCTCCTGTCTGCCGACCAAATCCTGCATGATGAAAACCTACATTCGGCCATCTCTGCTGCGGCCCAGTTGCGGTTCCTCTTCCCGGTCACCGGAAGAAACCCCGAGTCCACAACACTCCCAAACCAGGTCAGTGATAGCCTCATGGACCCGGGGGATCGGACCACGGACTCAAGTGCCATCCAGAATTTGGCTTCCCGCGTGCTAAGTCAGGAAGCAGCACAGGGCCAGGTGATGCAGTACCTCCAGGAGTTGTCCGGTCGTTTGGATCAGATTCAAGCATCCTTAGCTTCTGTAATTCCGGCCCCAGTTCCCGTAGCCGCACCAGTTGCCGCTCCCAGCAATGTTCAACCATCGGCTGGTATCAGTCCGCGCCTTTAACTTCCTACTCCTTCCCGTTATAATGGGAATCCAAAACATTGTTGAGGTTTCTTAAACCAATGCGAAGTTCATTTTGAGCTACTCGCACATAAATTTTCCCACAGACCGGTCCAAGGTGGCATATATTATTTCTTTGCTTGAAGGATCTGCATTGGATTGTGTGTCTCCACTATGGGAACGATCGGATTCATTGGTTTCCAATTACACTGAATTCATCACGTCTTTTCGAAGAATTTTCGACGAGCCCGCCAGGATGACCACAGCCTCTTCTGACTTGCTACGCATCCGTCAGCGCTCCCGATCCGTGGGCTAGTACGTGGTTCATTTTCAGACCATTGCTTCTTAACTCCACTGGAATAATGACGCCCTGAGAGCTGCTTTCTGGAACGGTCTCTCTGATCGCCTGAAGGATGAGTTGGTCACTAGGGAACTCCCGGATTCGTTGAAGGAACTGACCTCTCTCTGCGTCAAGGTGGATCTCCGGATGCAGGAACGTGGAGGTGAACGTAGTCAATCGGAGCGTTCCAGGTTCCGGCTTCCTCCCTCTAGGCAAGCGGTGGTACCAAGTCCGGACGAACCCATGTAGATTAACCAGTCCCGATTGGCTACGGAAGAACGACAGCGTCGTCGTAAGGGCAAACTCTGCCTGTACTGCGGGGCCGCAGATCATTTCATCAAATTCTGCAAAACCCGTCCGGGAAACGGGCAGGCCTAGCTTGTTCCGGAGGAGTCAAGTTGGGGGTCACGACCAGATCTTCTCCGACTTCGGATTGTTTGCTTCCTGTGTCTTTAATCACCAAGTCAGTCTCCAAGTCTTGTGAGGCCCTGTTGGATTCCGGAGCTGCGGGGAACTTCGTTTCTTCTTCCTGTGTCCAAAGCATGGATTTAAAGGTACGGCCTATTTCTTTGACGGCCATCAATGGTACTAGAATATCCAAGGGTCTCATAACGTGGCGCACGGAGCCAGTTAAGCTGCAGGTCGGAGCTCTACATCAAGAATGTCTGGAATTCTTGGTGATCCTGGAAATGCATCACGATCTGGTCCTCGGAATGCCTTGGCTCAAAATTCATAATCCTCACATTGATTGGAAGTCTTCTCAAATTCTGTCTTGGAGTTCTTTTTGTCATGCTAACTGTCTCACTCCTGTCTGTCCGCTCCGTGCCTCTTCTAAGTCGGATGAAGAGCTTATTCCGGAGGCATATCAAGGGTTCAAGGATGTGTTTTTGGAACAGGCGGCTGACCAGTTACCACCCCATAGGCCTTGGGACTGCCCCGTTGACCTTATCCCAGGGAAGATGCCGCCCCATGGCCGCACATATCCTTTGTCACTTCCTGAGACTCAAGCTATGTCGGACTATATTAAGTCCAATCTTCTCAAAGGATTCATTCGCCCCTCTATCTCCCCAGCTGGAGCGGGCTTCTTTTTCATGAAGAAGGAGGACGGGGGGTTGAGACCATGTATCGATTCCCGCGGCCTAAACGATAGCACCATCAAGAATAAATACCCCTTGCCACTAATCACAGAGTTATTTGATAGGGTTCGTGGCGCCCACGTTTTTTCCAAGCTCGATTTGAGGGGAGCCTATAATCTTATCCGCATCCGAGAAGGGGATGAATGGAAAACCGCCTTCAATACCAGGGATGGGCATTATGAATATCTGGTGATGCCGTTCGGCCTTAGTAATGCCCTGCCGTCTTCCAGGGATTCGTCAACGAAATCTTCTGAGACATGTTATATCGAAGTGTTGTGGTATATTTAGACGACATACTGATTTTTTCAAAAGATCTTGCTGAACACAGGACACAGGTCAAAGAGGTGCTCCACCGTTTACAAAAGAATCATCTCTATGCTAAGATCTCCAAATGTACCTTCGAAGTAACATCAATTCCGTTCCTCGGTTATATCATCTCGGGAACGGAGCTTCGCATGGACCCGGAGAAACTCTCCGCCATTCGTGACTGGACTCAGCCCCTCTCTTTGAAAGCAATACAAAGATTCCTGGGCTTTGCAAATTATTACAGGAAATTCATTAGGGGTTTCTCCACTATAGTTGCACCCATTACCGCCTTGACCAGAAAGGGCTCCAACCCGGGTTTGTGGTCTCCCGAAGCCATGGAAGCTTTCACCTACTTGAAATCAGCTTTTATGTCAGCCCCGGTACTTCAACAACCACATTTCAAAGAACCTTTTTTCCTGGAGGTTGATGCGTCCTCGGTCGGAGTCGGAGCCATACTCCTCGGATAAGAAATTGCATCCGTGTGGCTTCCACTCTCGTAAGTTCTCTCTGGCCGAACGGAATTATACTATTGGTGATCAAGAACTCTTGGCAATAAAATCCGCTTTGGAGGAGTGGAGGTATCTTTTAGAAGGGGCCAAACATGTGATTACTATTTACACCGATCACAAAAAATTGTTGTACATTAAAACCGCACAGTGTTTGAATCCTCGTCAAGCTAGATGGGCGCTTTTCTTCACTCGATTTTCTTTTGTTATCAAGTACCGGGCCGGGACTTTCAATACTAAAGCTGATGCGCTCTCTCGTTCACAAACTCCCACAGATGAAGAGGATTCTATTGAATGGAGCTTAATTCTGAATCCAATTTCTGTTTCCGCTGCTTCCACTACTCCATGTCCTCCCCCTGGGAGAATGTCTGTACCAATTAAATTCCGGCCGAAAATACTGCAGCGGGCCCATATCTCCAAGTTCTCCGGTCATCCCGGCGTCCAGAAGATGCTCAAGTTTCTGCAAAGATCTTACTGGAGTGACACCATGAGGAAGGATGTACAGGATTATATTAATTCTTGTCCACAGTGTACGCAGCATAAATCTCCTCGTCTGCCTCCTGCCGGGTTGCTTCGTCCTCTGTCCATTCCTATGAAACCCTGGACTAATATTTCCATGGACTTCATTACCGAGTTGCCCTGTTCCAAGGGCTACAATACCATCTTGGTGATTGTCGACCGCTTTTCAAAGATGGCGCACTTCGTTCCATTGACAGGTCTGCCGACAGCTCCAAAATTGGCTCTATTGTTCGTCCGGGAACACTTTCGGTTGCATGGTTTACCTCAAGAACTAGTCTCTGATCGAGGGGTACAGTTCACCGCAAGGTTTTGGAGAGCCCTCTGCTCAGCCTTACAAATTACACTTAAATTTTCATCTGCCTATCATCCCCAAACGAATGGACAAACGGAACGAGTCAACCAAGATCTGGAGACTTTCCTCCGCCTTTATCTCTCCCCTTCACAGGACAACTGGGTAGAGTTGTTACCTTGGGCGGAGTTTGCCCATAGCCATTCATTTCATTCTTCCACTGGCGAGTCTCCGTTTTTCATCAACTATGGGTTCCACCCACGAGTTCCGGAATTACCAATTCTTCCGACAGAAGAGGTACCAGCTGTGACTTCCACTCTACTACACTTCAGACAAATTTGGAGTAAGATTCATGCTAGTCTTAAAAAGGTTTCTGTCCGATACAAGTTCTTCGTGGATAAGAAACGGCGAGCCGCTCCTCAATACAAGGTTGGTGATAGGGTATGGCTTTCCACATGCAATCTCCGGTTAAAGGTGCCCACTATGAAGTTTGCTCCAAGGTTCATCGGGCCTTATCCTGTGCTACAAGTCCTGAATCCTGTGGTCTGTAAGTTTGGTTTACCTTCTCACCTACGTATACCAAATGCCTTCCATGTTTCTCTTCTTCGTCCTCTCGTCCTTAATCGTTTTCATTCAAAGTCTTCTAGCCCCACCTCAGTAGAAACTGAAGCCGGAACAGACTTCGAGATCAAAACTATTCTGGACTCTCGTTACCTTCATAAGAATCTGCAATATCTGGTGGAGTGGAAAGGTTATGGTCCTGAGGAGAGAAGTTGGACAAAAGCTTCTGAGGTCTCAGCTCCTCGACTAATCCGGATTTTCCATTCTAGATACTCTACGAAACCAGGAAAGTGTCCAGGGGCCACTCCTAGAGGAGGGGGTACTGTCATGCAGCCGCCGCGGCCACCGTACTTACCTCTCCGGGCGCGCTGGGTCTCCGGGCGGCCGTCCTCGCTGGCGGTCTCCGGCTCCCGGCGCTCCGTCCAGCGATCATAAGTGTGGACGTCGTGGGTACGCCCGGCGTCCACTGAAGGTGCGGGTGATGTCATCTACACTGTCCACCAATCGGACACTGGCGGGAAGTTCAAATTCAGACGCCGGCCAGAGCTCCGGCGCCTGAGTATCATCTATTCTGTCTAAGAGTGGTCATCTCCAGAGCTCTCGTATCCCTGTGGTCTTCAGTGCCTCCAAGCACCTCAGTGCCTCCAAGCGCCTCCAAGCACCTCAGTGCCTCCAAGCACTTCAGCGCCTCCAAGCACTTCAGGGCCTCCAAGCACCCAGTGCTCCCAAGCGCAGTTTATGCCTCTAGCGTCCGGTACTCTTCACTGATTCATCAGCGCCTTTTCAAGTTTTGTCTTTCAGGAGACTTCCAGCGTCCACACGTGCCTCCTGTCTGCCGACCAAATTCTGCATGAGGAAAACCTACATTCGGCCATCTCTGCTGCGGCCCAGTTGCGGTTCCTCTTCCCGGTCACCGGAAGAAACCCTGAGTCCACAACACTCCCAAACCAGGTCAGTGATACTTCTTTTTGCACATTAAAATTAATTTTTGCCTGGGGTGCCCAAACTTTCGATCCCCACTGTAATATATATTATATATATATATATATATATATATATATATATATATATATATATATATATTATATATAAAACGGTTTGTCAGTCAGAGAAACACAACCTAGTCTGTAAAGATACTCCCTGTCGAGCTCGCACCTTGCAAATGGTGAGGGGATATCTAGATTCCACCTTACAAACGTGTTGGCTGTGTACTCTTTTAGTTGCAGTTTATTGACACAATTTTATACTTTGAACTGTGTATACGTTATTAAAATAACTTTTTACTAATTGGCTTGTTGGCCTCTTGTTTGGGTGACTATTTGGTGAGGGGTGTCTGTTACAGGTCCCCAGATTTAAATACCCTCCAGTCTACATTCCGACGAAAATAACGCTGGAAGAACTGTGTAATTACATTCCACTTTAGCGCACTTGGGAATTTGTGTTTATTCTTGTATGATTTTGAGGTCTCCCAACAAAGATCTCTCCCGTGGTGCCGCTTCTAGGTTGGCGCGAGATAAAGATACTACTGTGTTATATATATATATATATATATATATATATATCTCCAAAACGATGTATCAGATGGCGCTAATAATCACTTATTTATTCAACCAGCCATACGATTGACCACATCAATAAATAAATAATATCAATTTATTAAAAGCATATAATGCAAAAAGAGATAACCCTTTCATAGATACATAGCATTGATGAATGTTAGATGAAATAATGAAGGGTATATATTTTCTCTTCCACCCTGACGCATTTCGTCCTTAACGGACTTCTTCAGAGGGGTGATCAATACAGCTATACTCCAAAATGAATCTTCAGATCCTTAGACCATTTGTCAGTATAGGTTTGTATAACAATTTTAAAAGTTTGAAAGACTTCTGTCTTAGTTCGTAAGGGTCAATTAGTTAAAATCTGAAAAATAGCCCACCTCAGGGAGAAACTCATATATAAATTCGCGTATATCCACATAAGGACCACAGAATCCTGTGTGCTCCTGTGTGCACTTTGGGAGAGCACACAGGAGCACACACTAATAAATCGCATTGAAACGTTGTCACCACTTTTGAAGTAAGTGTCCTGTTGATCTCGTCGCACGGAGTGCCGCACCCGCTGTTGGTTGTATTTGAGTTTCTGTGGAGGCACCCAGCGCTTTGATTTCTATTATTGGGAGAGCCGGACCCGTCTGTTGTTATATATATATATATATATATATATATATATATATATATATATATATATATATATATAGATTTGCTGCTGGATGATGTTGCATTCACATGTAGCACGAAAGTACTGGCAAGCTTTACTTTGAAGCAAAAAATAAACTAAACAAATTCCCCCAGGATACTTCAATGGGCTAGCAAAAGAAACGTACAGTACATCCTACTTGATGATAAAATGTGAAGAAGGACTCATTTACACAGATTTACGCAAAAACATTGTATGCCACCAGCCACAAAGTGGCATCTCTGCTCAAGTGGTTCTACAGTACACTACATTATAATATGCTGATCCTAGTAGAAACACAGAATTTGATGGCATATAAGAACTATGTGGTCCATCTAGTCTTCCCCTTTTTTAACCATATTGTTACCTCAAACCCTATTTGATCCTTATTTATTTTTAAGAATATTATTATGTCTATCCCATGCATGTTTAAATTACTCTGCTGTACCACCTCTGATGGGAGGCTATTCCACTTGTCCACTATTGTTTCCGTTAAGTATTTTTTCCTCAAATTTCCCCTGAAGCTACCACCCTCCAGTTTCAGTGCATAGCCTCGTGCTCTAATACTTCCTTTCATTTGAAGACTGTGTCCCACCTGGACCTTGTTAAAACCCTTGATATGTTTGAAAGTTTCTATCATGTCTCCCCCATTCCCTTCTCTTCTCCAAACTATACATATTGAGATTTTTAGTCTTTCTGGGTAAGTTTTGTGATGTAGGCCATGCACCATTTTAGTTGCCCTTCTTTGTACAATCTCTAATGTATTAATATACTTCTAAAGATATTGTCTTCAGAATTGAACACACTATTCTAGATGTGGCTGTACCAATGATCTAAACAGTGGCATTACTACTTCTTTCTTACTCCTGCCGATTCCTCTAGCTATACAACCAAGCATCTGACTTGCCTTCCTCATTGCTTTGTTACATTGTTTACTTGCCTTTAAGTCACCTGAAATGGTGACTCCTAGAGGCCTCTTCTCCTAAGTAGTTTCCAATATAGTGCCATTAATACTATATGTAGCCTTTGGATTTTTGGAGACCCAAGTGCAGGATTTTGCATTTGTTGGCATTAAACTGTAATTGCCAAACTCTTGACCATTCCTCTAGTCTACCTAGATCATCAATCATGTATTTTACACCGCCTGGGGGTATATTTACAAAAATTCAGTTTTGGAGTTTCAAGGGATTTGGCATTCGATTTCCATTTCATTTGTATTATGTCAAATCGATTCTAAAGCCAAATTCAACTAACATCTCAACAGTAATCAAATTTCTGAAAAACATCAATGTTTTACTGACATAAAATCCCCTCATTTACTAAAATTTGATTTGCAATCAAACTAAAAAACTTCAAATCCCAAAATGTTTAGAATTATGTTAGATATTCGATTTGGCTTCTAAAACATCATTCTAATGGTAAGAAATTGATAGGGATGATTTTTCAAGTACCCAAAAGCATGTAGGGCAGTGTGGAAGTAGTAATAATGGATGTCCAAGGTAATTGTATGTTGTGCACCTACCTGCACAATACAAAGCACCACATGACTGAGATGACCCTGGAGGATAAATCAGACCACCATCAGCAGCTTCTTGAGTTGAATAGTGCACATATTTATTCTTATAGACCTCATTCTTCCATGAATGTGCAATGGATAGCACCAAAGCACAATAGTAGGCAATTTGGCAGGATGATATAATACATTTTAAAATCATGAGCATTGTACCTGGCTGTCCTGGTTCGTCCCATGATGCCTACACCCTCAGCAATTCACCCCTTTCTGCAAAAATTCTTGTGGGACAAATGTCAGAGGGATGGTTGCTGTGTAAGATACCAGTATGTGCTAAAAAAGCAGCAAATAGTACTTGTTACTATATTGTTCTAATTGGTTCCCCTTCCACCAAAAAAGGTTATTTAGGCTTTGGCTGTTGCTCCTGGCTTCTGACTCCATTGTCAAATCCACAAACTCCTGCTGAGCAAGAGGTACATATAGCCACACAATCCTTGACAGAATCCACCTTTAGGCAATTAAAAACAAAGGTTGTTAATTCGGGAGGCATATTATATTATTTTGCAAACCTGTCTGATATTGTGCTCTGCTGCAGTCTATTGCATAATTGCACATTAAATAAACCACTCCCCACATATTATGCAATAATCATACCAACAACTGACTATGTGAGCAGAGAAAAGTGGAAGGTAGGCTGGAAGGCAGATTAGGGCTAAACCTATTTCCAACTATATCCGCTGTATTTGAAAATAAATAAATAATAATCATGTTAGGTTTTCATGTATAAAACAGTGTAAAGCGAGAGCATCCCCTTTAATTAGTGTGCATATGATACATTTGGACTAATAGGAAGCAATGAGGTAATTCTGTTTGATTTTGCTGGGGATTTTAATGTGGATGTGAGGTTCGATTTTGAAAGGGATTTCATAAATTGAACTCAAAATCCGTTCCAACATGAATCAACATTGAATTAGATTTTAAAAGTTTAGACTAAAGTCTATGCTTAGGGACAGAATAGCTAAGGTCATTGGGGTGGGACCGCTAAGCTTTTTGGACCATGGTAAATTGGCCAAGACTGCAGTTCCTGTCTGCAGTTTAATTTGTGTTATGCAGGAAAAATCTGTATACGCATAAAATATATATATATATATATATATATATATATACATATATACATACATACATACATACACACATACACACATATACATACACATATACATACACACACATACATTTCATAAATTCTTAGGATTGCTATATGTGCCAATAATAAAATATAGTTTGAGGTGGCATTGCAGGATGCAGTTAAAATACCAGCTGTCTGGATCCTGGCGTTCAGGAGACTAACGCTGGAATCCTTACAGCCGGTACAATACAGACGCCCAAAATCCCAACCACCTCCTGGTATTCCCACTCGGTTGGTGGGTCCACGCCACCAACCAAGTGGGAATATAACCTGTGGCGAGCCCAGTGAAGAGTGGCGAGTATACTGACAGCCTGCATCCCATCTGCCAGATATATGTATTCCGGCATTGCATTATCTGTTAAATAGGCTACTGATCATTCTGACTTAATTTCTGAGCCTTATTGCCTATCTACTAGTGCTACGTATGACAATGGCCTGAGCTAGTAAAAAAGACAGTCACGCAAGTAATGTGGTGTGGCCACACCCCCTACTGCACAATCACAGTATGACACTAAAGCATTGTAGATGGGTCAGATTATTTACAGTTGGGCATGTTAACCCCTCCACACCTTGGCCATGCCCCATATAAGTATTGTTGGAAAACTGTTCCCATTACATGCCTTACTGGGGAGCTTCATCTGTTCACCACTATTCCTGGTAAAGTTTACTGAAAAGAGCAAAGTGGGAGGATGGTTTAGAGGCAATAAAAAGGTATCTCAACAAAACAGTTACCAGAAGAGAGAATTGTGTTCATAGAAGAAAGTATAGATTTTATCCTAAATAATTTTATTTCAAGAGTGATTATTATTTACAAGTTGGGACGGCGATGGATACCAGGTTTTCCCCTAGTTATGCCAATCTGTTCCTGGCCAGGTGGGGAGACCAAGTCATCTGGCAGGGACAGGAATGGGGGGCAAACCTGGTATCATGGTATCATTACATAGACGATGTTATATTTTTTTGGAAAGGTACCGAAGAAGAATTACATTCTTTTTGCACATCCTTGAACAACAATACTCAACATTAAAATCACCTTCCAGATAAGCAAGGAAAAAAATCAACTTTCTGGATCTCAGTCTGTATGTTAAAAACAGTACCTGCATACCAAGACATATCATAAGCCGACAGATTTGAACAGTTATATAAATAAGAACACTGAATATTTACAGAGATGGCTAGATGGTGTATCAAAGAGTCAATTTCTTTGAGTCAAAAGAAACGGTACAGAGGAAGATGTATGTATAGAACAAATTAATTTGATGGGGATGAACTTTAAAAGCACGGGACAATGATAGCAATTTGATTGAACAAACAAATAAAAAAAGTTCATAATACAAACAGGGAGTCACTCAGAAAGAACACACAAAAAGAGAAAAGGATAGAGAACAAGTATGCTTTCATCACTAAGTATGGATCACATCATAAGAAGTTAGAAAGCATACTGATTTGCCACTGGCACCTCCTACATAAGGACCCCATCTTATGAAAAGTTCTACCAACAACACCAACATTTATCTACAAGAAATCTGATAGCTTGCAAAGAAAACTGGTAAGGAGCGCTTTGGAACCAATTCAAGGTGAAAGGATAAGAACCAAGAGATTCCATCGCTGCGACAGTTGTGCCAGGTGTAAAAGCGTAAAAAGCAAAGAAACACAGTTCATAAGCTTCTGTGTAAAAGGGTAAAGAGTACAAAATCTCTGACTTTATTACGTGCCACACTCCAAATGTGGTGTACCTTATAGAATGCTCATGCAGATTAATTTATATAGGACGACTTCACAAGCTCTAAAAACTAGGACAGCAGAACATTTAAGAAATATAAAGAAAGGAACTGAGACTCATTCACTTTCAGAACACTTCAAGAAATGCCACTTCTGCTCCACGGATCACATTAAGAAATTCCTAGGCATCCAGATTATCAGGAACACGTGGAGAAAGATGGAGACTCCAATCTGGCACGAAAGGAAATATTCAAATTAAAATCCCTAATTCCAGGAGGACTGAACAATGACTTCGAATTGAAATGGTTCTTATGACCCATATCCTCCCCGTTCTTAACCTATAAAGCTAACAATAATTTCATACACATAGGTCCCTCATTATCTATTGATTATCTCTTATTTTTCCTTGTAGCCAAACCTATATTGCCTGTGCTATCATTGTGTCCTTTTGTTTTATTACACATATGGAAAAAAAAAATAGCATCCAAAAAGAAAAACATGCATTTCATAACATCTACCCCTCCTAACACTGGAAATTGCAAACCAAAGCCTTGCATGCCAACCATTACTGGAGCAAATCAATATTTGCCAACCGGGACTGGAAGTACGAATGATCACACTTCCGCCATCCACTGAAGCCCAGCAATCCCCCGCCAACCGGAAGTAGTGGCAACACGCACTTCCGCCAACCACAGAGCCGCGTGCCAACCACGGGATGACGCACTTCCGGTGCGCAGGATCACTTGAAAATTAAACAGTTTAAAAGGAGAACCTTTCCTGACAGTCACTATACCTTGAAAAAGAACCAGTCTGGCTTGAAACGCATTTGTAGTGACTGATAAGGACCATCTGGATAAAGGGACTGTCTGCCTGGTTTAAAGCCCAGCCGGTTGTGTAGTACGGACTGCACTCTGCTTTATTACCACCACTGGCTCCATCTTCATAAACTGGGTAAGATCATTCTCATTTGCTTACTTGAACCATTGTGAACTGGTTCCAGAAACACTGACATTCTCAGTATTTTACCAAGTGCCATTCTGGTTAACATGAGGATTATCTACTATTTTCGCTGCACATAACATGTTTTTAGCAAACCTGGTTTTCACTTAATTGTTGTTTTGTCTTGTCTTTTATGCTTCATGTGCTAATAAACACATATTTTAAAAATAACATTCCAGCGCCCATAGTGAATTACCACACTATCCACATTGCTACTAATCCTTGGTTCAAGGGAGACCTAGAGTACTTCACTTAGGCAGCAAAGGAAGGTTGCGCAGTAGAGCCCTGCTACAGGTGTTTTCTACTATTCCTGTTAAAGTTTACTGAAAAGAGCAAAGTGGGAGCCATGCCATCCGTCCACACATAAGTTATCTGTTCAAGCAATGGTCCAGATAAGAACTTTAACCATTCAAAAACAAAACCACACTGGGTAGGGACGGGACTATAGCAGATGCTTTTTTGTATTTTCACACATTTCGGATATGTAATGCTTTTAAGAGGTTTATTTATTTATTTATTTATTTTGTAAGAAATAATAGTTACTGGGCTTTTTCACGAAGGCGCCGGACTATGAAATCATAAAATGATGGCATTTTACATTGTGCAGTTCAGCAGTTTACAGGACATGTTTTGGTACAGAAAGCTTTATTTTTCTGTATTTTATTTCCTTATGTTTGTACCTTTACTATAGCACTGAGTCCAGTGCCAATCCTGTTCAAAATTATGTACTGTAACTTTGAATTAATTTACTTTATATTTAAAATATATTTAGTAATGCACTGGATCAAATTATTTTATTTATTCATGGTTTGTTTCTGTTATAATAAAGTAATTAGCGGTACATCTGCCTAACTTTTTCATGAAAAGGTTAAATGTGTCAGGGTTGGGACTGGAAGGAGACTGTTACAGAAAGAATGCCACACAAACCAATTCTTCAATACCTAGGAAACTTTTATTGATACTTTACCAAATCCGATTAAAGAAAGGACTATGGGAATGTTTGTCACACTATAAGGTATATTCACTATGGGAGATATTAATAGAGGGTGTTTTCCAGTATTTATTTATTTTTTTGTACTTTTTTCGCCAATTTTTTTCCTGGCTAATTCAGTTATCCATTTCTTTGCACCCGAAAAATATTAAATGTTTGGGCAAAACACATAGGATCTGTAATAAGTTCCTGGAACTGTGTGTTTTCAGGGCCGTGATTGCGAAAACGGGGCATTTTTATCAATGAGTGCTAGCTTTGGGGCTAATTGGATACTCTCTGGGGGATTAATTATCCCCCTTTATATTATGAGACACACCCATGTGCTAATGATACAACAATTGCTTTTTGATTTATACTGAGAGGTGGCTTTTGCATGTGTCATGAGTTTTAGAATTACTCTGCTGACTGAGTGACTTTTTATCATGTTGGTTTGCAGGGAGTAACGTTATTGTTTTCTGTTACTTTAGGGGTCTATGTACTAAGCCTTGAAGAGTGATACAGTAAGTGGACCAAGATAAAATACTAGCCAGTCAACTCCAAACTACCATGCTAGAGGCTGTGTTAAAAAAATGATAGGAGCTGGTTGGTTGGTACTTTGGGGGTAATTCAGTTCTGATCGCAGCAGCAAATTTGTTAGCTAATGGGCAAAACCATGTGCACTGCAGGGGGGGCAGATATAACATGTGCAGTGAGTTAGATTTGGGTGGGTTGTTTTGTTTCTGTGCAGGGTCAATACTGGCTGTTTTATTTTTACACTGCAATTTAGATTTCAGTTTGAACACACCCCACCCAAATCTAACTCTCTCTGCACATGTTATATCTCCCCCCCCCCCTGCAGTGTACATGGTTTTGCCCATAAGCTAACAAATTTGGTACTGCAATCAGATCTAAATTAGGCCCTTTATCTTCATCCACTTTCTCTCTTTCCAATGCCTAGTACATAGACCCCTTAGTCCCTAGTCCGTTATTATAATAGGGATGTTATGGCTGCAATTGATATTATCGCCCCTGTGCGTATAAGACCTCGTAAACCACAACGTCAAGCTCCATGGTTCGACAACAGTGTTAGTGAGCTCAAGAAAAGGGGGCGTAGACTGGAAAGACGATGGAGGAAGACTAACCTATTGGATGACAAAATAAAACTAATAAAGCATAACGAAGAATATCAATCGACTATCACTCGTAAGAAATTCCTGTCAAATGAGATCACAGCAGCAAACAATAGGCCAGCTCAACTCTTCCACACAGTGGAATGCTTTGCAAGCCAGCATGCCTGCAGACTGATGAGACCCTCTCCCAGGCAAGATGCAACGAGTTTGCAAACTTCTTTGCAGATAAAATATCCACCATCCGGGCTGGAATCTCCACAGTGCCATCAAAGGAGTGCCAAACTACAAAGCCTGCCAATATAAGCTACCTGCCTTCATGGACCAGCTTTGACCCAGTGGATGTAAAGGACACTGCTGAAATTGCTCGGATTTTGCGTCCCACCACCTGTGATCTAGACCCAGCCTCAACCAAGCTTCTAATAGGTTGTATGGATATAATTGGTCCTGTCTTTGCAAAAGTTGTTCAATGCTCTTTGCAGACAGGCATTTTTCCTGGACCCCTAAAGGAAGCAATTGTTAGACCGCTTCTTAAAAAACCTAATTTAGATCCCGACTGCATGACCAACTACAGACCGGTATCAAACCTTCCTTTCTTAGGAAAGTTTATTGAGAAAGTGGTTGCAAATCAACTGGAAACCCGCATGACAACCTATGATATTTATGATCCATTTCAATAAGGATTCAGGAGAAGACATAGCAATGAAACAGCTCTGGTGTGTGTGTTAAATGATCTTCTGATGGCAAGAGACAGAGGTGACTGTTCAATATTAATCCTACTGGATCTCTCGGCAGCATTTGATACCGTGGACCATGGGCTTCTGATTGAGCGACTGACACATTTCTGTGGTCTGGATGGCACAGTCCTAAAATGGTTCAAATAATTTCTCACAGGCAGGTCACAGAGAGTATCATCTGGATTATACTCCTCACCACCAGTGCCATTGCCATGTGGTGTCCCACAAGGTTCTATACTATCCCCCATGCTTTTTGCAGTATACATGCTCCCATTGGGCGAAATAATCAGGCGCCATGGCCTGGTCTACCACTGCTATGCAGATGATACACAACTGTACTTGTCCTTTGCACTGGGCACTGATAACCCAATAGCAACCCTAAATGGCTGTCTAGCTGAGCTACAGGAGTGGATGAGCGCCAGTTGGCTGCGACTGAACCCGGATAAAACAGAGGTCCTTATGATACAACCGCAACATCAAAGGACAAGACTGCAGCATAGCCAACCAACTGGAATTACACTCGGGGATTCAGAATTACAGACCAGTGATCGTGTGCAGAATCTTGGCGTTGTCCTGGATGGTGGCTTGACACTTAAAAAGCAGATATCAGCCACAATCAAATCCTCATTCTTTCACCTGAGGAACATAGCCAGAATCAAGCACTTAATTCCCTCAGATGATATGCCAAAAGTCATACATGCATTTGTATCATCTCGATTAGACTACTGTAATGCCCTCTACCTTGGTCTCCCAGCAAAAGAATTGCAACACTTACAGCTGGTGCAAAACACAGCTGCCAGGCTGTTAACCAACCAGCCCCATTCTAGCCACATAACACCCATCCTCTACTCCCTTCACTGGCTGCCTGTAAGATGACGAATCATCTTCAAGATTGGCTTACTGAGTTTCAAAGCATTACATGACCAGGGCCCAAGGTACCTGAAACAGCTTCTGACCCCATACTGCCCCACCCGATTACCACGATCTGTAGATGAAGGACTTTTAGCAGTACCTAGAATCTACCGTAATTCATCTGGGGGTCGAGCTTTTAGTCATGCGGCTCCGACTCTATGGAACTCCCTTCCCCGCACAGTGCGAGAGGCCCCAACTATAGAATCCTTCAAAAGTAGACTCAAGACTTTCCTGTTTACTCAAGCATTTCCATAGTGTCCCTTTTAGTATCTTCATGCTTCTGTATTTTATGAAAATGTACTTCATTATTTTCTGTACTATATTATGCTATGTATCTGTTAAACGCCTTGAGTCCTATTGGAGAAAGAGCGCTATATAAATAAAATTATTATTATTAGTCATTTGTCTAACTCTTTATTCTATGACAAGGTTAGTTATGTTATATACAGTGCAATGTTTTCCATTATTACACATCCAATTTGATTTTGACATTCTACAACAGAGGTTTTCAAACATGATCCTCAAGGCACCCCAATGGTCCAGGTTTCAAGTTTATCCATGCTCGGCCCCAGGTGACTTAATTAGCACCGCAGTCAATTTGATTTAACCAACTGTGCTGAGCCATGGATATACCTAAAACCTGGACTGTTGGGGTGCCTTGAGGGCCGCGTTTCAGAACCTCTGTGCTACAATAAAAGATTAAAAAAATACAAAAAAGTACATTGTTGTCTTTTGTGAATATTATACAATACCAGATGTGATAATTATCCAAAAATACTGGCTGATTTCTGGTCTGTGGAGAAATGACAAGTCACAAACTGTATAGACAGATTTATAGGACTGTTAACCTTGTACAGCCCAATACGATGATAACCCTTATATGAAATACTGTCTGTCAGCTCTTTACACCCATTTTAATTAAAGCAGTGGACATGAATTATGTATGTGTATTTTTATAGCTCTACTGAGACAGCACACTCAAAATAGCCCTGTGCTACTCTAATTGCTTTGAATCAATACATAAAAGTGAAGTACAGATTACTTATTTATGGGTGATCAAGTATAATCACAACTGCTACTGTTTTTAGAGTAGTTCCATTTAAAGAATTTAGGTATTTGCTTGTAGTGTAACATTGAAATTCTATAGACCAATTTACAAAAAAAAGCCTGTATGTATCTTAGTTGTAACAACATATTAAATATTGCTGTACAGTGTAATGAAGGAACCTGATTTTTATTTTAGAACAAAAATATACTTATTAATAAGTACATGCAGGAATTTCCATATCATAACAGATGCTTAATATTCTACATTTTGCATACATAGAGGGTGAGGCAAATAAACTCACAGATTTTAAAGGTTAACATGAAAGGCAGTGTAAAGGCTATTCAAAATATTAGTGCATAATATGAAACTACATAAGCAACCCCAAAATGGTCACAAGGCCAAACTACATTCAGGGTCCAAAAATCATGACAACTTGGCCAAGAAAAGGACTTTTGGAAAGTAGGCCATTTATTTATTTATTTACAGTTTATTTATTACCAGTTATTTATATAGCGCACACATATTCTGCAGCGCTGAACAGAGAATATTTGCCCATTCACATCAGTCCCTGCCCCAGTGGAGCTTACAATCTATATTCACTATCACATGTACACAAGCACACATTCACGCTAGGGTTAATTTTTGTTGGGAGCCAATGAACCTACCAGTATATTTTGGGATTGTGGGCGGAAACCGGAGTACCCGGAGGAAACCCACGCAAGTACGGGGAGTATATACAAGCTCCACACAGTTAGAGCCATGGTGGGAATCAAACCCATGACCTCAGTGCTGTGAGGCAGTAATGCTAACCATTACACCATCCGTACTGCCAATAACTACAACTATATTCCAACTACATAATTACAATGCTTGAGAGAAAAGGAAATGTAGATCTTCCTTGTTTCATTCATCATACAGTACAACAGTAATTACGCAGGTGAGAAATTAGAAAAGGCTTTCCTATTAACCCAACCCCCACTATCACACACTAATCTTAACAGTTCTATGTGCAAGATAATGAAGCAGAAAAATGCATTTTCTATATTAGATAAACTAAAGGAGAGTACACACTAGGCGATTTCTGCCTAAACATTTATGTCGATATCATTTATTTTTAGCCTGAAATCGTCCAGTGTGTATGGGGGGGAATATTGATGAACAATGCACGCTCCAGCACGTCGTTCATCAATATTGAGCCGACATGCAGCTCAACCCATCAATGTTGGGCTGAGCTGCATGTTCGGGAATGCCGGTGGTGACGTCACTGAACATTATCGTTGAACGATAACGTTCAGTGTGTACGCACTATATCGTTGAACACTAGATCGGTCAACTATATAGTCGCTCACCACCGGCATTTAAACATCGGGTAGTGTGTACCCGCCTTAACACTAACTACAATTTAAAAGGAAGATTTATCAAGCCTTGGAGTGATAAATTGCACAGTGATAAAGTACCAACCAACCAGCTCCTAACTGCCATGTTACAGGTTGTGTTTGAAAAAGGACAGGCGCTGATTGGTTGGTACTTTATCACTGTGCTATTTATCACTCTCCAAGGATTGATAAATCTAGCACTAAGTATAATGTGTGCGTGAATCTGGCTGTTTCAATTAACTTTTTCAGGGGTTTTTCAGAGTTGTTAGCAAACAAAAAAAATTAGCAATTGGGCAAAACCATCTTGCACAGCAAGTGGGGCAGATATAACATTTGCAGAGAGAGTTAGATTTGGGTGGCAATGCCGTAACTACGTGTGCCAGGTGTGCCTTACACACAGCGCAGTCGCACTGAGGGCGCAACGGCCCCCTTTCCCTAAAGTTAGCGGCTTGTAATGAGTCAAACTGACTCATTACAAGCCGCCTGTGCCGGAGGAGGAGAGGGAGCAGCGGAGATGGAAGGAGGGAGGGGGAGGAGGGAGCCGCAGCAGCGCTATATAATTGGTGGCGCCGCCACCAATGCGCTTCCCTCATCCCAGCATTCACAGCGGCGGCGGCTAGCCAATGCGGAAGGAGAGGGATAGCAGCATGCGGCGCCGCCAGCAATTACACTGCGCTGCTGCGGCTCCCTCCTCCTCCTTCTCCCCTGCCCCCGGAGCTGCCAGCACCGAGGAGCCTGACTGCCTGAGCAAGTGGAGAGGTGGTAAGTATCATCTATTCTATCGGTCTGTCTGTCTACCTAATGTGTAAAAAAGGGAACACTGTCTGCCGTAACGTGTAAAAAGGGGGAAGCTGTCTGCCGTAACGTGTAAAAAGGGGAACGCTGTCTGCCGTAATGTGTAAAAAAGGGGATGCTGCCTGCCGTAATGTGTAAAAAGGGCACGCTGTCTGCCGTAACGTGTAAAAAGGGGGACGCTGTCTGCCGTAACGTGTAAAAAGGGGGACGCTGTCTGCCGTAACGTGTAAAAAGGGGGACGCCGTCTGCCGTAACGTGTAAAAAGGGGGACGCTGTCTGCCATAATGTGTAAAAAGGGGGATGCTGTCTGCTGTAATGTGTAAAAAGGGGGACGCTGTCTGACGTAATGTGTAAAAGGGGACGCTGTTTGCCATAATGTGTAAGAGGGGCTATACCTGGTGTAGTGGCGCTACTGTGTGGTGTAATTTGAATAATGGAGACTACTATAATATGTAATATGAATTGGTATTATTTTGTGGCCACACCCCTTCCCCATGAAGCCACGCCCCTATTTTTGCGTGCACCTACAGCGCGCACTGCCCCTCCCCCCCTATGTAAAACAGGGGCAGATGCCCTATCTTGCACACAGCGCTCTTTTATTGTCATATTAAAGTGATTTTGGGGTAACTGTAGTGCCGATTCGGTTTTGCTAGATTGGCTCTAATTCTTTTTTAAATAAACAGGTATGAAAAGAGAAAAACACGAACCACTCAACTTCCAACTGTCAACTGACAGTGGGCACTCACATAAACACAGGGGGAAATATTCATGAATGATCGCGGAGTGAACACCTAGAATATATGCATGTCTCACCTTCTAGAATGTTCTGGTAGATTTCCACATGCATGCATTATGCTAAGTTCCCTACTAATCGAGGGTATCCATTAGCACAAGACCTGTTTGCCAAGGCCGATGCCCAATGTCATAGTAGAGAGCATGTAAAATCCCAAAAAATAAAGCTCAGTAAAATGACCCAAAAATCTAAATCAAAATCGTCTCAGGAGAATCGTAAACTTGCCAATGTGCCATTTACAACATGGAGTGGCAAGGAACGGCTGAGGGCCTGGCCTATGTTCATGGCTAGTGGTTCAGCTTCACATGAGGATGAAAGCACTTATCCTCCTGCTAGAAAACTTAAAAAGAGTTAAGATGGCAAAAGCACAGCAAAGAACTGTGCGTTCTTTATTTTTACACTGCAATTTACAGTTCAATGCACCCCACCCAAATCTAACTCTCTCCGCACATGTTACATCTGCCCCCCCCCTCCCCCCTGCAGTGCAAGTTACCAACATTATTGTTCTTCCTCATTGGTTAAACTTTAGTCTATCGTTCTTTTGTTTTTGGCTGTAATATAATAAAGTGCATTAAGTACCTATGCAGTTTCTTAGTTACTACAGTAATGTGAAGCATATAATGATAAATTAGAACACAAATTGCTTTACTATTTAATTTGGGTCATTTTTAAGGATTTTTAAGGGTTCTATTAAATGTCTGAAGCAGGGGTTCCCAAACAGTCCAGGCTTTATGGAAAGCTATACTTGAACACAGGTGACTTGATTAGTGCCTCAGTTATTTTGATTTAACCATCACTAAAACCTGGACTGTTAGTGTGGTTTAAAGTATTAAATTAATTTTGTAAGTGGGACAACTTTCAATATAAGTATATATTATTGTGGCGTTAGAGTAACTTAATGTTTAACGTGGATTCCTCTTTTTACTTTTCATACATAACTAGTTTTATATATATTTAATTTGCTTTTATAAGAGTCCTGCAATCAAGCAGTCAACAACCCCTCTGATATTCATGATGTTCTGAAACCAGATGGCAAAAAAAAAAAAAAAAAAGTCCTTTGGTGTTCATGGTACATAGACATCACCACCCTATTTACATGGTATGTTGCGGTGCTTTAGGATGCAATTATTCCCTGATGAAACCAAAACAGCAGTAAAATAGGAGACTTTTGTTAATCTTAAATCCAGGATCACTGCATTGATCAACACTTCTTTTATTGTCATATTAAAGTGATTTTGGGGTAACTGTAGTGCCGATTCGGTTTTGCTAGATTGGCTCTAATTCTTTTTTAAATAAACAGGTATGAAAAAAGAAAAACACGAACCACTGAACTTCCAACTGTCAACTGACAGTGGGCACTCACATATACACAGGGGGAAATATTCATGAATGATCGCGGAGTGAACACCTAGAATATATGCATGTCTCACCTTCTAGAATGTTCTGGTAGATTTCCACATGCATGCATTATGCTAAGTTCCCTATTAATCAAGGGTATCCATTAGCACAAGACCTAGAGCCAATAAAAAAAAAAAAAAAACAACAACTTTTTTTTAATTCAGCAACCCTAAAATACCCTAAATTGGTTCAAACATCCATAGAAACAACAATTATTTTTGTTGTTGGTTTGTGCTATCAATGCAGTGTTTCGTCACCATAGGACACTTATCCTGATGACCAAACAGATAGAGAGTGTAATTATGCAGTTTAGATGTCTGCAATACAATTTTTTAGTACCCCTTATTCTATCCCTTTGGACTCAAGGAATATTGATAAGGGTATAATGTAATAGATCGATAGCAGTTAACTTATCAATATTCCTTGAGTCCAAAGTGATAGAATTTATAAATGTAAAGTCCTTGGGACTGCGCAAGTGTTTTATTAAAGATGTAACCAGGTATAATAAATATTATTTATTACACTATACCCTTAGGGAGGAAGTGAGGTCATAGCCAAAAGCCAAAGAGCCAAATATTAATAGCTGTTTGAGGACAAGTGTATAAACATTCAGCATTATTTGCCGATATTTACTGACCAATATTGCTGCATTCATGCTAAAATTGGAAATTGTACTGACATAATGGGGTAGATTTACTAAAGTTTCTAAAAATAAAAAGTGGAGGTGTTGTCTATAGCAACCATTCATGTTCTAGTTATCATTTTGCTATTGCATTCTAAAAAGTGATAGAATCAGTTTTAGAAGCTTTAGTGAACATAGCCCAAGGTATCAACCTTGAAGAGCCGGAACAGCTCCACCAAAACCTTGCTGTACTGTCAAAGAGAAGTGATGTCCACAGTCCATGGAATCCAGTCACCTCACATGCAGTTTTATATTCATCTGGCACAAAGAAGCAGAATGGGTTGGGTACGAACCAACAAAATATGGGTAAAACTTCTAAAAATCTTCAATTTTTTCCAATGAACACCCTTTTTACATATTAAATTACTTAAATAAATGAGTAGCCAAGTCTATAATCATTCATATGATACAATTTTTGGCATATTCTAAATAAAATGTAGCAGATAAACAAATATCAGTTTTCATACTGTGGGGAATATGTACTAAGAATTGAAGAGTGATAAAGTGGAGAGAAATAAACTGCCAGCCAACCAGCTCCTGTTATTTCTCAAACACAACCTGTAACATGATCGCTAAGAGCACACTGGCTGGTACTCACTCTCCAAGGCTAAGCGCATCTCCCCCTGTATATGTTAACAATAACAGTAATGTAGCTCATACAGTTAGTTAATGGCTTAAACAGCAAAATGTACATCATAGTGTTAAAGATAAACATGTGCTAGACTATTGACCGCATAATATAACTGTAGAATTTAATTTTAATATACTACTGAACTATAAATCCATACATTCTAATGCAGCAGAAGTTAAGTTCAAATCAGTCCATATATTGATATTTTTTTCATGACAATTATGAAGTTCAACAAGAAATAACACTAGTGATGAGCGGGTTCGGATCCTCGGGATCCGAACTTCACCTTTTTTTGCACGGGTCCGAGCAACTCGGATCCTCCCGCCCGAACGTCATCATCCCGCGGTCGGATTCTCGCGAGATTCGTATTCTATATAAGGAGCCGCGTCGCCGCCATTTTTCACTTGTGCATTGGAGATGATCGTGAGAGGACGTGGCTGGTGTCCTCTCAGTTTCTATGTTCAGTGGGCTGCAAATTGTGCTGCAAATATCTGTGCTCAGTGTGCTGCAAATATCTGTGCTCAGTGTGCTGCAAGTGCAAATATCTACGTTCTCTGCCTGAAAAACGCTCCATATCTGACTGTGCTGCAAATATCTGTGCTCAGTGTGCTAATTGCTTTATTGTGGGGACTGGGGACCAGCAGTATTATATAGTAGGAGGACAGTGCAGAGTTTTGCTGACCAGTGACCACCAGTATTATACGTTCTCGGCCTGAAAAAAGCTCCATATCTGTGCTGCATTGTAGTATATAGTAGGAGGACTGTGCAGAATTTTGCTGACCACCAGTATAAATATATATATATATATATATCTATATATATATCTATATCTCAGTACGGTACATTAGTCCACTGCTCTACCTACCTCTGTGTCGTCAAGTATACTATCCATCCATACCTGTGGTGCATTTCAGTTTTGCACTGTTTGCTGACCACCAGTATAACTATATATATATATAGCAGTACGGTACCGAAGGCCACTGCTCTACCTAACTCTGTGTCGTCAAGTATACTATCCATCCATACCTGTGGTGCATTTCAGTTTTGCACAGTTTGCTGACCACCAGTATATACTATATAGCAGTACGGTACAGTAGTCCACTGCTCTACCTACCTCTGTGTCGTCAAGTATACTATCCATCCATACCTGTGGTGCATTTCAGTTTTGCACAGTTTGCTGACCACCAGTATATACTATATAGCAGTACGGTACAGTAGTCCACTGCTCTACCTACCTCTGTGTCATCAAGTATACTATCCATCCATACCTGTGGTGCATTTCAGTTGTGCGCAATATATATAGTAGTAGGCCATTGCTATTGATATATTACTGGCATATAATTCCACACATTAAAAAATGGATAACAAAAATGTGGAGGGTAAAATAGGGAAAGATCAAGATCCACTTCCACCTCGTGCTGAAGCTGCTGCCACTAGTCATGGCCGAGACGATGAAATGCCATCAACGTCGTCTGCCAAGGCCGATGCCCAATGTCATAGTAGAGAGCATGTAAAATCCAAAAAAATAAAGCTCAGTAAAATGACCCAAAAATCTAAATCAAAATCGTCTCAGGAGAAGCGTAAACTTGCCAATGTGCCATTTACAACACGGAGTGGCAAGGAACGGCTGAGGGCCTGGCCTATGTTCATGGCTAGTGGTTCAGCTTCACATGAGGATGGAAGCACTCATCCTCCTGCTAGAAAACTTAAAAAGAGTTAAGATGGCAAAAGCACAGCAAAGAACTGTGCGTTCTTCTAAATCACAAATCCCCAGGGAGAGTCCAATTGTGTCGGTTGCGATGCCTGACCTTCCCAACACTGGACGGGAAGAGGTTGTGCCTTCCACCATTTGCACGCCCCCTGCAAGTGCTGGAAGGAGCACCTGCAGTCCAGTTCCTGATAGTCAAATTGAAGATGTCACTGTTGAAGTACACCAGGATGAGGGGATATGGGTGTTGCTGGCGCTGGGGAGGAAATGGACAAGGAGGATTCTGATGGTGAGGTGGTTTGTTTAAGTCAGGCACCTCTTTTTTTCTTTGCATACAGTGCTGTTTGGGGACAATTTTTTAAATCTGCCATCCTGTCTGACACTGCAGTGCCACTCCTAGATGGGCCAGGTGTTTGTTTCGGCCACTTGGGTCGCCTAGCTTAGTCATCCAGCGACCTCTGTGCAAATTTTAGGACTAAAAATAATATTGTGAGGTGTTCAGAATACACTGGAAATGAGTGTAAATTATGGTTAATAATACTATGGGATCAAAATGACCCCCAAATTCTATGATTTAAGCGGTTTTTGAGGGTTTTTTGTAAAAAAACACCCGAATCCAAAATACACCCGAATCCGACAAAAAATTTTCAGGAAGGTTTTGCCAAAACGCCTCCGAATCCAAAACCAAAACCCGAAAAATTTCCGCTGCACATCACTAAATAACACACAGTATACCATTCACTACTACAGCATCAGGAAAGATTGTACAATTTAGAAAACAAATGTGATGCTCCATACAACAGATGTGCATTTTTCTGAAGTGTCTTTGCAATTGATTCCAGCTGGAACCAAAACAAATTGTGAAGTGTTCCTTACAGAATCCCTACACAATTTCACAATAAAATGGATAAAATACAAAACCAGACAAAAACAAGCAACAAAAACACACCAAAGGTAAGGGCTCTTTATGTCTCAACCATATGTATCCATAACCCTCAATAACATGGAACTACAGTATTACTATAGGTGTTAATACTGATCTGAATGGGAAGGAATAGCATATTGTATCTCACAGGTTCTCAAACTCTGTACTCCACACAGCTCATATTTTCCAAGTCACCTGTGGATTTTTAAAAATGGCAGTTGGTGATACACAGTCATCTGCCAGGTGACCTGGAAAACATGACCTGTTTGGCGGTCATATCTGACTCAAAGTAAATTATTCTCCTCCAGCGGCGACTCCTACCTTGTTGGAGGTGGAGGGCTGCTTGCTGGCAATGCTCGAAGTCAGGCTGGCTAGGGCTGACGAGGCAGAGAGCTGTCTTCCTACAGGAAGCCAGCTCTCTGCCTATTGCAGCGTGGTCCGGCAGTCCTGGAGGGAGGGAACATCTCCCAATGGGACTGCCTGTAGTGTCTGTGACTGACAGCTAGGACTTCCAATGGAAAAATCACTGCCAGTCACAGTGAAGCCAGCGCAGTCTAACGGACTGCATCTGGCTTCACTGACAGTGAGCTGAGGTGGCAGCTTTTACGTGTGTGTGTGTGTGGGGGGGGGGGGGGGGCAAGCTGCAGTCCTGGTGTGTGTGGGGGAGGGGGGGGGTTGCAGCCCATGGGTGCAAACTACTACTGTGTCCTCCCAGTAACAGTAATTCCTTTTTAGAATACATTTTCTGTAATATAGATCCTGATTCAGTGGCTGATGCAGCATCGATGGTGGACTCAAGTTGCCAATAAGTCACACTGCACATGTCCCAATAATTACCGCTGACATTTGCGGAGAAAAATTTGCATGCAGAAAGTGGAAATTTGGGTGTGTATTACTGGGAGGTGACAGGGAGGTGTCTACGGTCTAGACAGGTGCGGGCATGTTGCAGCCAATGACACGGACATATTGGGCAGCTGCAAGCAGTGGCTTGGGCAAGCAGCAGGTGGGCATCTCAGTAGGAAGCCCATTGGCAGCGGCATTAGCATATATTCTCAATCGCGCTGCACAAAATGAGGCAGCTGTGGCTGCATTAGCTAGCAGCCACCTCTGAATCAGGCACTTACAGATGTAGCCACACTGATCTAGCCTGCGCCATGCCTGCACAGGCACCTGCGTGCCTTGGTACATCGCCCATGTATTCCTATGGGTGCATGCACTTAGATGCACGTCCTAGCAGCGAGCACACTTGATGTGTACTGTATACGGCAAGCTGCAGGCTAGATAATCATGGGTACATCTGTATGCAGTTTTTTTTTTTTTTCGTCCCTAAAGTGAAATACACAAGCCCAATGAAATTTGCTGTAGATTTCCGGGTGGAACGCTGTTATGGAGTATGGAAAAAATAAAAAAATAAAAATTCTCCCTTTTTTCCTAATAACCTAACACTAAAATGACCATTAGTTTCCCATACTGGTGTAACAGTTGAAAAGTGTTTTTTTTTTAAATTCTTTATTTACTAAAATCTGAAAATCTATATATCCTGTGTTGCAAGATCTGGTTATGGCATACTCATCTACTTTTGAAAACTAGTTTCAGGGAGATTATAGTTGCTAGTAGAATGCACCACTCAAGAGTGGCGTGGCATTGAGGGAGTGTGTCATGCTCACCCAAATAGCGTGCCAATGCTTAAATACTTGTTGCTAGATATTTCCATATAACACCTTCATCCATTAAAAAAACCCCACAATGTTTCAGAAAATAGTTACATAACACTTCATCCGCTGCCTCTTCAACTCTATCCTGACATTTCAATTTCTAACTGTGCTGTCCTACTGTATACAAATGCATACCTCCCAACTTTCTAAATACTTAAAGAGAGACACACGCTCCCGAAAAGGGGCGTGGCTTCGCGGGAGGACCCGCGATCGCGAGCCACGTCCCCGTTTTCATCACTGAGGAGGCATGCCCAGCGCTCTGTGGGATGCTGGCATGCCCCCTCTCCTCCTGTCTCCAGTGAACAGACGCTGTGTTCACGCGCACAACGTCTATTCACAGAGTGCAGGAGCCTCCCGACTGCCCCACCCCCACCCCCACCGCGGGACACTGTGGCCCGCGGGTGGGACAGTCCCACGAAAATCGGGACAGTTGGGAGGTATGCAAATGAGTGACTGTATAACTCACCAGCTCCAGCCTGAATTTTAAGTGCAGTATTTCAACTGTACTTTTATTTCTCTGTAATGATGCAGTGCTTGATCCGTGGGACCACTGCACTTTATAGGGCATCATAGTTTACTGCGCATTGCCTGCAGTGAAGCCAGTCACACTGGAGACCCGATACTGCACAGCAGCAGCCGACCAACGGCATACTTCCATCTGTCAAGGGTGAGCATGCACCCACATGGAACTATAGGCCTAATTCAAGGTTGAATGCAAAACAACATTTTCCTCTAATGGGCAAAACCATGTGCTGTGCAGGTGGAACGGATATAACTTGTGCAGAGAGAGCGTTAGATTTGGGTGGGTTGTTTTGTTTCTGTGCAGGGTAAATACTGGCTGCTTTATTTTTACACTGCAATTTAGATTTCATTTTGAACACACCCCACCCAAACCTAACTCCCTCTGCCCCCCCCTGCAGTGCACATGGTTTTGCCCATTAGAGGAAAATGTTGTTTTGCAATCAACCTTGAATTAGGCCTCTATATTTCAAAGCACCTGATACATCACAGTGCTCCCAATGTATACATCCACAAAGAGCAGTAATAGAATAACAGAAACTGCAATACATTTTATTTAGGATCTACCAATAATGAAAAGTTTTATTATAGATTGTAAGCAGTGTCGGACTGGGGCATGAAGGGCCCACTGGGGAAATGCAGTGGTAGTGGCCCATTCTTAGAGGCTTGGGTAACCATTAGTGCATGGTCTGGGCCCCTTGATAAATAATATATATAGTAAATACTGCTAGTGCATGCATGATAATGTACCAGATTAATAACAGCAATGCCCTGTAGAAATACACAATAGTCCTGTGCAGTATAATGTAACATATTCATACTGTATAATTGGGAGGGTGGGCCCCTAGGAAGTGGGGCCCACCGGTGGTTTCCCCTGTACCCCTGTGGGCCAGTCCGAGCCCGATTGTAAGCTTGCGAGCAGGGCCTTCCTACCTCTATGTCTGTCTGTTTTTACCCAGTTTTGTTCTATTACCGTTGTTCTAATTGTTAAGCACAACGGAATATGCTGTGCTATATAATGAACTGTTAATAAATAACGAATAAATAATTATGGAGAAATGTAATTTTATTGCAGGATCATTACTATTTTATTTGTAATGGGGCAGAATTTATTCATGATGGGGGCACCCTTTGTGTTACTACAAGTGCCAGCTTTCAATGGGTGCAAGACAGATCACACAGTATGCTATTAAAAGCAAACCATGTTATTAAAAACAAAGTCTGCCTTTTTGCTTGGCTGTTTGGCCAAAACCGCATGTGGTCTGGGACTTTGCAAGTCACTATGCACTACAAGCAGTTTGACTCTTGCAAACTGTATACAAACAAATGCTTGTTAAATTACCCTCCAATGTGTATTTAAATGCCATTAGATAGAATATGCCAAATATGGCCAACACATAGTATCACCCTTTTAATGTATCCCAGATTACCGGCTTTATTTACAGTATATCCTGTCCTGCCCAGCACCCAGACACTCTTAATGACACAGATTACATACGGACATACTGAATAATCTTAAAAAAAAAAAATATGAAGGTCATTTGTCATACTGTATACCATTTAAGTAGTACTTCTTACACTCGGCACTCAGGACCCCAAACAGGTCACGTCTTCCAAGTCACCTGCGGATCTTTAAATTGTGACAGATGTTCATACACCTGTGCAGCTGGTGGTGGTATGGAAAATGTGACCAGTTAGGGGTCCTGAGAAGCATGCGTGAAAAGCTTTGTTTTAAAGGCTATGGGCCAACATTGGCTGAACACAGAAAAAGGAGATGTGCTTATTTATGCCATATGGAGCTGTACCATCTCCCCCAGAGTCATGCCAAGCACATCTGAAGCTCTAAGCTGCTTTCTACCATGCTCCTCTGAAGGCACATGTGACTTTCCGCTCGCACCAGGGTGAGCGAGACAGGCAAAGGCGTCGGAATGGGGAGGGGGGGGGGGGCAAGGGGCAGCATGCCCACTCCTAAACATGTCAGAGGCGCAGGAAGGGGGGAGCACTTACACCCAAATCACCTCGGAGACACTGACTTCAAAACTCCGGTGCCGCAGCGTGCTGCCCCGTGTCCTGTCCAGCTGGCTCTTCACGTTCACAGACATTACAGGAAGGAGGCGGGCATGTCCCAGCAGGCTCAGCATGGCCACGCCTCCTCCCGATAATGCATTTGTGAGAGCCGGCTAGGACAGGACACGGGGCAGCACGCTGTGGCGCCAGAGTTTTGAAGTCAGATTCTCCGTTGTGTGTGTGTGTGTGTGTGTGTGTGTGTGTGTGTGTGTGTCCAAATGTATTTACATCTACACCCCCCCCTCCACAACACGTTCTGGCGCCCCTGGCCTACTAACCTTTCTGCAGTCATGACAAAGGTGCCGAATGTCCGTTTTCTCCCTCCTAAGTCTGAATTTGAAAATCGTTTCTAGGGACACTGTCACTGTGCATTTAAGCCTGCCACATACTGTTTCATGGCTCTCAGGAGGATGCAGTCAATTTACCTATCAAAATCCCGACGGTCAAAATACCGACAACCATTGACCTACGGTCAAAATCCCGACATGGTCAAAATTCCGACATTCAAAATACTGACAAGGTCAAAATACCAACATTCAAAATGTCGACAGTTCAAGAAGTCGACATGAGTTTTTCTTGATTTTTTTTTTTTTCATTGAAACCGACTTTACCATCCCAGTGAACCTGGAAGGGGAACATAATAGTGTGCCGAGCACTTATACGGTGTCCATGTCGACATTCACACCATAAAACAAAGAAAAACTCTTGTTGACTTTTTGACTTTGATTTTAATTGTTGGTATTTTGACCTTGTCGGCATTTTACATGTTAGTATTTTGATCTTGTCGGGATTTTGACCGTCGGTCAATTGTTGTTGGGATTTTGCCACTGGCTGGGGGCCCAACTCCTCTAGGGATCATGTTCCAGACTGTGCACTTGAATTATATATTATCCATATGTAGAGTGACCGGATTATTCCTTTTACCTGGGACACTCATGGATGACACAGGTTCTCTGGCTTATTAAAACCATCTGAAATGTAGGCTTGTAGTCAGCCACCCACAGAACCTGTGTAATCCATGAGCATCCCAGGTAAAAGGGATAATCTGGTCACTCTACCATATGTTACCTTATACTGCACAGGACTATGGTGTATTTTCTACAGTGCATTGTTGTTACAAATCTCGTACACTATCATGCATGCACCAGCAGTATTTACTAATGTGTGTATATATATATATATATATATATATATATATATATATATATATATATATATATATATACACATACATACATACATACATACATACACACACACACACACACACACACACCCCTCTCTCTCTCTCTCTCAAGGGGCCAAGACCATGCACTCTCTAATACTTAGCCAGCCCCTCTGGGGACTGGCCATACCACTAAACATGGGCCCCTACCACTACATCCCTCCCGTGTGCCGTTCATGCCTCTGTCAGACACTGCCACAATATAAATGCCACGGCAACAGCAATTTGCACACTTCACCCTCAATTGAATTCTCCCATACAGTGGTTGACGAAGACATGGTTTTATAAATTGAATATTTCATTTCAATACAAAAAGTATACAAATATTTTATCTACTGAAACAAATCTAATGAATTAGAACAAAATAGGGTATGCATGCCATGTAGCAAGAGGGTATGCATGCCATGTAGCAAGGGGGTAGAAATGGTGGAAAGGACAATGAACGAGTAACTGGATTAGCTAGCATGCAGAACAATTATGGCTTCCTACAGCTTTAAATTATTCTACCTTTCAAAAGTTAAAGTCTTCAAACTCCAACACAAAATACATACAGTGGCTCTTTCATGTAATTTGAGCCACTTGAAGTGCAAGGTTATTAATTACTTAAACCCATTGGCCTTTTAGAATGCCAATCTGTTTGCAAATGTCAAAGTGAATGTGTTATTCTATTTTGCTTCCTACATGCATCAATTTTGAGTGGCAGACCATTTACAGAACAAAACCATCAGCAATTATATTTAATATTGGCATTCAAACAAACTTAAGTGCAGTTTATTTCATTTCCAGTTATTTTCATCAAACTTTTACTTGAATTGCAATAAGATGTAGTTACATCATTGTCTAATGCTAGGTACACACTGACAGATACATCAGCTGTTCCACTGAAAGAGTGATATCTGCAGTGCAGTACATGGGCTGGTTTGTCTGATATGTCTGTGGATGACATTGTTCACAGACATATCACGTCGACCCTGCAGCACAGCCATTGCCTGATATATCTACAGCTATAGCAGCGCATCTGACAGTGTCTACGGGCAGTCTGCCCATACACCTGCTGCAGGTACCGCCAGTGACTGACATCTCAGCTGGGCGGGTACATTTAAATGACCACCCAGTTGTGATGGTCAGGTGGATGATTGGTAAGTGTATATGCACTAACCAAATATTAGGTAGGCCTACCCGTCTTCAGGGGTGTACACAGCATAAGATTGTGGAGCCAGTGGCAATACTTAAGTCGGTGCTGCCCTCGACATGGATAGTGAAAACACCCTAAATGCAGCCACTGTCAATGACATGCCTGCATCTATCTAGCCACCCACCTATTACCTCCCTTGAACATCCACGCTCCTTGCATTAATATTTGTTCTGCGTTTATGTGCAGGACGCATTGCAGTGTGACTCAGATGCATGCGCAGTACTTAAATCATCAGCCAACTGCATGCACATAGCCACTGCATGCAGTTAGCATTCGACTCATAATCAGGCCCACAAAGTCTAAAAGCCATGGTTGTTTAATATATTTATTATCAGTTATTTGGATACAGTATCACACACATTTTCCACAGCATATATTTGGTTATTCACATCAGTCCCTGCCCCAATAGAGCTTACCATGTATTTTCTCTCTCATATATACAAACAGACACATACATGCTAGGGTTAATATGCTGGGAGACAATTACAATAACAGTATATTTTTGGAGTGTGGGAGGAAACCCATGAAAGTACAGGGAGAATATACAAACTCCACACAGTTAGTGCCATGATAGGATTGAACCCATGACCTAAGTGCTGTGAGGCAGTAATGCTAACCATTACACCATCCGTTAATTGTGACCTTATTTTGGCTTCACCTAACAGTTTCTTACTGGCTGCTCTGCTGTACTATTAGTATTCAGTCCTGACCTATTACTTACTGCAATCTGTGGCATCAGTTTTGTGGTCTTTCCTACTCTGTTTTGTTTAGCTTATTATTTGGCTCGGTCCTTCTTAATTCTTGAAGAGGTGTTCCGATTCTGACACTGGTTTGTTTAACTATCCTTCTGGTACTAACTGGCCATCTCTCTAATCCGTAGCTTGTTTACAGGTCAGCTATTGTTAGCCACCTGGCTTGTACTGTCTGCTATGCCTTTCTTTTCACTTCCCTGACATTCATTCACCTAACAGGGATTCCCAGAACATTCCCCCTTCACTACCTACTATCCATCGCTACACAATTCCAACCCCTAAATCATTAGAAAAGGCTACCACTCTGGTAATACCCCTTTCACACCGCAGCTATAACCCGGTAAATTGCCGGTTTTTAAGCCTTCCAAAACAGGTCTAGCTGCCATCTGAAAGCACCACATTGAATTTACCGGTTACAGAATACTGGTATTTTATAACGGTTAAAAAGCAGGGTCCTACTCGGTTCAGACCCGTTTCATTGTGCAATGTGAAAGGTTCAGAAACGGTATTTCCAAACCACAGAAGGTGATAGGCCGTCTCCATGCGTGATGTCACCAGGCAGAAGCAGGAAATAAACTGGAGGAAACACATGAGAGTGAAGAAGTGTTTTATTATACAGAATACAGTTTAAAATGGCAAATTGGAGTGATGAGGAGGTTAGGGAGCTGCTTAGGATCAGAGGGGATGAAGAAATATGTAGACAAATCACTGGGACAGTGAAGGATGCAGTAATCTACAAAAACATGGTAAAGATGCTTGAAGCTGCTGGGCTCCATCGTACGACTAGCCAAATTATTAATAATTAATTAATAATTATTAATAATGTGTGGGCCAGAAAAGTCCATTTAAAATGACAACCACTGTTTTCTATGGGTGAAACGGGTTCAGTGTGAAAGGTACCATAACGGTCATGAAACGGTAATATACCGGTTACAACATGCGATGTGAAGGGGGTTTAACTGCTCAGACCCGTTTTAAAAGCAGGGTTTGCGATGTGAAAGCGGTATAAGTGGAAAAAGTTTACAGTTTATGGTGAATTCTAACTAAAAGTGTCAGATACAAAAGCAACACTATACATTTCCAACTAAATAAAAATTTTACATTTCCATTCAAAGATATAAATTTAATAGTATCCAATCCACAGTGTACAGGCAGTATGAACTGTGGGAACCTGCTTCCCATTCTACTTTTAAGTTTGAAAATCAGAAAAAGACTGAACAAGAATGTCCAGTCACACAAAAAGAAATGAAAATACAGTAGTAAACAAACATACTGTTACCAATAATAAAATAAATAAATCATACATACTGTGCGACAGAATAAAAAACAAAACAAAAAAAAACCAACACTTCAGGAAAAAAAAAAGTCTTCTGGAAAGAAGATACCAGAGTGGAGGTGCACAGTCCATATTCACAATGACCTGTTTGCTGCAAACCAAACATGATCACATGAAACAAGCACAGTGGTAGAATGGTGATTTAGGCTTATTTTACAGGCACAGAGCAATCAATCATATAGTCCCCGTCCATCACCAACTTCTACATTTTGATAGGATATTCCGTTCACTAATGGAAATATAGTATAAAGTTAAACACATCATTTTTCACTGTACAAGCAACAAAATGAAGCATAATGCGTATCTAGCCCATGGGCTTAGATAAAACGCCCGACGTCCTGCAGGAATAGTGTATATGTTTTTGCCAACAATAGGGGCTTCACCCTCTAGATCAATGGGGACCCATCAGCGAGAAGATTTGCTGGGCTTCTCTGGGGATAAGCTTTGCAGTGCCATGCATGGGGGAAGTCTGTCTAACTAGAACTGTGGTGGTAAACACTTTGGGACGCACGTAGCAGCGTCTATTGGCGGTCATCCTTCTGCGACTTTATGCAAATGCCAAAAAACGCCTTTCCTTGTGTACATCTGTGTGGCTGAATGTGCAAGGGGTGAGACGCCCACTTTTCCATGCATGCTGTAATAATGATTCATATGTTTATATACGCAGCCAGTTGCACCATCTAAATTTGCACCAGCCATATAGCAGGTACAGTCTCTCCATCTGACCATATCCTCCTATGCCTGAGGCTGAGCACACAGCTGCTTGCATTGACACACCTGTGACACTTCATAACGCCCGTGAAAGGACAGTTTTGCGTGCATTTCTAGTCACCTCCCAGAAACTTCACTCACTTTTCCACAGTTCACGCAACACTGTGTAATACATGTGCCGTACAAGTTTTTAGAAATGTTTGCGCATACGGGTAAAAAAAAAAAAAAAAAAAACCACACAAAAAAAACCCAAATAAAACAAAACAAAAACACACACACACACACACACACACACACACACACACACACACACGCAAATCAGAGTAAGGCCCTTTATTTCTTTCAGTATATCACCTGAGGTATCCTCTATAGCAGCTTACACGCAGAGTCAAGGTGCATACACACTGAGCGATTTTCCCCTCTGCCCAGCGATGTCAGCGGGGGTGAGCGGCTTTCCATAGCAGGACGCTATGGAAAGCCGCTCACCCCGCCGTCCATCTGCTGGTACTACCAGTAGATGAATAGCGGCCGCCAGTGATGTAGCGGGAGCGCACATCAGCGATCACTACTGGGGCATACACACAGGGCGGTTTTGAGCAGAAAGCAGCTCAACACACCAAAAGTGACCTGCATCAGCTCAAAACCGCCCAGTGTGTATGGGCCTTAAGAACTTCTATCCTACACTCATGAGCTCTAACATAAATGAAACAACAGTCTGTAGGAGATTTCATGTCTAGGAACTGGCCGGTGTCGATCTTTGACTATCCAGTGGGTAGAGTGCAAACGAGAAACAGTTACCATGTAATTAGCATTTCCAGAAATCCATTTTCCACAAATTGTCCTGCTTACATCAAGTTTCAGTCAAATATTTAGTTTCCATTTCAGGGGTATTAGGAAGATTTGGGCCACGTCGTTTTAAATGAATGGCACACATCGTTCTGCCCGCTCACCTGATTTAGTATGGAATCGTGTAGGACTCGGAGTATCTGTCTAACACACTTTACTGGCTGTCCACTACACTACTCAGCCCACATAGTATACCCTGGGTGGTCTTACCGACAGCTTGGCGAGCGCAAATGAGCCCCTTGCGGGCTCGCTACGCGCGCCACACTATTTTATTCTCCCTCTATGGGGGTCGTGGACCCCCACGAGGGAAAATAATTGTCGGTATGCCGGCTGTCGGGCTCCCGGCGCCGGTATACTGAGCGCCGGGAGCCCGACCGCCGGCAAACCCTATACCCTTTCTATTCTATATTGCTTCAATACAAACCAATGTACAGTACAACTCCCAGATCACTGCATTTTTATACTTCTACTAAACTACTGTATATGAAATATCTCATTTTCACTCCGCAGAGGCCTCAAACATACAATGAAACAGTGGTAATGTGGTGTGACTTTTCACACCAAATTATGTTTAATATTCTACTCTTTAGAAAAAGGCAATTAAGTCCACCTTACCCACACCTAAAACGAAGGAACGAAATCTAAACAATTATAACTGCTGTTCACGCCATGACTTGTATGTGTGCAGGAACAGCTATACATGCACAATATTATATCACCATACAACAACTATTGCACTATAAAATAAATAAACCATATTTAGTCAATGTAAGCCTCTTTGGGTGTAAGATATGGATGGCCAGCTTGCAATACAGTGAAATACAAAACAAATATTACTACAAAAGTAAACAAAGGTTAGTCATACTGTATATAATGTAGGAAAGTGTAGCGGCTTTTCTGATTGTAGGATCCCACTTATCATTTTTATCCAGATTTGCTGAACCTTCTAAAGAAGACATTCTAACTAGTACAGTCTATAAACTGATAGCTTGAATCTCATTGCTTGTCCTCTTTAGAATGTCAAGCTAGACAAATTAGCAGGTTAGAGGTGTACAACTGGATAATACACAATACTTCCTCTGAGTGAATTTACACGCATGCTAAAAAACAAACAAAAAAACCCAGAAATTGTTTGGGGCTACATTTTGCACTGTATGTCTGGCCAGCAATAAAGAGGTTGGTTTCAGAATGCCTCATTCTTCTTCTGTGTGTACAGCAGGAACACACACACACACACACACACACACACACACACACACACACTTCTGCGTTATCTTTCATGCTGGTAATATATATTCAGAAACATTAACATATATTTATAATATATTCATTTGGAAATATTTAACCTATTAGTAGCATTTTTACAGTATATAAACTGGTTTGTATTTTAGTGCATAAAGTAAAGAACAAATAAGAGAGTCAGGCGCAATTATTTCCATGTCACTAACAAGAATAACTGCTTATGGTATGTGCTTTTATTAGAGTACTGTATCTACCATTTTCCATGTAGTGCAGTGCTTACCAATCAGCATCACCGATACCCACAACCACTGGTGTGTAAATAAAAGGTGTTTTATGTTAATCAGCTTCTTATTCCACAGTCATCATCGCCTGCTTACAACACTTACACCTCATCTACTGAACAGGACTGGAATGTAAAATGTTGAATAAATTAAAATGAAGCATGGCACAATTACAGACAGTGTAGGACTGTTACCACTCCAAAACAGTCACTCGCCATACTTGGGGACAGAGAAGGGAGGTGGATTGTTCACACGTCTACACAGAGAGATATGAAGAAAGAAAGTCCAAACTACATATACTACATTCTGTTGTTAACCAGGCCAGTACAAAGTAATGAGGTAACCAAGTTGAACATTTGGAAAATCCTGAGGCCACAACAGGGGATAGTACGATTATACAGCTTTCAGAATGATTAAGGGATCTTCCCTTCCATGGCTCAAACACCACAGAATACCCCTGAAGACAAAAAAAAAAATCTTACATGGTGGCCCAGGACAAATGTTGGGATTAATTAGTTACATATTAATTCACCCCAATAAGTAAATACCTAACAATTGCCCCAATTTCAATGAGTGTGCAGAATCTTGAAAATGGGTAAAGTTTAGTCCAAAAGTGCGCATCTTTGGAGTGGGTTGGATAGGACGGGGCTTATTTTGTACCAATTTTTAGGTTTCTTTGTGGAAGGCTAGGAGCGGTAGAAAATTCCATTATGCCTGAAGGCAACACTCTGAACACAGGTGGTAACAGAGATATTCCCCTGTGGTAGGAAGAAAGGCTGTCCACCACACTTTGTCAAGAGGCATCTGCATAATACAGCATAGACTAGAGTATTTGAAGGTAGTATCGAGCATTCACTTTATTAATCCTAGACAGTACAGTTACCTGTATAACAGATACACATGTGCAAAGGGCCACACTCTATTGCGCTCTGTATGGCTTTTTTATTCCAATAAAACAGTGGTTCTCAACTCCAGTATCCACATACCCCCAAAGGGTCATGTTTCCAGGATTTCTGTATTAACAGGTGGGTTATTACTATCCTAGTGAAAAAGATTGGGCAGTACAGATGGTGTAATGGTTAGCATTACTGCCTCACAGCACTGAGGTCATGGGTTTAATTCCCACCATGGTCCTAACTGTGTGGAGTTTGTATATTCTCCCCGTACTTGAGTGGGTTTCCTCCGGGTACTCCAGTTTCCTCCCACAAACCAAAAATATATTGGTAGGTTAATAGGCACCCAACAAAATTAACCCTAGCGTTAATGTCATACTTGCCTACCTGACCCTCTCCATGAGGGAGAAAATGCTCTGTTCCTGGACTTTCCTGGTAATGTATGATTGCCATCACCTATGGTGAAACACCTTTCTTATCAATTAACTAGCTCACTACAGGTGATGGCAATCATACATTACCAGGAAAGTCCAGGAACAGAGCATTTTCTCCCTCATGGAGAGGGTCAGGTAGGCAAGTATGGTGAATGTGTGGGTGTGTACATGTGGTAGGGAACATAGATTGTAAGCTCCACTGGGGCAGGGACTGATGTGAATGGACAATTATTCTCTGTAAAGCGCTGCAGAATATGTGTGCGCTATATAAATAACTGGACATAAATAAATAAAAAAGATTAAAATCACCTTTGCATGATTAAAGAAATCCAGAAAACATTACCTGATTGCGATACTTGAATTGAGAACCACTGCAGCAGAAACACAAGGCAACACTGCTGGGCATTTACATGTAAACTGGTTCTATAAACCACTTACTCAGCAGATGATAACTCTTAATTAATGATTTTTGCACTATTTAATAAAATTTTAAACTCTCGCTCAAGTGTACATGTGATCTTGGAGAAACTCCATAAAAAAAAAAATTTAAAAAAATAAAAATCATCATAACATCTATTTTGAAATACAATACATAAAACTAATTTAACTACTAAACAAATAGATCTCACCAAAATGATAGAATTTCCTTTGGTGCAAGTAGAAAAAAATTCTTAGTGGTACTGTGTGCACATGCCAAAAAAATAGGTGTGGCCAATGAAAATGGGGGCCAGATACACATGACCCCAATGGTGCAGTGCCAGATACACATGACCCCAATGGTGCAGTGCCAGATACACATATGCCCCCAATAATGCAGTGCCAGACAAACGTATACCTCCAGTAGTGCAGGGCCAGATACACATATGCCCCAAATAGTGCCAGATATACATATGCCTCCAGCAGTGCAGTGCCATATACACATATGCCCCCACAGTCAGGGCCGGATTAAGCCTTGGGGGTACCTGGGGCAATTAAGACAGGGGGGGCCCCGGTGGAAGATGGGGGATATATTAGATAGTGCATACTTCCCAACATATCCCATTTCAGGAGGGACAAAATGCTCTCTACCTGGACTTCCCTCTTAATATATGATTGGCATCAACTTTGTTGAACTATTTCATTGATAAGAAAGGTGTTTCAACACAGGTGTTTGCAATCATAAATTAAGAAGGAAGTCCAGGTAGAAAACATTTTGTACCTCCTGGAATGGGTCATGGTGGTTGTATATTAGTTTTAAACTAATAGTTTAATAATGCCTGGGTACTGTTTATACAGTAGCAATACCTAACTGAAAGACAACTATTTTATAAAATTTTCTTGTAGTGGAACAAAGACAACTTAAACAACCTTAAAATACACATCGAAAAATAAAATAATTTATCTTGTCACATGCAAGAATAGCAGCCGCCTCTGTACTATTTACACACTGGGACAGGACTCAGGAGGACTCTCTGTGTGTGTCTATAGCGCTAGACCCAAATGGTTTAGTTGCACAAAAGTTTACACAGGACCCAGGCAGGGAGGAGGAAAAGCTGGGATCCCCGTGTCACTTACAGCTCTCTCCACCCTCCTATCTCTCCTCTGGTCAGAAAGCTCAGTCGGTAGCTCATGAAATCTGATATTCCTGTGTCTCTGCCTGCACTGGATACTGTCCTGCTCCCATTCTGGCTCTTGCATAAAGAGGGAAAGCTAGTAATATCAGTGTGCTTTGGATGGGGGGGGGGCCTGACATAGGGGGGCCCAGGGTACAGTATGTCCTGTATCCCGCCTTAATCTGGTTATGCCCACAGTGCTGTTCACTGCTGCCACTACTTGACTGGCTGCTTCTACTGTGTGTGTGTGAGGGGAGGAGAGTGCAGCGCATGCCTCTCCTGCCTTTCAGTCTGCTCTCCGGCGGCGGCGTGTATCTCAAATCAGGAGCCGCTGCTGCGGTCCGCAAGCTCCGATTGGCTAACGAGCCGGTGCCTGATTTAAAATACACATCACTGCCAGAGACCGTACTGGGCACTGAGGGGCAGGAGAGATGCGCACTGCACTCTCCTCCTCTCGGACACACCGCAGCTGAAAGCAAGGTGGTCGGGCCGGCGGTACTGCAAATCGGCTGTCAAATTCTTAGCAGTACGCAGTACAGGCCCATACCGCCATACTTGCAGCACCGAGTATATCAATATTGACCTGGAAACAAGGAGCTATGCTGATGGGTTGGGTTTGAAATCCTGGCAGTTAGTATCCAGACAGTCTGGATGCCGACATCGGCATCCTGACAGTCTGAATCAATCAGGATTCTGACCATCAGGATCCTGCTGTCAGCATTCTGACTGCCAGGATGCAGACTATATCTGTTTGCTTACTAGCCGCCTACAGTATGTGCACATTTACAGTTTCAGTTGAACAAACCGAGTTGATGCTCTGCTTAAATGATATAATGAAGCCCACCGGTTATTTAGTCCAAGTTAGACAACAACATAAACGGTTCTTAACCAGTAAATCATCATACCTGCCATGCAATAAGTAATACAAAATGTACGTCTAGTTGTACAGCAAACAGACTTCTCTGCTGCCACGTTACCACATGCTAGTGATGTAAGCCACGTTTACCTACTGCTCTGTGCTAGAGTTCAATATTTCACGCTAAAACAAGGTTACTCTTTTACAGTCAGTTGCGACTTTTATAACATACAGAATAAGCAAACAAGAGATGTATGGCACACACTATGTAAACACGTGTCATTTAGATCAATCCAAGATCATCATTAAAAAGGAAGCAACCTTTAGCTGGCATTGTTATTCTCCTGATGTATGCGAGTCGCATTATCTACTTCCCTTCTATATTTCTATGGCACAAATGCATTGATTTCCTCAAACAAAGCATTTAACACAGCTAAATGATCTGCATCCAGCACACCGAACATTCACAGAAGACTTCCCATTTTGTCTTTCCATATAATTATCATTGCACCCATCACAATAGCTTTGTACAGAACACTAGCTGACTGGACGATGTCCTTTCATAGAGATCAGTCAAAAAGTCTTAACCTCTGGCTCAAACACAAAACAACTACAGGAATTTTAGCTCCTGCTTCCTTCAAAATAATGGTCATGTTTTTGGATGCAAGGTAAGGATGTTGATATTGACATTTGCTAAAGATATTGGAAAGAAAAAAATAATAGTAATTTTTACAAAGCCATGCTTGCCTTGAGGCATTTAATGCTAACAATTGTAGCTTGGAACTCAACTGCTAGAAAAAGCAGCAGCCTTCTTTAAAAAAAAAAAAAATGATAATGTATATAATGTGCATTATAAGCATCAGGCAGGCTTATCATTGCTATTTGCCAGCATTAATACCTTATCACACTCCAGCAAGTTGCTTGTGAGGCTCCTTGCCTTGTACTGAATATTCAAGCCAGTCGCTTCCTCTGAACCAAGACCAGTGTGATTTCAGTGGTTGCAGAGCATGTATGCAAGCAGCCTTTCCCATGTTATCTCTGGCTCTGCTTTACTCTAGCACAGTGTTTCCCAACCACGGTCCTCAAGGCACACCAACAGTGCAGGTTTTAGTGATATCCATGCTTTAGCAAAGGTGACTTAATTAGTAGCTCAGTTATTTTGATTTAACCATCTGTGCTGAAGCCTGGATATCACTAAAACCTGCACTGTTGGTGTGCCTTGAGGACCGCGGTTGGGAATGCCTGCTCTAGCAGCTAGCACAATGCACACAGGAACCACTGGCACCCTCTTTGATAAAACTTACATACACCTAAGTAACAGTATTATTTCGCCATACTGCTGACTTGCTGTTTTCTGTTGGAAGACTGCCTGTCACAGTATATCCAGAATAAACATTTTTGTAAGATGTAGCAGTTTGAGTCAAAAAATTATTGGTTACAGAACAACATTATGAGCTGTCCTGCAGGTCATGTGGTCACTATTGGGAGATGTAACCATAAAACCTTGAAGGGCTAGACTTGGAGAGTGATAAAATGGAAAGTGATAAACTACCAGCTCCTGTCATTTTTCAAACAGGGCTGTGACATGGTAGTTAGAAGCTGATTGGCTGGTGCCTTGTCTCTTTCCATTTTATCACTCTCCAAGCGATGATGCATTTAGCTCACAAAGTGGAAAGAGATTTAAAGTACCAGCCAATAAGCTTCTAACTGCCATCTTACATGATGTGCTTGAAAAATGTCAGTAAGGAGCTGATTGGTTGGCACTTTAATTCTCCAACCAAGGTTTTATACATTTCCCCCATATGTTTATTGGTCGAGTTGTGTCTGTTCTGTACAATATAATCAAATAAAGTGGAAATAGTGATAGATCGTGCTGAAAGTCAAATTTCAGACTACACTGTTCAACAGAATGGCTGTCTCCAGTCTAACAGTGAAATAGCCCAATGTTTTTGTGCTTAGACAAAGTTCACATGTCCAGTTTTAGCAAAAGTTCCATTATGTTCATCAACGACTCCACTGGGTATATGAAGGAACCACAACCAGCAGTAGCAAAAGCCACTATTACTGCATACTGAGATTACCACTAGTCCCTACACTATTCGTAACACCATGAGCAATGATAATGCAATAAAAAAGGAATATAAAAACCAAACTGAGTGAGAAGGCAGGTTTGGCAGTCTGGGAAAGTCAGTAAGCTACAATATTATATTCCGTATTTACAGCAGAAAATGTAAGCACATTGTTACACTGCATCTTAGTCTTGCCAACCAAGACCCAGGCGGTTACCCCATATGCAGAGAGGCAATCCATGAGACATTACCTTGGCTACAAAGCAATTCAATCTGATCTCTAATTTTACATTGGTTTTAACCCAATCATTGCCAAAAAAATCCAATAAGACATAGTTGTAGTGTGATGAACAGAAAACATATACAATCCATGAACCCCTTGTGTGCCGTTAGATACTGCAGTGCTGAGAGCGGCAGTACTTTAGATAAGCTATTCATATCTGGCTCCATATCTGTATTAGACATTTTGCTTTTTCACAATATCAATGTGCAGCACGCTTCTTGTGCCATGTAAATACCCTGATCTTATAACAACCGGCATAAATGAGCTGCTGTCCCGCAACTCAAAGGATTCTGCACACTAGAGACAAGTGCAGCATTTCTTTGTTATTTAAGGCAGATAACCTCTGCTATGAGAGAGAGAGAGAGAGAGAGAGAGAGAGAGAGAGAGAGAGAGAGAGAGAGAGAGAGAGAGAGAGAGAGAGAGAGAGAGAGATGCAATGAAAGCAATGCTTATACATATTGCAGCCAATCTGTGCGGAAATAAATGCCTTGCCACACACACTAGACATTTTCTATTTTAATGAAGAACATTTCATCTGCTGTTACCAACATACAGTACCATACATAGAGATATGCACATTCTGCCACTGCACCGAAACAGCAATTTCCAAATATAATTAGTAATTAGTAGAGGCTACACATATCAGACAGCAAGCCTCCTGCACACCACACAATCACCCTTCACAATATATGGCCAATCTGCCAATCACACCTAGAATCCATAGCTCTAAAACACAATGGATCTGCCCCAATCCGAATTCCCATCTGTCTGTTACGGAAGTGGGTTTTCACAATTTGCTATCTAGAAATACCCCAGTGTATAGCACACAACAATGCATCAATACATTGCAAGGAACAAAGCACATATACTCAGTCATCTCCTACCTTATTTTCATCCTCAGTCACTACATCATCCTGAATTATTTAAGTCACCTGTACTGATCCAGCCCATTTTCAATGTGAGATAGATAGTATTCTCCTTGACAGAATGGCCTCAGCTGTGCTGAGATATATATTTTTCCAGCACGAATGCCTAGAATTTTCTGCACAAGCCAGACACAGCCACAAACTGCAGCTGAGCTCCTTCTCTCCCCTCCCTTTAAAAGATGAAGCTAGTGCTCCCCTCAGTCTCTCCCAGCCTGTTCTTGCTGTCTCTCTCCTCTCTTTCTCTTCCCCTCCCCCTCCAATCCAAACTCAGTGCAGCTAAGTCAGGGTCATTGATATTTCTCATCATGGTGACCTCTCTGCACTGCTGGTAGGGTCTAATGGAATTGAAGGTGCAGAGGATAATATACAGTCATTGCAAAAGAACATGAGTGTTTGTTTATATATATATATATATATATATATATATATAATCCAGGTAATTGTCCGGCACTCCAATACCTCAAACAGCTGCTATGGTGCCCGCTCTGTGTGATGAACAAATACCAGGAAGATGAGCCGCACTCACAGACTAATAAATGGTATAAACCTCCGGCGTTAGACCAATAAGTCACATAGCCTGGAACAGTTTCCAACGTTTCATGTCTTTATGACATTTTTTCAAGGATACAAACATACAATGAAAAATGTTACACTTTTAAACACTCACCCGAGTTCGTGCGCTGGCTGCCGTCCCGCTCCGTGAAGAGGCGTGATGACGTCATTAACATGCGACTAGCGCTGACGTCCCGTCTCTAGGCAACGGAGACGTCTTGCTGATAGTGCTACCATCACCATGACTACAGACAATACATAAAAACACACGTAAAAGGTATCATCACACTGCAATGAGACCGTGCAGCTAAATTCATCTATTTAGATACAATATATCTGCAATAATGCTGAACTGACTGCATAAGAAATATGTATATTAAAGAAGCAAATAATTACTGAAGGCTGAAAAACAAAATGGATTAAATAAAACAATTAAAGGAACATTGTTCATTAAGTCCTGACGGGTGCAAAGTTTGTAATTTGTATATCCACATTGATTCCTTCTGTAATAATAGACGTCCCCTGTCGCCCCCTCTGTTGTTGGGGGGTACATGGTCTATCATTTTGTATTTAAGACTTGCCAGATTGTGTCTAAAGTTCTTAAAATGTCTGGCCACCGGTTGATCTTGATCCGTACCTTCAAGGGCTTGTCTAATGGCTGTTCTATGCATTGCCATGCGCTCTTTGAATTGTCTGATCGTTTTACCGATGTATAATAGTCCACAAGGACATTTGATGTAGTATATAACATACCTTGATGAACAGGTTAAAGGATATCTTATTTTGTATGATTTGCCTGACCTAGGGTGTGAGAATGTATCCCCTATGTCGAGATAGTTACATGTAGTACACCCGAGGCAGCGGTAGTTGCCCGGTTTTCTAGATAGAAAATGTTCCAATGGTGGGCCCTTTAATTTTAATACATCATTGTGTACTACATAGTTCTTTATGTTCTTACCCCGTCGCTGGCCAATCATCAACCGTTTATTCTGGAGGGCTGGTAATTCTTGTTCTGTATTCACCAGAGGCCATAGTCGTTTGGCAGCTGAATTAATCTCTCCGCTGGCCGTGGAGAAATCTGTGACCCAAATAATTGAATCCTGATGATCAGAACCAGGTTTTTCTTCCAAAGATTTAGTCCTGGACATGGACAACACTTGAAGCATAGTTTTCTTAAGAGATATAGGATTATATCCCCTAGCAATAAATTTATTCATCATCAAGTTGAGTTGTGTTTTGAGATCTTGAGGATCACTGCAAATTCTAAGGGCACGCATAAACTGCGAAAATGGCAACCCTTGTTTCAAAGACCATGGATGGTGACTTTCAGCTCTCAAAAGTGTGTTACGGTCAGTAGGTTTATGGAATACTGTTGTGTTAAGATGTCCATCCAGTATTGTAATGGAGACGTCTAGAAAGTGGATAGTGCAGTTACTGATCGTATATGTAAACTTGATGCTCTCATCTGCTTGATTGATGGATAGCATCATCGAGGAGAACTGTTCTTTGCTTCCCGTCCATATAACAAAAATGTCATCTATGTATCTGTGAAAGCTGTGTATGGGTACTCCAAATTCAGGGTTTGAAAAAAACAAATCTTGCTCTAAAGCAAACATAAAAGCATTTGCGTAGCTGGGTGCTACGCATGAACCCATCGCACAGCCAAGTCTTTGAATATAGAATCTCCCATCGTATTGAAAATAGTTCCTAGTCAAAGTCAGTTCAAGAAGGGACATGAAGAAATCTAAATCAGGACCATTGTATGTTGAGTTGTTGGTGAGAAGCCTCCTAGTGGCAGCCAATCCTCTGTCATGCGGAATGCTGGTATAGAGGCTTATTACATCAATAGTGGCCATCCACCAGTGAGACTCTACCTGAGAGATATTCAATAATTTTAATAAAAAGGATGTAGTGTCTTTCAGATGTGTTTTTTCTTTCTGAATTACAGGCTGCAAGTAAGAGTCAAGGAATTTTGAAATTCCATAAAACAAAGAGTCCCGGGCGGAGATGATTGGCCTGCCCGGCGGGTTACTCGCATCTTTGTGTAATTTGGGTATAGTATAGATCAACGGAATCCTAGGAAAATCAACAGTGAGCGAGTTTTGTATTTTTTGTGTAATGATATTATTCACAACTGCGTCAGAGAGAAGAGTGTCAAGTTCCTTCTTAAAAATCAGAGTAGGGTCGGCATCCAATAGCCCATAAACCCTTGTATCGTTTAGCTGTCTTTCAATTTCTGATTTATATTGAGAAAGATCCTGAATGGTAATGCCCCCGCCTTTATCGGCTGGGCGAATGATGATATCAGAATAGGCACTTAAATTTTTAAGGGCAATTTTCTCACCCTTGGTCAAATTGCTGTGAATAGGGTGCTTCACCTCAATGCAATTATCCATAGACTTTCCCAGCTGTGAGGTAAAACATCTAATAGCTGGATTGTTTGATATAGGATCAAACGTTGAGGGTTTCTTGATGCCTAATTTCTGTATGCGTGGCGGCTGTGTAACACCAAAATGTTCTTTAAGACGAAGTTGTCTGTTAAGATGGTAAAGGTCCACTTTATTTTTAAATTCATTGGGGTGATTGGTGGGCACAAAAGATAAGCCTTTGTTAAGCACAGATATTTCATCTGATGTAAATTCTCTTGATGACAAATTAAATACTACGTTTTCTTCTTGTATTTGCGCTTTCCTTTGCCTTGCCCACTCTCCTCCACGTCTGGTCCGAGATCTTCCACCGAGCTGGCTTTCGCTCGGGTAGTCACCCCTAAAGGGAGTTTTTTCTTCAATTGGGATTTTGGCCGCGCCCCAGTCGACTCTCCTTCACTTGTAGTGGCTCCACCACTGGAGATGTCCGTATCTGATCGATCTTGATTCCTAGATCTATTAGGATATCTCTTCCTTTGGGGATAATGTGGTTTTTGATTCACCCATGTATACACCCGTTGCTCTTCGTAGTCTTTATCGACTGTGATTCGTTTCTTTTTCTTAAAGGCAACCAGATCTGCTTTATATTTGGAAATCTGTTCAGACAGCTTGTCCATCCATTTGTTTTCAGAATCACTCTGAAGCTTCTCAAGATGGAGATTTTCAAAGGACTGTCTTTTAGATTGATAATTCTTTAGCTCCCTCCCTGCCTCCTCCACAACTAGGAGAATGAGGTCATAGGAGCATCTAGGAATCAAGATCGATCAGATACGGACATCTCCAGTGGTGGAGCCACTACAAGTGAAGGAGAGTCGACTGGGGCGCGGCCAAAATCCCAATTGAAGAAAAAACTCCCTTTAGGGGTGACTACCCGAGCGAAAGCCAGCTCGGTGGAAGATCTCGGACCAGACGTGGAGGAGAGTGGGCAAGGCAAAGGAAAGCGCAAATACAAGAAGAAAACGTAGTATTTAATTTGTCATCAAGAGAATTTACATCAGATGAAATATCTGTGCTTAACAAAGGCTTATCTTTTGTGCCCACCAATCACCCCAATGAATTTAAAAATAAAGTGGACCTTTACCATCTTAACAGACAACTTCGTCTTAAAGAACATTTTGGTGTTACACAGCCGCCACGCATACAGAAATTAGGCATCAAGAAACCCTCAACGTTTGATCCTATATCAAACAATCCAGCTATTAGATGTTTTACCTCACAGCTGGGAAAGTCTATGGATAATTGCATTGAGGTGAAGCACCCTATTCACAGCAATTTGACCAAGGGTGAGAAAATTGCCCTTAAAAATTTAAGTGCCTATTCTGATATCATCATTCGCCCAGCCGATAAAGGCGGGGGCATTACCATTCAGGATCTTTCTCAATATAAATCAGAAATTGAAAGACAGCTAAACGATACAAGGGTTTATGGGCTATTGGATGCCGACCCTACTCTGATTTTTAAGAAGGAACTTGACACTCTTCTCTCTGACGCAGTTGTGAATAATATCATTACACAAAAAATACAAAACTCGCTCACTGTTGATTTTCCTAGGATTCCGTTGATCTATACTATACCCAAATTACACAAAGATGCGAGTAACCCGCCGGGCAGGCCAATCATCTCCGCCCGGGACTCTTTGTTTTATGGAATTTCAAAATTCCTTGACTCTTACTTGCAGCCTGTAATTCAGAAAGAAAAAACACATCTGAAAGACACTACATCCTTTTTATTAAAATTATTGAATATCTCTCAGGTAGAGTCTCACTGGTGGATGGCCACTATTGATGTAATAAGCCTCTATACCAGCATTCCGCATGACAGAGGATTGGCTGCCACTAGGAGGCTTCTCACCAACAACTCAACATACAATGGTCCTGATTTAGATTTCTTCATGTCCCTTCTTGAACTGACTTTGACTAGGAATTATTTTCAATACGATGGGAGATTCTATATTCAAAGACTTGGCTGTGCGATGGGTTCATGCGTAGCACCCAGCTACGCAAATGCTTTTATGTTTGCTTTAGAGCAAGATTTGTTTTTTTCAAACCCTGAATTTGGAGTACCCATACACAGCTTTCACAGATACATAGATGACATTTTTGTTATATGGACGGGAAGCAAAGAACAGTTCTCCTCGATGATGCTATCCATCAATCAAGCAGATGAGAGCATTAAGTTTACATATACGATCAGTAACTGCACTATCCACTTTCTAGACGTCTCCATTACAATACTGGATGGACATCTTAACACAACAGTATTCCATAAACCTACTGACCGTAACACACTTTTGAGAGCTGAAAGTCACCATCCATGGTCTTTGAAACAAGGGTTGCCATTTTCGCAGTTTATGCGTGCCCTTAGAATTTGCAGTGATCCTCAAGATCTCAAAACACAACTCAACTTGATGATGAATAAATTTATTGCTAGGGGATATAATCCTATATCTCTTAAGAAAACTATGCTTCAAGTGTTGTCCATGTCCAGGACTAAATCTTTGGAAGAAAAACCTGGTTCTGATCATCAGGATTCAATTATTTGGGTCACAGATTTCTCCACGGCCAGCGGAGAGATTAATTCAGCTGCCAAACGACTATGGCCTCTGGTGAATACAGAACAAGAATTACCAGCCCTCCAGAATAAACGGTTGATGATTGGCCAGCGACGGGGTAAGAACATAAAGAACTATGTAGTACACAATGATGTATTAAAATTAAAGGGCCCACCATTGGAACATTTTCTATCTAGAAAACCGGGCAACTACCGCTGCCTCGGGTGTACTACATGTAACTATCTCGACATAGGGGATACATTCTCACACCCTAGGTCAGGCAAATCATACAAAATAAGATATCCTTTAACCTGTTCATCAAGGTATGTTATATACTACATCAAATGTCCTTGTGGACTATTATACATCGGTAAAACGATCAGACAATTCAAAGAGCGCATGGCAATGCATAGAACAGCCATTAGACAAGCCCTTGAAGGTACGGATCAAGATCAACCGGTGGCCAGACATTTTAAGAACTTTAGACACAATCTGGCAAGTCTTAAATACAAAATGATAGACCATGTACCCCCCAACAACAGAGGGGGCGACAGGGGACGTCTATTATTACAGAAGGAATCAATGTGGATATACAAATTACAAACTTTGCACCCGTCAGGACTTAATGAACAATGTTCCTTTAATTGTTTTATTTAATCCATTTTGTTTTTCAGCCTTCAGTAATTATTTGCTTCTTTAATATACATATTTCTTATGCAGTCAGTTCAGCATTATTGCAGATATATTGTATCTAAATAGATGAATTTAGCTGCACGGTCTCATTGCAGTGTGATGATACCTTTTACGTGTGTTTTTATGTATTGTCTGTAGTCATGGTGATGGTAGCACTATCAGCAAGACGTCTCCGTTGCCTAGAGACGGGACGTCAGCGCTAGTCGCATGTTAATGACGTCATCACGCCTCTTCACGGAGCGGGACGGCAGCCAGCGCACGAACTCGGGTGAGTGTTTAAAAGTGTAACATTTTTCATTGTATGTTTGTATCCTTGAAAAAATGTCATAAAGACATGAAACGTTGGAAACTGTTCCAGGCTATGTGACTTATTGGTCTAACGCCGGAGGTTTATACCATTTATTAGTCTGTGAGTGCGGCTCATCTTCCTGGTATTTGTTCATCACACAGAGCGGGCACCATAGCAGCTGTTTGAGGTATTGGAGTGCCGGACAATTACCTGGATTATATATCAGAACGTCGTCTTCTGGTCAAGGCACCCCCTTGTTTTTCAGTACATTTGCGGACACTTTCAAAGGTTTTTGTGTGGGTTGCTGAGATTAAGCAACCACATTGTTTTTAAATCACACGCAAGATGTCTCTACCTACAGCTGAGGCCAGTGTGGAAGGATTTTCCAGGGTAACCTTAGTACCTGATGCGGTTTTGAGTTTCTCAGAACCAGAAGCTGATGCCATCCTGTTTAAGGATAATATGGTCAAAGCAGGGGGTGACCTGGAATCCACCCAACAACTATATCTACAATTACTGCATCTGCACCAGAAGGAGATTGATTACTATCTCCATGGAGTTAGTCTATCGGACTATTATAGAGACAAAAGGATTCCTAGAGGCTTCCGAATCAGGAACATCCCCACCATTGGACGCTTTAATGTCGACTTTTGTCGTCGGTGGGCGGCAATATTAAACAAATGCTCCTATGACCTCATTCTCCTAGTTGTGGAGGAGGCAGGGAGGGAGCTAAAGAATTATCAATCTAAAAGACAGTCCTTTGAAAATCTCCATCTTGAGAAGCTTCAGAGTGATTCTGAAAACAAATGGATGGACAAGCTGTCTGAACAGATTTCCAAATATAAAGCAGATCTGGTTGCCTTTAAGAAAAAGAAACGAATCACAGTCGATAAAGACTACGAAGAGCAACGGGTGTATACATGGGTGAATCAAAAACCACATTATCCCCAAAGGAAGAGATATCCTAATAGATCTAGGAATCAAGATCGATCAGATACGGACATCTCCAGTGGTGGAGCCACTACAAGTGAAGGAGAGTCGACTGGGGCGCGGCCAAAATCCCAATTGAAGAAAAAACTCCCTTTAGGGGTGACTACCCGAGCGAAAGCCAGCTCGGTGGAAGATCTCGGACCAGACGTGGAGGAGAGTGGGCAAGGCAAAGGAAAGCGCAAATACAAGAAGAAAACGTAGTATTTAATTTGTCATCAAGAGAATTTACATCAGATGAAATATCTGTGCTTAACAAAGGCTTATCTTTTGTGCCCACCAATCACCCCAATGAATTTAAAAATAAAGTGGACCTTTACCATCTTAACAGACAACTTCGTCTTAAAGAACATTTTGGTGTTACACAGCCGCCACGCATACAGAAATTAGGCATCAAGAAACCCTCAACGTTTGATCCTATATCAAACAATCCAGCTATTAGATGTTTTACCTCACAGCTGGGAAAGTCTATGGATAATTGCATTGAGGTGAAGCACCCTATTCACAGCAATTTGACCAAGGGTGAGAAAATTGCCCTTAAAAATTTAAGTGCCTATTCTGATATCATCATTCGCCCAGCCGATAAAGGCGGGGGCATTACCATTCAGGATCTTTCTCAATATAAATCAGAAATTGAAAGACAGCTAAACGATACAAGGGTTTATGGGCTATTGGATGCCGACCCTACTCTGATTTTTAAGAAGGAACTTGACACTCTTCTCTCTGACGCAGTTGTGAATAATATCATTACACAAAAAATACAAAACTCGCTCACTGTTGATTTTCCTAGGATTCCGTTGATCTATACTATACCCAAATTACACAAAGATGCGAGTAACCCGCCGGGCAGGCCAATCATCTCCGCCCGGGACTCTTTGTTTTATGGAATTTCAAAATTCCTTGACTCTTACTTGCAGCCTGTAATTCAGAAAGAAAAAACACATCTGAAAGACACTACATCCTTTTTATTAAAATTATTGAATATCTCTCAGGTAGAGTCTCACTGGTGGATGGCCACTATTGATGTAATAAGCCTCTATACCAGCATTCCGCATGACAGAGGATTGGCTGCCACTAGGAGGCTTCTCACCAACAACTCAACATACAATGGTCCTGATTTAGATTTCTTCATGTCCCTTCTTGAACTGACTTTGACTAGGAATTATTTTCAATACGATGGGAGATTCTATATTCAAAGACTTGGCTGTGCGATGGGTTCATGCGTAGCACCCAGCTACGCAAATGCTTTTATGTTTGCTTTAGAGCAAGATTTGTTTTTTTCAAACCCTGAATTTGGAGTACCCATACACAGCTTTCACAGATACATAGATGACATTTTTGTTATATGGACGGGAAGCAAAGAACAGTTCTCCTCGATGATGCTATCCATCAATCAAGCAGATGAGAGCATTAAGTTTACATATACGATCAGTAACTGCACTATCCACTTTCTAGACGTCTCCATTACAATACTGGATGGACATCTTAACACAACAGTATTCCATAAACCTACTGACCGTAACACACTTTTGAGAGCTGAAAGTCACCATCCATGGTCTTTGAAACAAGGGTTGCCATTTTCGCAGTTTATGCGTGCCCTTAGAATTTGCAGTGATCCTCAAGATCTCAAAACACAACTCAACTTGATGATGAATAAATTTATTGCTAGGGGATATAATCCTATATCTCTTAAGAAAACTATGCTTCAAGTGTTGTCCATGTCCAGGACTAAATCTTTGGAAGAAAAACCTGGTTCTGATCATCAGGATTCAATTATTTGGGTCACAGATTTCTCCACGGCCAGCGGAGAGATTAATTCAGCTGCCAAACGACTATGGCCTCTGGTGAATACAGAACAAGAATTACCAGCCCTCCAGAATAAACGGTTGATGATTGGCCAGCGACGGGGTAAGAACATAAAGAACTATGTAGTACACAATGATGTATTAAAATTAAAGGGCCCACCATTGGAACATTTTCTATCTAGAAAACCGGGCAACTACCGCTGCCTCGGGTGTACTACATGTAACTATCTCGACATAGGGGATACATCCTCACACCCTAGGTCAGGCAAATCATACAAAATAAGATATCCTTTAACCTGTTCATCAAGGTATGTTATATACTACATCAAATGTCCTTGTGGACTATTATACATCGGTAAAACGATCAGACAATTCAAAGAGCGCATGGCAATGCATAGAACAGCCATTAGACAAGCCCTTGAAGGTACGGATCAAGATCAACCGGTGGCCAGACATTTTAAGAACTTTAGACACAATCTGGCAAGTCTTAAATACAAAATGATAGACCATGTACCCCCCAACAACAGAGGGGGCGACAGGGGACGTCTATTATTACAGAAGGAATCAATGTGGATATACAAATTACAAACTTTGCACCCGTCAGGACTTAATGAACAATGTTCCTTTAATTGTTTTATTTAATCCATTTTGTTTTTCAGCCTTCAGTAATTATTTGCTTCTTTAATATACATATTTCTTATGCAGTCAGTTTCAGCATTATTGCAGATATATTGTATCTAAATAGATGAATTTAGCTGCACGGTCTCATTGCAGTGTGATGATACCTTTTACGTGTGTTTTTATGTATTGTCTGTAGTCATGGTGATGGTAGCACTATCAGCAAGACGTCTCCGTTGCCTAGAGACGGGACGTCAGCGCTAGTCGCATGTTAATGACGTCATCACGCCTCTTCACGGAGCGGGACGGCAGCCAGCGCACGAACTCGGGTGAGTGTTTAAAAGTGTAACATTTTTCATTGTATGTTTGTATCCTTGAAAAAATGTCATAAAGACATGAAACGTTGGAAACTGTTCCAGGCTATGTGACTTATTGGTCTAACGCCGGAGGTTTATACCATTTATTAGTCTGTGAGTGCGGCTCATCTTCCTGGTATTTATATATATATATATATATATATATACACACACACATGCACTGTGTATATATATATGTACACACATGAAAGAGTAAGAAAAGAAACTAAGGGGTACATTTACTAAGCAGTGATAAGAGCGGAGAAGTGAGCCAGTGGAGAAATTTCCCCATCAACCAATCAGCAGCTCTGTATAATTTTATAGTATGCAAATTATAGGTGTTACTTCCGTGCTGATTGGTTGCCATGGGCAACTTCTCCACTAGCTCACTTCTTCACTCCTATCACTGCTTAGTAAATGTACCCCTATGTGGTCAGGTGTGTTTCAACAAACATCATTAACAGCCTTCAGCTCAAAATGTTATTTCTTGTAAGAATAATGTATTTTTCAATTAGATATATATATATATATATATATATATATATATACACATACATACACAGCTATATACAATATATATATATATATATATATATATATATATATATATATATATATATACACACACACATACACACACTAAGATAGATAGATAGATAGATAGATAGATATTCAAGTGGGGGTGGGTGGATAGAATGTTCTCTGGCTACCACTGATTAGAACGAGCTTGTCCTTCCCCATGTATCAGCTGGAGTAACAAGAATGACTTGAGAGCATGTAACTTCACTGACATCACCAATGTTTCTTTGTATTAGTTAAACACCACTGAAGACACCACGTGACACCAAGTGTACACCATATAGCATTGCACAGTGTAGTAAATGATCAGTAGAAGCACAGATGGACATGGCAAATACTTTTCTCTATTCCAAAAAAATACATCTCCATGCATTAAATCATAGTGCAAAGCAGAACAGGCGAGTAACAACTACAAATCAATTGACTGTAAAGCAGCCATTGTAAATGGTCTGACAAGAACACCACAGTGCAGGATATGAAAGTCTGGTTGCAGTGCATAAACCACCAGGGCCTGATTAAGGATCACATAGGCCTGGAGCTAAACATATTCAAGGGCCTATACTGAGAAGGGGAGGAGCTATGATCAGTGATATGCGGGTGTGGCCAGTGCCATGTGGGCGTGTACACCTCCTATACTATCAGTGCCATTGCCCCTCTAAATACATAAATATAGAAAAAACTGGCAAACTTTATTGTGAAAAAACTGGAAATACAATTTTAATACATATGATTTATGGCAGACTGTGTGGCTAGCTAGACAACTGGCCATCATCATCATCATCTTCATCATCCTGTCATCATGATTATGGGCCTATTTTTATGCTTTGTGTCAGAGTCTACTGCACATGCGCAGGTCTCCGGAAACATGATGTCTGCCATGTTCTGGAGACTAAATTCCTTTTGCGCATGCGCAGCGGCCATTTTGTCTGTTATTTATTTATTTTTACCACGTCTGCAGCTTTAATGCAGGACTACAGAAAGGTAAGTAATAAACATGGGTGCAGGGTGGGCCCCCCTGAACCTAGGTGCCCGTGTGCACCGCACAAATTGCACCCATTATAGAAACGCCAGTGAAATGGACCATTGAGTAGTGAGGGACGATATATTTTTAAATGAATCATTTGTCACCATGTGTCAAACAAATAGGTGCATATGTCGAACCAATCAGAAAAGGATTGGGTATGTGTGGCTGGCGGTCAGGAGACCGCTGGTCACAATACAAACGCCGCGGGCTCAGTCGCTTGCTGTGCTTGCCGCAGGTTCTATTCCCACTCTATGGGTGTTGTGGACACCCACAAGTGGGTATAGTCCCTGTTGGTCGGCATGCCAACTGGCCGGATTTTGAGCGGGCAGGATGTAGTTGTCGGTATTGTGACCGGCGGTCTCCTGGCACCCAGTCACATAACTGCATCCCTTTCTAACAGTGAAGGGTTTTGCTGATTTCTTAATCCTGTATGGCACACTGTCCTGGCATGGTTTGGATACAGGCATTCCTTTGCAAGGTTGATGCTTATTATGCAATAGTGATAATCTTCATCCCATATTGCATCATTTATTTCCTGACAGTAGGGTGTTTCCCAATAGAAGGTCCCATACACACACAGTGCAGGTGTTGTCACCCATTGGCTTGATGAGCATGATACTGATGCTATTCATATATTATAGCCATCTTTGTGAGATACCCTTTTTACCTGTATTAACTTTTTGCTGCAATATGCCTGAATGTTGTTTGCCGATACACGTGTGCATTGCGGTGCATACGCATCCGCAAATTATTAGCTGATCGCCCGCTGTGTGAAAACGCACAGCAGCGATCAGGCAGGTCTGAATCGGGCCCTCTCTCTGCACATGTTACATCTGCCCCACCTGCAGTGCAACATGGTTTTGCCCAATTGCTAACTTTTTTGGTTTGCCCCTATAAACATAAGTACTGTTCCATCTGTTAAATTAGTATATCACATTGTGCACATTAAGTCTTGACTGCCTGATAAGATTGGAGTGTTGTTTTTTTTAATAGACCTGGTTAATGTCCTGTTTATTTCCTCTAATAATACTAGCTAGCTATGATAAAGCCCGTTACCCACACTGAAGCCCTATTGGTATCTGAGTACCAGGAAGTCAGCAGAATAAGCATTAAGAGAAAGGTGACTGTTACAGGTCTGGTTAGGGTTCTAGAGATTTATCATGTTTATTTTCCAAAATCATATAATAACTTGAGGATCAACCTCAAGTTAACTGGAAAAAGGTTCAAATGATATAGGTGGTGACTAGGCAAAAACGTAAATTGCACTGTGTTTTTATTCTAAGACCTTTATGTATCTTGCGATACAACATACCTCCTAATTCAACTACCTTTACTGTTGTCAATGTGACAATGTCCTTTGACTGTATTGTTCATGAATTGATTTACTTATCATAACTCATCATTTCTATAGGTCTCACAACTACTGTCCTGAATTAAGTCTGTTTGTTAGAAAATGTAATCTGCAGATCTAGCAGACTGTAACTATTTACTTATTCCTGAGGACACTACTAACAAATAATTGCTTTATCGTAATAATTTTTTATTCATTAACCTAAAATCTTATTGGATGATTTTCTAATGAATTACTAAATACTTTAACAACAATCAGAATTGTTGGATGACTTCAAATAACTTTTATACAGTAGATCACGGTCCTCAAGACACACTAACAGTCCTGGTTTTAAGGATAACCATACCTGATCACAGGTGATTTAATTAGTACCTCAGTTATTTTGATTAAACCATTTGTGCTCAAACATGGTTATCACTAAAACCTGCACTGTTGGTGTGCCTTGAGGACCGTGGTTGGGAAACACTGCAGTAGACTATTCAGAAATTGAATGCAAACAAATGGCACTTTCTAGTTAGTGCTAGGGATGTGCACCAGCCAAAAATCTTGGGATTTGGGTTCCTGTCTTGGATCTCTAAATCCTTTGTGTTTTGGATCTGTTTTTGTTTTGCCAAAGCCTCCCTTGCGAGTTTTGGATCTGTATTTGTTTTGGATCTGTATTTTTTTTTAAATCATAAAAACAGCTAAAATCACAGAATTTGGGGGTGTTTTTGTTCCTACAGTATTATTACCCTCAATAGCATTACTTTCCACTCATTTCCATGACCACCTCACAGCTCACAATATTGTTTTCATCCAGTTTAGGCCAAAAGGTTGCACCGAGGTAGCTGGATGACCAAGCTAAGAAACAGCAGTGGGTGGCACACACATGTGGCACTTAAACTTCCAACATAGCACATCTAGGAAACAGAATGGCACTGAAGTGGCAGACAGGGGGCCAGATGTAATGGCTTGCAAGATGGTCGGAGCTCCGAGACTCCGGCTGAGCTCATACGTTTTTTTAAAGCAGCAAATGTTTACAAGGCAAAACCTGGTTGGTTTTGCCTTATAAACGTTTGCTGCTTTAAAAAAACGTATGAGTTTGGCCATAGTCTCGGAGCTCCGACCATCTTGCAAGCCATTACATCCGGCCCAGGGTGACAGTATAAAAAACTATACAAATATTTGTCGTCTATACAAGTAGACAGTCAGCAATGCTCCAAACAGCACATAATGCAAAGAAAAGAGGTGCAAGCTGGAATTGTCCTTGGGCCCTTCCACCCACTAGGAATAGTAATTAAACACTGCGGTTTAATTTCACCAACATTGTTGCACAATATGTGTATGAGTAGAAAATAAAATATATTACCTTGATACCACCTTCACCCACAGCGTCACACAATACGTGTGTGTGTCAGAATTAGTGATCGAACACTTCAGTTGACCTTCACCAACAGTGTCGCACAATACGTGTATGAGTAGGAAATAAAATATATTACTGTGGTACCACCTTCATCCACAACATCACACAATATGTGAATTAGTATGAAATAAAATATACTATACTGCGTTTGACCTTCACCAATAGTGTCACACAATATGTGTATGAGTAGGAAATAAAATATATTACTGTGGTACCACCTTCACCCACAGCATCACACAATACGTGCATGCATCAGAGATAGTGATTGGACACTGCGGTTGATCTTCATCAACAGTGTCGCACATTACGTATATGAGTAGGAAATGATATTTTGTGGTCTGACTGGCAGTGTCACAGTACTTATGAAAATAAAAGAAAAATTGTATAGTACACTGCGGTACAGCACAAACAAAAAATATATATATACATTGTAATGATATTTTTAGGCTTTTTGTTTTTAGCTTTTATTATTTTGATTTTACACTGGTGCAGTATCAGTGGACATATACGGCAGTATCACTGGACATATATGGCAGTATCACTGGACTGGAGTTATACACCAGTACCACTGGAATTATGTGCCAGGATCACTGGAATTATATGGCAGGATCACTGGATTTATATAGCAGTACCGCTGGACATATATGGCAGTATCAATGTACATATACGGCAGTATCACTGGACATATACGTCAGCACAGGGACACCACCACTGGGCTGATGCAGGACAACACCACACTACTGCAATGGACTGGACTTATACAGCAGCACTGGACATATGGCAGCAGAGGACACCACCACTGTGACTGGACTGATGCAGCACAATACAGCACCACTGGACTGATGCAGCACAACACAGCACCACTGGACTGGACTTATACAGCAGCACTGGACATATGGCAGCAGAGGACACCACCACTGTGACTGGACTGATGCAGCACAAGACACCACCACTGGACTGATGCAGCACCACTGGACTGGACTTATACAGCAGCACTGGACATATGGCAGCAAAGGACACAACCACTGTGACTGGACAGATGCAGCACAAGACACTACCACTGAGGACGGAGACACGTCCTCTCTCTACACTCTCCAATGCCGGAGTGAAAATGGCTCCTTATATGGACTCCAAAACCCGCAAGAATCCGACAGCGGGATGATGACGTTTTGCCTCGTTCTGGTTTCCGAGTCAGGCGGGAAAACCCGAGCCGGGCTCCGGTGGTGAAGTTCGGGGGGGTTTGGTTCTCTGAGAACTGAACCCGCTCATCTCTAACATAAGCATGATGCATACTGAATAGACTATACACAGTGGGGCTAATTTAGCTAGCCACCCAGAAGTACGCGAATCATTATTTGCCAATTTCCGCACTTCCATGCACGCGACTGCAGTTTAAGAGCCATTGGGAAGGGGGGGGGGGATCAGTAACTGGACGTTGACGCCATGTTTTGTGGGCATCGACGCACCGTTTGGTTGGCGCGGTGTGGACAACGAAGGCATGTCCGGACCATTTGCGGGGTGGGCCGCAGCCACTGCGTGACGTCACGCACAGCCCCTGCAACCCAAAAGATGCATGCCCTCCAACTGCCTTCACAGCTAGGCTGCGTAGGCAGGAGGCAATGCATGCATATGGGGCATACAATAGGGGAAGTTCAAGACTTAAAGTGCTACAGACCAACTCAGAAATGAATCAACTGATGAATGTTTAAAAGTGTTAACATTCATCAGTATGGAGACTTTTGGACTGCCCTGTAATGTGACCTGAAATTAAATTCACTCTGAACTTTGAGAATCACCAAGGTAAATACTCAATTAAAAAATAAGTCAACTCTCTATTCTAAATTTGTTTTTTTTTACATACTGTAACTATCTTGGTTGAAGTTCCACAAACTGAGAACTGTTGAAGAGAACACAAGCTAGATCTCATTCCAGCTCATCTCAACTAGAATAATACCAGGACTAGCAAATTTTAGGCATTGTTTATTCTAACCTATAGAGCTTTTACACACTGCTTCTGTATGCCATTCACATAAATTCAGTCACTTGTGTAGCAATACGAATGACGGCACCCAGCACATTTAGAGTATGCTTCTCGGTGACTGACAGCTGCTGACGAATACGAGGATGTGGCTTATGATTCTTAGTGAATTACATCTCATCACCCAACATATTCAAGGAGAGGTTTGCAGTGTAGACTGAAAACTATAATGCAGTAGAGCTTTGGCTCTCAATAATTGCATGGCCAGAGCATATTTACATTTTGATATCTATTTAACGTTATCCTTAAAATTATATTCTATTTCAGAACAAAAATTTATTAACAGTGTGAGTATTCTCCAATCTCGAAAGACAGCATTTACTATACATCTAATACTCTTAAATATCACAGCGTAAGGGGGTGTGGTGCAGACCGGTCCCCGTTTTTTTGCCTGTCCGGGATTCTCAGGTGGATCGACGGTGTGTTGCCCGCACGGCTGTGGTGATTCCTTTGGACACACCCAGGCCTGCTGGGCGCGATGCATGGGCTGCAGTGTGGACGAATGACGCCATCTTGCACAATGTCAGCTAATAAGTCTCTGACCAATCCCATTCAGCCTCAGCATCAGCTGACGTTCCCAGTCAATCCGGTGACAACCAGGGGTATAAAGTTATATGCTTCCCAGTGCTCAGGTTCCAGTCCGATATTATTCACAGTCTCCATTGATTTTCGTCCGATATTATTCACAGACTCCATCAGTTCCAGTCCGTTATTATTCACAGTCTCCATCGGTTCCAGTCCGATAACATTCACAGTCTCTATTAATTCTAATCCAATATTATTCACAGTCTCTATCGGTTCCAGTCTGATATTATTCACAGACTCCATCAATTCTAGTCTGATATCAATCTAGTCACCAGTGGTTCCAGCCCGGTGCCATCTATACCATTGATTACAGCCTAATTATCACGATCCGGGTATCTGGACGCCATTTCTTACCCATCAGATGCCTCCTAAGGCTGGCTCAGCGCTCCAGGACCGGATCCCATCTGTTATCCTGATATTTACATTCCTGTATCCTCTCCTGTCACTCTGAGACGCTGTCACAGTAAACGCCATATTACACCTGGCATGGCGTCTCCCGCGGCCTCCGCCGCCGTCCCTGAGCTTCTGCATGCAGAGTGTCTGAGTGGCGATTACGTCAGCCGCGGCCTCCGCTGTGTCCGCGTGGTTGGATGTGCACCTGTCAGCTTGGCGCCTCCTGTCTCCGGTGGCCGGCGCCGCCATTACTGTTTTCATTACCACATGGATTACAAACCAAACTTCCCTCCAAGTGTCTGCATGGGCGCAGCCATCTTGGATTCTGTCAGCTGATCATTTCCACCAATCTGTTCTCAGTATTGATAATCTGCATAATTGCCTAGCCAATCCCTTCCTTGCTGCAGGTATAAATACACTGTGCCTGAGCAAGGAAGGCGTCAGTGCTTTGGTTGTCAAACCTAGTTCCTGTTTGTCTCTCTCCTGTGATTGTCTTCCAGGTTCCAGCTCCTGTCTCAAGACTTCCACCATAGAGACCCGCACCAGCATTCCACCTGCGGTGTATCCATTGTGGATTCATCTGTTTCCAGCTACAACATTACCTGCTTCCAGCTCAGCTTCCAGCAGAGTACAGCTTCTCTTAAAGGGCCGGTGTCCTTTCTACAGTTTACCACTCTCCACCGGTATTATTATTTCTCCGCTCTCAAACTCTACATTTCATTCATATTGCATCGCTCTCAAGCTTCATTTATTATTTAACTGGTTCCAGCCAGTATCCACTCCGTGCCAACATCTGTCTGGTTCCAACCAGAACCCACAGCAGCTATTTTATTTACAGCAGTCCAGCTTTCCCTGGAACACCAGCTGGTACGATCCTGGGCTTTCTTCATTGTTACAGTCAGGCCTGGTAAGGACTTTCCAACTCGCAGATAATAAGAACTGTCTCATACTACCAGAGCTCTGTGGCCCCTGCCACCCTGTAGTACCCAGGAACTGTATTATTTCTCTGCTGATTTTATGTTTCTTTTACTGCTACTGTGATGCATGGAGTTTGTCATAAATAAACATCATTGACTTTTATTCAAGTTGTCGTGGTCACGCCTTCGGGCGGTTCTTCTTCATGTTACTTACATGTCCAGGGGTCTGATACAACCTCCCAGGTTCCGGTACATCTCAGCCCCTACAACTGAGGCTGCCTCCCATCAGCTCAGGCCCTCAGTTGTGACAGTAAGCACTGACCAGATGAATCCAGCCGGAGACCAGGATCAAGCGGCCAGGCCGATGCAAGAACTGGCAGCCCGACTAGAACATCAGGAGGCTGCACAGGGCCACATCATCCGCTGTCTCCAGGATCTCTCTACTCGGCTGGATGGGATTCAGACAACTCTCCGTGGATCAGGCGCGTCTGGTGCGTCAACCACAGTGACTCCAGCTATAACCCCACCCACCTTACCCATTTCTGCTCCACGTCTTCATCTTCCAACGCCAGCAAAATTTGACGGATCTCCAAGATTCTGCAGGGGATTTCTCAACCAGTGTGAGATTCAGTTTGAGCTACAACCTGGCAATTTTCCCAGTGACCGTACAAAAATTGCCTACATTATTTCTCTTCTCAGTGGCTCAGCCCTTGATTGGGCATCACCGTTATGGGAGAGGTCCGACACCCTGCTATCTTCTTACGCTGCATTCGTGTCAACATTCAGGCGCATCTTCGACGAGCCAGGCCGGGTAACCTCAGCTTCATCCGAGATTCTCCGTTTACGCCAGGGGTCACGTACTGTAGGACAATATCTGATACAGTTCCAGATCCTGGCATCCGAACTGGCATGGAACGACGAGGCCCTGTATGCTGCATTCTGGCATGGCTTATCTGAGCGTATTAAAGATGAGTTAGCTACCAGAGACTTACCCTCTAAGTTAGATGAGCTAATCTCACTCTGCACGAAAGTTGATTTACGTTTCAGAGAGAGAGCAACTGAGCGTGGAAGATCATCTGCTCCAAAATCTTCTGCTCCTCCTCCTCGCCAACTGTCACCAACTAAAGATGAGCCCATGCAAATTGGCCGTTCCCGTTTAACTCCTGCTGAGCGCCGAAGACGTCTCTCCGAGTCTCTCTGTCTTTATTGTGCAGCTCCGTCTCACACCATTAATGCCTGTCCCAAACGTCCGGGAAACTCCAAATCCTAGCTCGCCAAGGAGAGGGCCGGCTAGGAGTAATGATCTCCTCTCCATCTCCTCAAGATTGTAATCTCCCAGTCTCGCTTCAAGTTGCTCAACGTTATCGGAACGTCATTGCCCTCCTTGATTCCGGAGCAGCTGGGAACTTTATTACCGAAGCCTATGTTAAACGGTGGTCCCTACCCACCGAGAGACTTCCTTCGTCCATTTCTTTAACTGCCGTGGATGGCAGCAAAATTTTTGATGCAGTTATTTCTTTAAGGACTCTACCAGTTCGTCTGAGAGTGGGAGTTCTTCATTCCGAACTTATTTCTTTTTTAGTGATTCCAAGAGCCACACATCCTGTGGTCCTGGGCCTTCCATGGCTCCGTCTTCACAATCCTACAATTGATTGGACGACTACGCAAATCCTGGCATGGGGTTCCTCCTGTGCTGAGACATGTTTGTTTAAAGTATTGCCTGTCTGTTCTTCCTCCCCCAGGTCGTCTGATGTTCCACCTCCTCCATATCAAGATTTCACGGATGTGTTCAGTAAAGCTTCTGCTGATATCCTTCCTCCTCATAGAGAATGGGACTGCCCGATTGATCTCGTTCCAGGGAAGGTTCCACCTCGAGGCCGAACTTATCCGTTGTCTCTGCCTGAGACGCATTCTATGGAGGAATACATTAAAGAGAACCTAGCAAAGGGGTTCATTCGACCTTCTTCTTCCCCAGCCAGCGCTGGCTTCTTTTTTGTAAAAAAGAAAGATGGTGGTCTGCGGCCGTGCATCGACTACAGAGGTTTGAACGACATTACCATCAAGAACCGTTATCCTTTACCCCTGATTACTGAGCTCTTTGACAGAGTTAGCGGAGCTACCATCTTTACAAAGCTGGACTTGAGAGGTGCATACAATCTCATCCGGATCCGTGAGGGTGACGAGTGGAAGACCGCCTTTAACACCCGTGACGGACATTATGAGTACCTCGTCATGCCCTTCGGATTGAGCAATGCTCCAGCTGTCTTCCAGCATTTTGTCAATGAGATCTTCAGAGACATTCTATACCGTCATGTCGTGGTCTATCTAGACGATATCCTCATTTTTGCCAACGATTTAGAGGAACATCGTTTTTGGGTTAAAGAGGTTCTGTCCCGTCTCCGTGTCAATCATCTTTATTGCAAATTAGAGAAATGCGTCTTTGAAGTCAAGTCCATTCCGTTTCTAGGGTACATTGTGTCCGGTTCCGGACTAGAGATGGATCCTGAGAAACTACAAGCAATCCAAAATTGGCCGGTACCCTTAACCCTCAAAGGGGTCCAGAGGTTCTTAGGATTCGCCAACTATTACCGAAAGTTTATACGAGACTTTTCCACCATTGTGGCGCCTATTACTGCTTTCACTAAGAGGGGTGCTAACCCGTCCAAGTGGTCTGAAGAAGCCATACAAGCATTTCATCTTTTAAAACAAAGGTTCATCTCTGCGCCTGTTCTGAAACAGCCTGACATCGACTCTCCTTTCATCTTAGAGGTGGATGCCTCCTCCGTTGGAGTAGGAGCGGTGTTATCTCAGAGGGCTAAAGATGGCCATTTACACCCTTGCAGTTTCTTCTCCCGGAAGTTCTCCCCAGCTGAGCGCAACTATGCCATTGGCGACCAGGAGTTGCTAGCCATCAAGCTCGCTCTAGAAGAGTGGAGGTATCTGTTGGAGGGAGCTTCTCATTCAATCACCATACTTACAGACCACAAGAACCTTTTATATCTGAAAGGCGCACAATGTCTTAACCCTCGTCAGGCCAGATGGGCACTTTTCTTTTCCAGGTTCGACTTTAAACTCCAGTTCTGTCCGGGCTCTCAGAATCGCAAGGCCGATGCCCTTTCCCGCTCATGGGAGCAAGAAAATTAGTCAGAGTCTTCAGACAAGCATCCTATTATAAATCCGTTGGCATTCTCCACGGTAGGGATGGACTCTACGCCCCCATCAGGGAAAAGTTTTGTGAAACCGATGCTAAGGAAGAAGCTCATGCATTGGGCCCATGCTTCCCGTTTTGCCGGACATACAGGTATCCAAAAAACCCTGGAGTTTATCTCTAGGTCCTATTGGTGGCCAACTCTGAAAAAGGACGTCTTGGAGTTGATTGCATCTTGCCCAAAGTGTGCTCAACATAAGGTATCCCGCCAGTCGCCTGCGGGGCAACTGGTTCCACTATCTGTTCCCCGTCGACCTTGGACCCATTTGTCGATGGATTTTATTACAGATTTACCCATGTGCAACAAGTTAAATACCATCTGGGTGGTAGTTGACCGGTTCACCAAGATGGCACACTTCATTCCTCTCACCGGTCTTCCGTCAGCTTCCAAGTTGGCTCAAGTATTCATACAAGAGATCTTCCGACTCCACGGTCTTCCTGAAGAAATTATCTCAGATCGAGGAGTTCAATTCACAGCCAAATTCTGGCGAAGTTTATGTCAAGTCCTCCAAGTCAAGCTAAAGTTTTCTACGGCTTACCATCCTCAGACCAATGGTCAAACCGAGAGGGTGAATCAGGACTTGGAGGCCTTCCTCCGCATCTATGTGTCCTCCTCTCAAGATGACTGGGTTCAATTACTTCCCTGGGCCGAGTTCTGTCATAACAACCAGTATCATTCTTCATCTGCTTCAACACCATTCTTCACTAACTTTGGATTCCACCCTAAAGTCCCTGAGTTCCAACCGCTTCCAGCAACTTCTGTTCCCGCAGTGGATATCACCTTGCATCAGTTTGCCAATATCTGGAAGAGCGTACGATCAGCTCTGCTCAAGGCATCGTTCAGGTACAAGAAGTTTGCGGATAAGAAGCGTCGAGCAGTTCCTGCTCTCAAGGTGGGTGATCGGGTATGGTTATCCACGAAGAATTTGAGGTTAAGAGTTCCCAGTATGAAGTTTGCACCTCGCTATATCGGTCCTTTCAAGATTGAACAAGTCATCAATCCTGTTGCTTACAGACTTCAGTTGCCTCCCTTCTTAAAAATACCCAGGACATTCCATGTTTCCCTGTTGAAACCGCTGATCTTGAATCGGTTTCATTCCTCACTTCCTCCAACTCCGAAAGTCCAAACTCAACGAGGCGTTGAGTATGAAGTAGCCAAGATCCTGGACTCACGTCACCGTTACGGTCAACTACAATATCTTATTGACTGGAAGGGTTATGGCCCTGAGGAACGTTCATGGACCAATGCTTCTGATGTCCATGCTCCTGCCTTGGTCCGGAGATTCCATTCCAAGTTTCCTCAAAAGCCAAAGAAGTGTCCTGGGGCCACTCCTAAAGGGGGGGGGGGGGGTGCTGTCACGATCCGGGTATCTGGACGCCATTTCTTACCCATCAGATGCCTCCTAAGGCTGGCTCAGCGCTCCAGGACCGGATCCCATCTGTTATCCTGATATTTACATTCCTGTATCCTCTCCTGTCACTCTGAGACGCTGTCACAGTAAACGCCATATTACACCTGGCATGGCGTCTCCCGCGGCCTCCGCCGCCGTCCCTGAGCTTCTGCATGCAGAGTGTCTGAGTGGCGATTACGTCAGCCGCGGCCTCCGCTGTGTCCGCGTGGTTGGATGTGCACCTGTCAGCTTGGCGCCTCCTGTCTCCGGTGGCCTTCGGGCGGTTCTTCTTCATGTTACTTACATGTCCAGGGGTCTGATACAACCTCCCAGGTTCCGGTACATCTCAGCCCCTACAACTGAGGCTGCCTCCCATCAGCTCAGGCCCTCAGTTGTGACACTAATATCCTAGTTTTCTTCAGTTCCTATTCATTATTACTGATACTGTCACACTAGCTCAGGAAGCACAGAGAAGGGGCCGCGACCGGCCTGTCAGGTGCAGCAAGACCCAAATCCCCTTGCAGGGTCCCCTGGAGAAGACAACTGACTGGGAAAGACTCTGCACTTCTGCTCTGGGTCTAGTCAACTACCTGGTGCTAGATTCCATAACTCTGTCTCTTTTGAAGATAGATCTTCTTCCAATTCTATGAGAAGAAACTACATCAGACCACCTAGCTTCCAGCACAACACTACTCCAGATATAAAAGACTCTGACCCAGGTCCAGAGACATCCAAACACCAACTCCAGACATTAAACAGCTGTACTGGACTTATCAGTGATATATTTTAATTAAATGTATTGGAGGCATGAAGGAATAAACTTGTATCACCAAGTATAACACATGCTCAGCTCTTTGGCAACAGCAATATTCTAAATGGATGCATGTATTCTGGACTTTTACAGTCTACGAGAGCAGATTTGCATGCTATTCGCTGATTTTGTGTTGTGACAGACGTATAGAGCAGCCTGCCTGCCTCGCCAACAGTTCATTTAGTGAGATATAAAATGCTTAAAAGTTAAAGCGGTAATGTAAAGCATTGCATAGTTCAGAGAATAGGGTCAGAGCTAAGTATGTAACCAAAGGGCTTTTGTAATTTAAAAATATGTATTTTTGTTAGCGTACTGATTCCTTTATTGTCACCTTGAATGTGTCTAAGAGCAATCTCTAGCAGTAGAACAGCCACATGTTCAGTCACAGGTACTGATCAAATCTTTTACGTCTACATACAGACTGATATATACATATATCTCCCCCTTTCTCATATTACATTTTACTTTTGTTTTTATTGGTGGGTAAACCAAAAGTAATGTCTACCCAGGGCCGAACTTCCACAAGAGAAAGTAGGCAGCTGGGTCCCGATGGGTCCCAGGGAGCCTGCCATCCAACACTGGCATATCTTTTAATATAAATACTACAATTCTATCACTAACCCGTATGAAGCAACCCACCCAAATTAATGAGGGCACTGGCTGATAGCGCACACCAGTTGGTCCCTTCATGTATGTAGCAGAGGCAGTAGCTATTACACCGTGGCACACATGGTGCCAGATATGACGGGTAGACTCTTGGGTAGGAGGCTGGAGGCAAATAGGGGTGCCATTATGTTCAGGATTCACTAATTGCGCGGTTTAATGTATGTTGCACAGACATCTAAAGGCACACCAACCATTTCTGTATGTATGTATGTATGTATGTATGTATGTATTTATTTGCGCACCCTCACAAGAGTATAGCCCTGAACCAATATACTGCCTAGGGCCCCATGTCTTCTAAGACTGGCTGTCTCTAATTCCCTTTCTTAGTATTTTCTATTTACATTGCTTTTTCAGCCCAAGGCTGATATCCTATTAGCGGCAGTGAGTTACCACAGCTAAAGGATTCCGGCGGGGCTACCCTATTAACCACGTAAGCCGACACTTACAAGGGATTCTGCTTTGCGTGCCTCATGCACGCAAAGCAGAATCTCCCATAACCAGCCCCGGAGATCCGTTATGACACCCGAACACATGGGTCCACAATGTTATTATGGATCCCATGTATTATTGACAGATAATGAGCGAGTTACCGCACGGTAAAAATGGGCTGTAATAGGATAGCCCGATAGCGTTATTGGGCTAGAAAGCCCGTTATTACTGTGTGGTACCTCACCGCACCTAATAGATTATCGGCCTAAAGGACCACTTGCATTGTAAATGGAACTCTGGGTGCCTGCATATTCCATCATGTAATCTACAGTGTCGTCCAAATCTAAAACCTGCTGTCAGCACAGTAGATAACAAAAACTTGGGGGGAGATGTACTAAACGGTAAAAACAGTGGATTAAGTAAGTCAGTGGAGAAGTTGGCCATGGCAACCAATCAGCACTGACGTAACTTTTATAATGTGCATACTATAAAATTATACAGAGCTGCTGATTGGTTGCCATGGGCAACTTGTCCACTGGCTTGCTCAGTCACAGCATCCATTTCAGCATAGTTAGGCTTCGGCTCCTTCCCGGCCTGCTAGGCCTCAGTCCACTCTGAAGCCTTTGCCTGGAGTACTGCATATTACTTCCTGATCAGCTGACTCTGCAGAGAACTCTCCAACCAGGTAGTGATCCCTGACATGCGATCCCTTCAGCCTATCACCAGAGAGCAAGGGGTATATACTGTATTCCAGCTCCAAGCACTGGGCAGCTGTCAGTGCTTTGTTGTCCTCAAGGCTGTAGAGAGCTCCTGCAATCTCCTGCTTAAAGAGACAGTGCATTACCAACTTCAGCACTTCCTGACTCCTATTTCCAGGATGTCTGTAAACCTGCACCGCTGGTTATCTAATCTCCAGTATATCTGCAAGCCTGCACTACTGGTTATCCCATCTCCAGTATACCTGTAAACCTGCACTGCTGGTCAATACAATCTCCAGTACATCTGCAAGCCTGCATCACTGAGTATCCTATCCAGCTATCCTGACCTGCTGGTTCAATCCCAGCTTCCAGCTATCCTGATCTGCTGGTTCAATCCCAGCTTCCAGCTATCCTGTACTGCTGGTTCAATCCCAGCTTCCAGCTATCCTGTATTGCTGGTTCAATCCCAGCTTCCAGATATCCTGTACTGCTGGTTCAATCCCTGCTTCCAGCTATCCTGTATTGCTGGTTCAATCCCAGCTTCCAGCTATCCTGACCTACTGGTTCAATCCCAGCTTCCAGCTATCCTGTACTGCTTATTTAAATCCCAGCTTCCAGCTATCCTGAACTGCTGGTTCAATCCCAGCTTCCAGATATCAGTTTCTAGCACAAGTGTCACTCAACTATCATTGCACTGGTATCCCCAGTATTCTAGTTACTCGTAGTTGTACAAACACCTGTGGCTAGCCATAGACTTTAGCCGAACCTGCCATGCCTGTATGAGCAGGTCATATATCAAGCCCGCACTATTCCGTTCTCGGGACTCCAGCTAACTAGCTACTAGACCTCATCCTGTTCCAAAAGTACCCACAACTGTGACAGTAGTATTTAAACTATACCATAACCTTGAGGTTCTCAACGCCATTCCTCATGTACCACAAACAGGTCATGATTTGTGGATTTTTTTAATCATGCAGAGGTGAGTTAATCTGTTTTGCTGGGTCACTAATTATCTCTCCTGTGTTGACAGACTGAATCTTCAAAACATGACCTGTTGGGAAAACTTGAGGGTTGAGGTGGAGAAACACTGCTAAAACCTATCACTCTGATACTTCATCTTTCATTGCTACCAATACAAAAAATCAGCAAGCTGTTCCATATGCCTTCTAGGGGTTGTACTCAGACTTTAATAAAAATAATAATAATACTAATAATTTTATTTATATAGCGCTATTTCTCCAACAGGACTCAAGGGGGTATATTTACTAAAGTGTGGGTTTATAGAAGTGGAGATGTTGCCTATAGCAACCAATCAGATTCTACTTATCATTTATCTAGCACCTTCTATATATAGTAGCTGGAATCTGATTGGTTGCTATGAGCAACATCTTCACTTCTATAAACCTGCACTTTAGTAAATACACCCCTCAGACTTAGACTTCAAAACCATAAGAACTGATCATTGAGAGTCTTATGTGTTCTCCTGGAATAAAAGTCAACTAGCCAAAGCTACAGCATTACAAAAATAAGTAAATGGGTCTATTGATAACAACCAATTACCTAATAAATAAAACACTGAAAAAAGCATAGGTAATCACTTTAATTTGCATATTATTCTTATGATATTAATCACTGTAACAAGTCTTTATTTCACAACTTGAAATTGAAATAATATTTAAGCATAGCATCACATAAAAAATATGTAGTACACTATTTCTTCAAATGTATTATAACATCTATCACTGTTAAGTTATAAATAACATTAACTCAGTATTGAATCTAAGACTGACATCACACTGTACTGAACATACTTTAATGTCAAAAGTGCAGCCTTAATATATTGTGTCAAACACATTTTACAAGTTGCAGAAATCAAGTCTTCTTATAGTTTATACAAAACCTAATAACATAATAATTCATAGTAAATCACCTCTTTTTACTTTAAGGTTCTTTTATACATGTAACAATTTGGAAAGCTATTTTGGCAGTTAACATATGGAGCACAGTGCTTGACAGTGTATTTTGTTCCACAAAAGCAACATTTTACTTAACTACACTTCCACTTAAATATACTGTTCCACAGCATGTAAAATAATGCCTTGTACAACTGGAGAAATATGCCTCCTCATTTACATGTGCACAATTTGTCTTAAAGGGGTGCTCCAGACACATTTTATTTTTGATTCAGATAAATAATTGGAAATGATATTAACACTGAAAAATCACTTTACATTAATTTTTCTGTACCCCAAAATGGCGGAAATACTTTAATTTGACAGAAAATGTTGGCTATCATTTTTCCACCATTAACAAAAAGTGTAAAATTCATCCATTTAATACCATTTAATCCAATACTTTCATTATTGCCACTAATAGCCTCTATGTGGTTATCTCAGTTGTCACTTGGGTCCAGGATGGTTTCCCCATTTTGTCATGCACTACGCCGAGTTTGCATTTTGAAGAACAGTCTTTGTAATGAATCCGGCAAATTGGCAATTCTAATTGAATCTCACATTTCTTGGGTGTGTGTGCATTCATGCAATATATGTGAGTTTTATGATAAAGACTCACTTTCACTCCTGATTGAATTTTTCCTTTTGACTGACATATACCAATTCAAAATATAGCCTGGCATATGTTCTTTCTTCTCTATACACTAGAATAGAACTTAGGGCCTAATTCAAACCTGTTTGCTCGCTAGGGTTTTTTTGCAGTCCTGCATTTGCATAGTCGCCGCCCATAGGGGAGTGTATTTTAGCTTTGCAAGTGTGCGAACACGTGTAGCAGAGCTGTACAAAAAGATTTTGTGCAGTCTCTGAGTAGCCCAGGACTTACTCAGCCACTGTGAACACTTCAGCCTGTCCGGGACCGGAATTGACGTCCGGAACCCTCCCTGCAAACGCTTGGACTTGCCTACATTTTTCCAACCACTCCCAGAAAACGGTTAGCTGCCACCCACAAACGGCTTCTTCCTGTCAATCTCCTCGCGAACGCCCGTGTGAATGGATTCTTCGCACAAACCCATCGCTGAGCGGCGATCCGCTTTGTATCTGTGCAACGCGCCTGCTCATTGCGCTGCATGCACAGTTTTGACCTGATCGCAGTACTGCAAAAAACGTTAGTGAGCAATCAGGCCTGAATTACCCCATTAGTTGGTAGCAGACATTGTCCTTTTCTTAAATTGTTGCTGTTCTATGCAAATAAAATTTTAGCACTGCACAGAAGCGTCAGATAAAAAAGTTTAGGAAACAGTATGCAACTCACAATATCAAGTGTAGGATGAAACAAAACAAAAAAAAGAGTAATTAAGTAAACATCTACTTTAAACCTTTGAAGATGCACAGCTCTCTCCAATAAAGTAACATCAATGTTGTCAAAAAAGTTTAAAAGAAAAAACAAACAAAAACTATCAAATTGCTGTTCAAATCAGTAGTGGAATATATATTCAGTAGGACACATGAAACCCACTGTTATAATATTTTGTTATGGGAAATCTAACCTTTTCAAGTGTAAGCATAGACGTATCTACAGTAGGTGCAGGTGGTATGTCTGCAGTCTGCCCCCCCCCCCCCCACACACACACACCTCTTCACCCAGTTATGCTGCACCATACTGAGTCAATACTCCTACTGAACACCTCCTGAGCACCAAGGGTGGCTTATCCTTTCTTAGCAGTGTGCTGCTGCTGCACGTCTGCTGTCTCTGTCCACTCCATCACTCCTCACTGATACTGGCACCATGGGTTGGAATGTGCGAGGAGTTAGGCAACTACTGTCAGCATCTGTCCATCGGTCGCACCATGGAAACTTGCACCAGCTCCACAGTATTCCAGGTGCAGTTTCTCTGTCCGAGTTAGGCCTCCTATGTGGGCGGTTCAGGGTCTTTGTGCGCATCCGCTTTCCCAGACAACCTCTGACACTCCCATGAGACGCAACATCTCCATGTGTCTTTTTGCCACCCCCATTACATCCCGGTCACCTTGCAGGAAGGGTGGTCTTCTGTTTGCCGGCGGTCGGGCTCCCGGCGCTCAGTATACCGGCGCCGGGAGCCCGACAGCCGGCATACCGACACTTATTTTCCCTCGTGGGGGTCCACGACCCCCATAGAGGGAGAATAAAATAGTGTGGCGCGCGTAGCGCGCCACCGTGCCCGTAGCGTGGCGAGCGCAGCGAGCCCGCAAGGGGCTCATTTGCGCTCGCCAAGCTGTCGGTAAGCCGGCGGTCGGGCTCCCGGCGCCGGGATGCTGGTCGCCGGGAGCCCGACCGCCGGCCATCCGTAGTGAACCCTGCAGGAATGCCCCTCACATTTCTACTATAGTGAATCCAGATATGAACTGTGCCTCTATACATACCGAATCAGGAGATACGAGCGGTAGGACTCAGATGCATGTGCAGACGTTGCCCATAGGCAAACACAGGGAGGGTTTCCAGTTGCCCAGAAGCTCAAATTATGACCACAATAGCAATAGTATATAATATGATTACTTGAGCTGCCACCACAACATGCAATTTAAAGGACAGACGGAGCTGCTGCACATGCCCAATGGTAGCAGCGTCTTCTACTAAGTTTGCTGTGTGGTTGGATCTGAGTGCTCAATCAGTGCACTGAACCAGAGAGTAGCTGCCAGGAAGAAGAGACAGGCACTTCACCATGAGGTGGAAGAATGTGTGCTTATAATGTTCAGTTTTGTATCCTACAGGTTCTATTATGTATGTGTATTTATATATTATGAGATGTTTAACCTTTTCCTGACCACTTACTGTATGTAATTTATATTAAATATGTTTAATACAACCTATACTGTAGAAAATATATATATTTATTGTATACAAAGACCAATGTGTACAGATATGTCCAGGATCAGTACTAAGTTTGTCAGCCACTTTCCCAGACTTCCGCACTTACAGTAGTCCAGAGTACCGCAGAGTGGGAGATTGTGGAGTGCATTTGGAAACCCCCCTCTAGAAATCCTACGTTTGCACCTGTTGCCCCACTGCATACCGATATCACTGCATCAGTGCTTACTATGAAACATGCTATGTCGACACCAGGATGACAACATTGTCCAACAACAGTCACAATATCGATGTTATAGGTTTAGGGATAGATAGGGTTAATCAGAGTTGTTAGCAAACCAAAAAAGTTAGCAACTGGACAAAACCATGTTGCACTGCAAGGGGGGGGGGCAGATGTAACATGTGCAGAGAGAGTTAGATTTGGGTGGGGTGTATTTAAACTGAAATCTAAATTGCAGTGTAAAAATAATGCAACCAGTATTTACCATGCACGGAAACAATATAAAACAGACAGTTGAAAAGGTTGAAAGGTTCAAGAGGTCGACAGGGTCAAAAGGCTGACATAGAAATGGTCGACCCAAAATAGGTTGACACAAGTTTCATACATTTTTTGGATGTCATATTCTATGTTTCATCATATGAGACCAGAAATAGTGCAAACGTATACCCTCGCGGGCTTTCTTTACTACATTTAGTACTTTACTTGCTTCTGGCAAGGTGCTCGGCAAAGGTTACTATTCCAAATCGTAGTCCCCCTCCCCCCAAAAAAACTTGTGTCGACTAATGTCATGTCGATTGTTTGAGCCTGTCGACCTTTTGTACCTGTCGACCTTAAGCAATGTCTATCTTTAACCTGTCGACTTTTTGAACCTGTTGACCTAATGCATGTCGAACATATGTTGGACCTATCGGATAATAGAATACTCACTGTAATAGTAAATAATAGTTGTGTTTACTTTACGTATGCTCTAACCCATGAGTTATCTCCACTACAAGCATTGAGCAAAGCATTGGGTGTTGCAGGCTGATGCCATGCATTGAAGTGCTCGCTAGGGGATAGTTAAACTCAAAAATTGTATCATAGAATGTATTAAACATTGAGCCTTTGGTAAATGTGGGTTTATTATATGCAGTAGTCTAGGATGCAGATTTTCCATTTGCAAATTGCAAAGTATGCACATCACAAAAGACTCACTTACAGTATTTATTCCACTGCATCCATCTTACTAATAACATTTTATTTTTAATACTGGATGAAATGTATTAGTTAGAGAAAGGTCATGGCATCTTAAACTTAGCAAAGAAAAGCTGAGGTTTACATTTCTCATTAGACTTTGGATGTGACACAGATCCATGTATCTCCTGTTACTCACCAGGAAAAGGACAGTTACAAGCTTGTTTAATTAGTCATAAACTAATGGGGATGAGTTTAAATTACCGCCCATCAGGATCTTGGCGGTCACAATAACGACACTGTAATTCCGACAGGGGTACAATCCAACCACCGTAATACCGGCAAGATAGGTGATTCCACGACACCCATAGAGGGAGAATAGAACCTGTGGTGAGCTAAGAGAGCCACCGTACCCATAGCATGGCGAGTGCAGTGAGCCCGCAAGGGGCCTCAATTCTGGTGGATGGGATTCAGCTGTCAGTATAGTTACAGCTGGCATCCCATATGCTGGGATTCCATACCGATCCCAACGAATGAAAGGACACTGGAGGTGATTCAATAGTTTAATGGGCGCATAAAATTGCATTTCCTTTGTCACGTTAGATGGGGTAACATAGTAACATAGTATCTAAGGTTGAAAAAAGACAATTGTCCATCGGGTTCAACCTATTTGTGGTCTCCTATGCACGATTATTTTGTATAAAATTTTGACTGAAGTTGCTGACTGCCGTTCCGATTAACCCCTCTTTTTTATAATAACCATAGTGCGTGACTATGCCCCGTAACCCTGGATATCCTTATCCATTAGGAATTTATCTAACCCATTCTTAAAGGTGTTGACTGAGTTGGCCATTACAACTCCCTCAGGCAGGGAATTCCAAACACGTATCGTCCTTACCGTAAAAAAGCCTTTACGCCGTATTGTGTGGAATCTCCTCTACTCTAACCTGAGCGAGTGTCCACGAGTTCTCTGTGTTGATCTAACCAAAAACAGGTCCCGCGCAAGATCTGTATATTGTCCCCTTATATATTGTAAATGTTGATCATGTCCCCTCTTAATCTCCTCTTTTCCAGTGTAAACATGCCTAGTCTTGCAAGCCTTTCCTCGTATTCCAGCGTCTCCATACCCTTAATTAGTTTGGTCACCCGCCTTTGAACCTTTTCTAGCTCCAGGATATCCTTTTTGTAGTAAGGTGCCCAGAATTGTACACAGTATTCAAGGTGTGGCCTCACAAGTGATTTATATAACGGGAGTATAATAGTCTCGTTCCTAGCATCAATTCCCCATTTTATGCATGCTAATATCTTGTTAGCCTTCTTTGCTGCAGTCCTACTTTGGGTACTACTGCTTAGTTTGCTATCTATGAGGACACCTAAGTCCTTTTCCAGTACAGAATCCCCTAATTTTACCCCATTTAGTAGGTAGGTATTTTTGTTCTTGTTACCACAGTGCATTACCTTACACTTGTCTGTATTGAAGCGCATTCTCCATTTCGCTGCCCAAGCTTCTAATTTAACTAAGTCATTCTGAATTTGGTATCATCTGCAAATATTAACATCATGCTCTCTAGACTTTCTGTTAGGTCGTTAATGAAAATATTGAACAATAGCGGTCCTAATACTGAGCCTTGCGGCACACCACTTAGCAGTCCAAGTTGAAAAAGATCCATTAACCACAATGCGCTGCTCCCTATTATCTAACCAGTTTTTGACCCAAGTGCATATTGTGCTTCCTAGCCCTAATTCTTGTAGCTTGTAGATAAGTCTCATGTGTGGTACAGTATCGAACGCTTTGGCAAAATCTAAAAAGATTACATCCACCTCTTTACCCTGATCTAGCTTTGCGCTTACTGTTTCATAAAAGCCAAGTAAGTTGGTTTGACAGGATCTGTCCTTCATAAACCCATGTTGATTCCTTTTAATGACCTTATTGACTTCAAGGAACTTCTGAATACTATCTCTTAGAATACCTTCCAATACTTTCCCCACTATAGATGTAAGACTAACTGGTCTATAATTACCTGGTTCAGCTTTACTTCCCTTTTTGAATATAGGCACTACTTCCGCTATACGCCAGTCTTTGGGAACAGTACCTGATATTACTGAATCCTTAAAGATCAAAAATAGCGGCTTTGCAAGTTCAGAATGAAGCTCCATTAGAACCCTTGGGTGAATATACCATCGGAACCTGGTGACTTATTAATCTTTAAATGTTTTAATCAGTCACAGACTACTTCCTCACTTAAATAAGTACCTATCAGTGGGATATTCTCATTATTGAGATTATATGTTAGTCCCTGAATTGGGTCCTCTCTAGTAAATACTGTTGAAAAAAACTAATTTAGTGTGTCCACTATGTCATTATCATTTTTGCTTATGACTCCCAACTTGTCTTTTAAAGGGCCTATACTCTCCTTCTTTAATCTCTTGCTATTAATGTATTTAAATAATTTTTTGGGATTCGCTTTGCTTTCCTTTGCTACTAGTTTTTCAGTTTCTACTTTAGCCGCTTTTATTTCCTTTTTGCATATTTTGTTACATTCCTTATAGTGCTGAAATGACTCTGCTTCCCCGTCAGATTTGTATTTTTTAAATGCTCGCCTTTTCTTGCCCATAAGTTCCTTAATCTTTTTGTTAAGCCACATCGGTTTATGATTTTTATTCCTTTTTTTGCTGCTCGTAGGAATAAATTTGAGTGTATTTTTAGCTAGCAGGAATTTTAGTACCTCCCATTTCTCCGTAGTATTTTTTCCTAAAAACAAACCTTCCCATTCAATATCCCTGAAAAAACCCTCATCTTATCAAAATTTGCTTTGCTAAAGTTTAGAGTCCTAGTTGAGCCAGTATAGGGCTGTTCATGGAAACTGATATTGAATGTGACCATATTGTGGTCGCTGTTTCCTATGGGTTCTCCTACTATAATACCTGATACCAAATCCCAATTGTTTGTTAATACCAGGTCTAAGATTGCATTGTACCTAGTTGGTTCCTCAATTAGTTGAACTAAGTAGTTATCATTAAGTGTGTTTAAAAACATAATGCCCCTAGCAGTATCACATGAATCGTTTTTCCAGTTTATCTCTGGATAGTTAAAATCTCCCATCACTACTATGTCTCCTACTCCTGCTGCTCTTTCAATTTGCTTTAGTAACAATTCCTCATCAGATGCGTTGATACCAGGCGGCCTATAGCATACACCCAATACTAACTTTTTTATTGGTATGTAATTGTTTTATCGCACTGATCGCGTCCACAAGAGCTGGGTTGCGCAAAATGGCTAAACATGACTAAAGTGCTGGGTGCGATACTAAAGTGCTGTTTGGGCACAGGACATTTTTCACACATTTTTGCTCACCACATCAGGAGGTGGCAAGCAGAAATTATGTTAGTGCACCCGGTGTCAGAAACAATTGAATAGCTGCCGGCGGGCACACACAGGTGCAGTGGGGGACAATGACGGTTGACTTGCCCTCATTATGTAGCTCACACATCCCAAACGTCCTGATTCAGTAGGAAAGTCCTGCATCTTATTGACAATTGGCATCGAGTTTGGCTAGATCAGGGGCGGAACTTAACTTACCACAATTCTTAATGCCACAGTATATCAATGTTGGGATGTGCTGCATAGGTGACTCTCTTTTGAGATGTAGAGGAAGGGGTTAAGTGTAGGGAAACAGTATGTGTGTATGAATTTGGATGGTGAATAGATTTTTATTATAGCTCTTTAAGAATAAAATACAAGTGTATATTTCTATCAAGGTAATTTGTTCATTAGTGCTTGTAACTATTTGTTTTACTGTGTTTGCAATCAGTTTTTATTAGATTTAACCCTAAACAGACAAAGATGTATAATTACATAACCGTATTAGCATGATAGGCACCTCTTATTATGGGGCTGATGTATCAAGCTGTTTCTGCGTTTTTCTCCGCGATACGTATGCTTATCGCAATATTTTTTTCCAGTCTTATGTAACAAGGTGTTAAGCAGATTTTTATCTTATGTTTTTTGGAGATAAAAATCTGCTTTTCTCTTATCACAAAAAACTTTCCAGTTCCGTAGGAGTCTATTGAATGCGATAAAAATCATATGTATCAACTTTAATCCAGGCAGATTTTGATTGCAAAATGTAATACAGGTTGAGTATCCCTTATCCAAAATGCTTGGGACCAGAGGTATTTTGGATATCGGATGTTTCCGTATTTTGGAATAATTGCAGACCATAATGAGATATCATGGTGATGGGACCTAAATCTAAGCACATAATGCATTTATGTTTCATATACACCTTATACACACAGCCTGAAGTTAATTTTAGCCAATATTTTTAATAACTTTGTGCATTAAACAAAGTGTGTGTACATTCACACAATTCATTTATGTTTCATATACACCTTATACACACAGCCAGAAGGTCATTTAATACAATATTTTTAATAACTCTGTGTATTAAACAAAGTGTGTGTACATTGAGCCATCAAAAAACAAAGGTTTCACTATCTCACTCTCACTCAAAAAAGTCCGTATTTCGGAATATTCCGTATTTCAGAATATTTGGATATGGGATACTCAACCTGTATATTTAATGGTAGCTACAGAAGGCGTAAAATGCCTTTGATGTAACTTAAAATTTCTTGTTATTTATCATCCATGGGTCTAATATTTTTTTTAGCTGTTTTTATTGTCTTAAATAAACAGATATTTTAATTTTTTTCTTTATTTATAGTTTAAACACCTCTAGACGGGATACATACAATATTCTCAGGGATGTGCAGTCAGGGGAGGCAGTGCCTCACCTGTCATAATGGTTAAAATATTACAAAGAAGATATTTATAACACATATTCTGTGGCATAAACATCTGCTTTGTATTATCTTAATCATTAATGCCGTGAAAATGCAGCCAAAAGTAGACGGGAGGCATCAAAAGCGCTGCCTCCTACTGACTATTGCAAAGTGTCTGAAGCGGGGGGCGGGCAGGGGGCGGGGCCAAACATTGGGCAGTAAAAGCCCATTGAAAAAATGAGGAGAAGCGGCACTAGTATATCTGCCTCACTGATGGGGCCGTGCCTTCAACCAACATCAAGGCACGTCCCAGTACAGTGAGGCAGATATTATTGGACAGTGCTAACTGGGGTGGGGTGGGCTGGGCTGGGCTCCGGGCTGGCCGCGTTTTCACTGCTCTCACCTCCCTGGACCTTCGCCCTGGAGCCAGTGACACAGAGGATTGACGTGCCGCTGTACCTGACTGCTGACCGCTCCAGACAGAGCAGCCGGAATGCAGCTGCTTAGTTATTCTCCCCTCCGGCTGTGCAGATGGGACCCCATCTCCTTACCACCTGCTGACAGCTCCCTGCAGCTGCGGGTGTCCGTCGCCCCCCTTTCTTGGTCTGCCCTTCTGAGCACCTGAGCTCTGGTACAGCGGGAGCACTACTTCTCCCCTCATGGTCTGGGTAGCCTAGCGGTTCTCAAAGTGTGCGGCGCAGGGGTGCCGCAGCGTACTTACAGGGGTGCCACGGCCTGGTTGTACAGGCCCAGAAATGACTTTGCCTGTTATTATTATAAGTTACAGCTGATTTAGCCATATACATATTATTATTATTTAGCCATTTACATATTATTATTATTTAGCCATATACATATTATTATTATTTAGACATATACATATTATTATTTAGCCATATACATATTATTATTTAGCCATAAACATATTATTATTTAGCCATATACATATTATTATTATTTAGACATATACATATTATTATTTAGCAATATACATTTTATAAGTAACAGCTGACAGCTGATTTAGCCATATACATATTATACAGCTCCAGCTCCGCACCCTCAATTCTCCTCTACACTGCGCGGTGCTGATCTGATACAAAGCTGTACCCCCCTTCCTTTGGAGCTCCCAGCAACTGCTAAAGTAATGCTGACCGTGGGGACCCGGTGTTGTGTCCTGGAATATCCTGTGCACCCCGCCTGGATCTGATGCATGGGGACTTTGTGCACTTATCACCCACGCACGCTTGTATCAGGCACTGTTGCGATATCAGCAGACTGAAAATGCCTCCACCCACGGCTTAGGGAGACCCTCAACTGCCCCCTCACCTGTAGCTTTGGCTGGGGCTTTTGTTAATTCCTTGTCCCGCAGTGGCTCTGAAATGCTGCAGTGTTGACCGTGGATCTGGAGAGCCTGACTGCAGCTGGGTGCATCAAGACGATGGTGCAGCTGACAGCTAAACTACTTCTGCTGTTAACTCTGCACATCATTGTTTAGAGGAAACCTTGCCAGTCCCGTCAATGCCAGACTGCATGAGGTGAGAAGAGTTCCTTTACTTGCTTAATGAATGATTGCTGCTGATAAACTAAAATTATTACAAAGTAATGTGTGCCATCTTTGTATTCATATACTGTAGTCTGCGTATTTGCAGATTCCTTTATGCCCATTCAGTATTGAAATTGCTAAACTGTCAATGTGTGTGTTGGTGTTTGTGAGTAGGTCAAAGTACATAGTTGGGTATATGGGGTAATTCAGACCTGATCACTGGGCAGCGATTTTTGCACTGCTGCGATCAGATAGTCACCGCCTACAGGGGGAGTGTATTTTCGCTGTGCAAGTGTGCGATCGCATGTGTAGCAGAGCTGCACAAACAGATTTTGTGCAGTCTCTGCGCAGCCCAGAACTTACTCAGCCGCTGTGATCGTTTATTATTAACACCCTTCTGTCTACACTGTTATCCTCAGACCCACTTCCATATGTGCCTCCCCAGCCACTGACCTCACCGCACGTCACTGAATATTCTGGTGTCCAGGATGCCAGGTTTCAATATACCAACAGCAGCATCCCGGAGGTGAAAATCTCGACAGTCTCCCAAAATCTAAGGTATCTCTGACCCCGCCCATCTTACCATAACCCACCTTTTCCGCAGCCTGACCCTAACAGTCCCAGGGGGAGCCTAACCCCACCTCCCGGGGGCAAACCGCAAAGTACCTGAGCAGAATAGGAGACACGCAGGACAGACAGACATACCCAGTACACCACTGTAAATGGTCAGCTCAGCTTCTAATGGCCACGACAGGAGACCTCTGGCTCCCTCCCACCCACCACACAACATTAAATGGAGCCTGGATAGACATGAGTGGCAAGCCTGCATCTCCTCACCACAGCCGCGCTGCACACTATCCACGACAGGAGACAGGGAGACAGAGCCGTGCCGCTGCACCTTCGCCCCACAGTCGCGCTGCACACTCTCCATGACAAGAGACAGAGCCACAGAGCGTGAGTACAAAAACAAAAAAAAACACATTGCAAAAAATCAGTTTCTTCGTATTCACTATATCACATTTCATTATTACACATCTTGCTAAAAGTACAACAATCAAATGCGATATTCGCCAAATAAAATTTGTGAAATGCAAAGTAATGATACATCAGCCCCTATGTTTGCAATTATTAATAATAATAATAATAATAATAATAATAATAATAATTTTATTTATATAGCGCTCTTTCTCCAATAGGACTCAAGGCGCTTAACAGATACATAGCATAATATAGTACAGAAAATAATGAAGTACATTTTCATAAAATACAGAAGCATGAAGATACTAAAAGGGACATTATGGAAATGCTTGAGTAAACAGGAAAGTCTTGAGTCTACTTTTGAAGGATTCTATAGTTGGGGCCTCTCGCACTGTGCGGGGAAGTGAGTTCCATAGAGTCGGAGCTGCATGACTAAAAGCTCGACCCCCAGATGAATTACGGTAGATTCTAGGTACTGCTAAAAGTCCTTCATCTACAGATCGCAGTAATCGAGTGGGGCAGTATGGGGTCAGAAGCTGTTTCAGGTACCTTGGGCCTTGGTCATGTAATGCTTTGAAACTCAGTAAGCCAATCTTGAAGATGATTTGCCATCTTACAAGCAGCCAGTGAAGGGAGTAGAGGATGGGTGTTATGTGGCTAGAACGGGGCTGGTTGGTTAACAGCCTGGCAGCTGTGTTTTGCACCAGCTGTAAGCGTTGCAATTCTTTTGCTGGGAGACCAAGGTAGAGGGCATTACAGTAGTCTAATCGAGATTAGGGTGTGCAATCCCCACATATATTCTTTAATGTGTAGGCGGAGACTCCTTCAGCTTGGAATAGCACCCCTCCAACCCATGGCAGTAGACAGTGTGGCCGGGCCTAGGTCATGGGGGGCATGGCCTAATGTAAGGCGGCGTGGCCACGCCTCCTCAAATAAATAATTTAATTAAAAATAGTATTTATGATGCAGAGAAGCAGAGTTTCGCACTCTACAGGAGGGGGCTGTGATCAGTGCAATTTATACCCTCCCTCCCCCCCACTTCTGCACAGACAGAGGAGGCTGCAGCTGTTTGGTGGCAGTAGCAGCCTCCCTACATTCACTGCAGCCCAGACTGACAGGTAAGCGAAGGGGTGACCAGCGAGCAGCAGACCAAGACCCCCCTGGGCTAATCCATAAGGGCCAGGGCCCCCCTGGGCTCCCCCATCAGGCCGGGGAGTCTGGGTAATTAGTAATTAGATGAGGTCACCTGGTCGTGGTTGGTGGGCCCATATTTTTTGACAGAAATGATACTAAGCACCTCAGTTTTGCTATATACCAGATTGCAGAGTTTATTATAATTATTCTGATTAGCAGTGCTTAGTACTATAAAGGTGCATCTGCATTTTCTTTTTTTTTTGTGTGTAATCACATAACGTGCAAGAGAAAGAAAAAATAGACACCATTATGGCATTTCACATTCTAATATTAGTGAATTGCAGCATTGAGTACAAATACAAATATTAATAACAACATTTAGGCAAGTAGGGAAGGGTAAATGAAGGGACAAGACCAAAAAGCATGATTGATATGTGAAATCAACTTGCCCTGCTGATATTTTTGTACTGTACATGTTAGAGTCGGTAAACTCAAGCCATCCATACCAATCTATATATTTAATCGGCTAAGCTATTTTTTGTGAGAAAAACAACTCCGCAATGACAACACAGATTTTGATGGCTCTGGTGTCATTCGATAGGGTTCGTGATGTAGATGTGTAATAAGGTCCCAGAATTTTGATTAGTGGTCAGGTTGTATAAGAATAACGTGACAATATAGTGAATTTTTCCCATATAAAAAACATTGCATAGGGGAGTGTGATTTTTTTCCTTTGTTTTGTAAATTGCAGTGAAGCTGTGTGTGATGTAAATTTGCAGTAAGGTCACAGAATTTTGATAAGTGGTCAGGTTTTTGAAAAATAATGCATCAAAATCGTGACTTTTCTTTCCCATACACAGCATTGAGTGGGCTCATGTGCTTTTTCCTTCTGGGTTGTAAATTACAGTGAAGCCCTTGCCAATATTTTTCTGCCCTAAATTCAGTAGATATAATGAATTATTTCTAAATACTGTACCCTGAAAGTTTATACTTTCGGTATACAGTAAACTTTTGGGATACTGTCAAATTTTGGGATACAGTTACATTTCAGTATACAGTAAACTTATGGGAAACAGTAAACTTCAGATGAACGCATTGCAGAACACACAGTTGTTTTTTTGCTTGAGTTTGATCAATGTGGTTGTCTAGTAATCCTTAAAAGAGGAAAGCATAAGATCATCCATTGGTCTACAACATTTTAGTTGCTGGAATCAGTCTTTGTGTGTTGGGGGAGTAGGGGACCTCCATCGAACTGTAATAAAGGTTTTTGCCACACCGTTGAAGTAATTAAAAAAATAGTTTTATATTGCGAGAGAGGTGAGGTTGTCAAGTTCAGAAGCCAGAACTCAGGGCCATCTGGAACCCCAGGGCCCAAAACTTCCTGAGTGATGGAGATCAGCTCATCCCAAAAAGTTTGGAGTCTGGGGCACCAGGTAAGTAGGGGTGGCCTATAGCGCCATGAAATTTCCAACAGGTTGCAGATGTCACTAAAAACAATTTCAAACGTAAGTTTTGCCATGTGTAAACCGGGAGTGGGTTTCAGTAACGGATACACCGAGTGAACAGCTTTGAATTGCACTGAAAATGGTGAGCCACTGAGCATCATTAACCCTTTCACGCATATAAATCCAGTATACAGGGGACAGCTGTTTTTAAGTAATTTACTCCTATAAAAACTCTTTTTGACATCACTAGTCCATGGTGTGCTCTTCTTTGGACCTCTACCAAAATTAAAATTCCTATAATAACACTTTCCCCATTCCAGCAGTGCCTGAGTGATATGGCTGGGCATGGCTCTGTCTCCTCCCTCTATATCTTTCTACTTTCTGAATGCATAGAAAGGAAAGAAGAAAAAGATCTGTTTAGTGGTGCACAACACCTTGTGCGCCACGAAACAGATCCTTTTCTTCTTTCCTTTCTATGCACAAGTTACTATATGATCTGTGGTAGCACCCCCTGTACCTGATTGATTAATGGATATTTTATTAATATTAGGGGTATTTCTAGACAAATCTATACGATATAGATATAAACACAGACATCTTTTTTCCTGTGCAACAGATTTCCCCTCTCTCCCTTTATCCTTTATTACTACATCCTTTCTGAATGCCCCTTCTGCGTAGCTGCATGTCATCCATTTCTGGTGCCCTGCTATGCAAAGCAGTGGCGACAGAGCACCCGCAACAACCTCACCCACCTGCTCAGAGCAGGTTTGAAAATGTAAGTGCTGAAGGCCTCTAATGTGTGTTCTCCAATCTCACAGAAAGTCCCTGGTCAATGATGCACAAGCAGAAACCATCTACAGGTTGTACCGTAACAGTTTTATGATGTTACAGTTATGAAAAGATAAAAATAAAATATGAATTAAAATAAAATGCAAATAAGTGAATATATAAAGTGACTAGAAAGGGCAAAGTTAATTACAGTCTTAATTGCAGGTTTTTAGTTTTATTATAAAGCACTATTTGACTTAACACATTCCTTCATTTAAAATCAAGGTGTAGCGTGCATGGGTGTACTGTATATTCATTTGTATTTTGTTCTTTTTATTTATATTTATTTTTTATTTTATTTTTTATCATTTCTTAACTGTAACATCATAAAATGGTTACTGTCACTGTAATTGATTGAATTAATTACTTTGATACAAATAAACACTTATTTTATATTCAAAGTTATCAAAATATCATACACCCATAATGTTCCCCTACACTTTAACGTCTTCTCATAAATCTCCAATTTTCATAGAAAACTACAGTATGCTGACTCTTTATCACTACACAAAACTAGATGACCCCCAAAAGAATTATAGTGATTGTGGATCTGAGTCGCACAGATCTCCGTTCACTTTCTACATACAGCGCATGCTAGATGCGAAGTTAGGCAGTTTGTGTACAGTATGTCTGTCCTATTCTGAGACAGATGCAACTTGGTTGTATCTGTCTTTCTGTGAAACAGAGTAATTCAGGGAGTGGACTAGCCAGTGACAATATGATCGCACTAACCACCCTGTCTTGTGGGAGTGTCATGGAAGTGTCATGAGAATGTCGTGTGCATGTAGCAAAAGCTCTGTGTGAGTCTGAGTCATGTGTATGGGGAAGGGAAGCCTGTTTGTGACTTAAAGTATCACCTTGCATGGAGTGGTGATGATTGCGTCTGCCGGCGTAAAATCAGTGGGTAGCGCAGGTTTCTGCTTGCACACAAATGATCTCCGGCATTAGCTGTGCGGATTCTAATATTAGTATAAGATAGTAAATGTGGCTTCCGCAGCTGCCTGCAGCAACAGACACTTTGGCTGCAACTCAAAATCAGCCACTGTCACAATTCTTCATGAAGCGAGTATGAATCACACAAGTACAGTACCAGAGATCATACACCTCATTTTAAAATGCAATGACTGATCATACACTTTGATTCTTATGAGATGTAATTTGGAAGCAGTATATTTTTTCTATTAATAATATGAACAGAACATTGCTTAACATTTTACTATGTAAACTCAATATATTTTGTTAATTTGGAGCATAAAATGTGGAATTGAGCAATAATACAATAAAATATATTATGTAACATATTTCTTTTTGTCAACAAATACATATAAATCTGAAATGTTTGTATGCTGATTATACTGAAATCTACCTATCCTCCCCAGATTTGTCACCACCAGTATTGGCTCGTGTCACTGGATGCCTCTCTGCCATTTCATCTTGGATGTCATCTCGCCACCTCAAACTCAACATTTCCAAAACCGAATTAATTATTTTCCCACCAGCTAAGAGTAGTTACCAACCTGATATATCTATAACTGTTGACAATGCAACTATCCACCCCACCCCACCAGCTCGTTGCCTAGGTGTCACCCTTGACTCTGAACTGTCCTTTGTTCCACACATTCAATCTGTCTCTAAATCATGTTACATGCACCTTAAAAACATATCCAAAATACGCCCTTATCTTACACAAGACACTGCAAAAACTCTAATCCATGCACTCATCATCTCCCGCATTGATTATTGTAATAGTCTCCTTACTGGTCTTCCCAAACATAGGCTATCACCACTTCAATCCATTTTAAATGCAGCTGCGAGGCTAATCTTCCTCACCAGACGTTCTTCATCTGCTGATCCGCTCTGTCAGTCCCTCCATTGGTTACCGGTATTCTACCATGTCAAATATAAAATACTTTTACTTACAACAAGGCTATTAACCAAACTGCACCATCATACATCTCCTCACTCATCTCAAAATATCTCCCTACCAGACCTCTCCGCTCTGCACAAGATCTACGTCTCTCATCCACACGCATTACTTGTTCACACTCAAAATTACAGGACTTTATCCGGGCTTCACCCACTCTGTGGAATGCCCTCCCACGCATAGACTCTAGTCTCCAAACCTTTAAACGTTCTCTGAAAACTCATCTCTTCAGACAAGCCTACCAAATTTCAGACCCACACACATAACCTTCACAGCTTCCCTATCAAGTTACATCCCCTCTGTACTGTCCACATAAACTCACATTTTGTCTTCCAACATTGCTGGGTAATCATATCATATACAACCCATTAAGAACCTAGCAACCTGGGGAACCATTATGTGACAGGTAGCATCTATCCTTGTGTATCAATGCCTATTTCCCTATAGATTGTAAGCTTGCGATCAGGGCCTTCCTACCTCTGTCTGTCTGTCTGTCTGTCTGTCTGTCTGTCTGTCTGTCTTTGCCCAGTTTTGTTCTATAATTGTTGTTCTAATTGTAAAGCGCAACGGAATATGCTGCGCTATATAAGAAACTGCTAATAAATAAAAAAAAAAATAATATACAGTGTTGTAAAGTCACTTTTGTCCATCAGATTATTGAGGATTTCTTTACAATGTGTTTAGTTTTACAGAATAACTAGACTACGAGCATTCTATTCTACAAAATACATTTTGTAACATAAATCCAAGAGGCTAATCAAAAAGTTCAGCTGGTGGTCATTTAGAAAGTATAAAGTCTGCTGTCTCTTTTGTAGCTTTCTATTGGTTCTTAGCAATTGGTTTTTTAACTTATCTTCTAGTCTTTGGGAAATTACATAAATATCCCCACAACTACCTGCTGTATTCCTTACTTTCTATAGCGATTTGGAGAACTATGCAAAAATCAAGTCAGTGAAATTCAAGAATTTGACAATTTTCGATCGGACATACTGTACATATCGATATCTGTATACATATAAAATTGACATGCCGCACAGCAAATAGTTTCCATGTATGCTGCAATCTTACCTGCAGTGTAACCAAGCAACCAACCAACACAATGCGTGCAGCTAACACAATTATAGCAGCTGCACACCATGCACATTTTAAATTAAAATTAAAGGGTTGGTGTATCAAGCCATGAAAAGAGTGAAGAAGTTGCCCATAGAAACCAATCATCTTCTATCATTTTATAGCATAAACTTGATAAATGCTATCTGAAAGCTGATTGGTTACTATAGGCAACTATTCTGCTAATCCACTTTTCCACGCTTTGCACTGCTTGATACATCAACCCCAATCCTAGGATTTTAAAAGTCAAAAGTGATATATTTGATTCAGTTTTTATTCATGAACATATGTAATATATAGATTATGTATGGCTACAGTAGCACTACTTTGCATGTATGCTGATTTGCTGTATACTTATTTAGTAACAGAAACACTATGTACCTCAGTAGATAATTTTGGTTAGACTGTCTTGTTTCATGAAATAAGAAAGAGATGTAGCTTGTTGGGCTTTCAATCAAATACAGTGTGTGTGTTATTGGATGGGCTTGGATGGATTAGGAGTGGGTCTTGTTATGGACAACTGGGTTGTGGTCAAAACACTGGTCGTTGGGAGACCAACAGTGGGATCCTGGAGGTCAGAATCTTGACAAAAGTATAGGAGTTGGGTTAGGCACTAGGGGGAGGGAGAATAACCAGCAGAATATTCACAGAAGCCACTGGAGAGCAGGAGAATATCCAGCAGAGTATACACAGAAGCAGTGGCGGATTTACGTACTGTGAACTAATGAAGTTTAAGCTTCAGGGCCCCTAATCCCAGATGGGCCCTGAAGCAACTTTTTTTAATGAGTGAATTTTTCAACAAAATCGATAGTTTTTTTAAGTGTGTGTTATTAAAATAAGGTCATTTTAGTGAAATAATAATCATTTTTCTAGCTTGTGCATTTTAACAACAAAAATAATATTTTCAACTCTTATTTTTATGTTTTATATAGTTATAGCTTGTCACCAATAACACCATGACAAGCAGGCTTCTAGTACAGCATAGCTGCTATTACAGCTTGGAGGCATGTCGCTAAGCACCGCGGGAGCTGCTGGGAGTTGTAGTCTAGCTCTGTGTTTTGCGCTTTGTAAATGTGTGAAACATGTATCAGCTTTAAACTACAATTCCCGACAGCCTGCAGAGCTTCTCTTTGGGACATTCCCAGGAATGGTGGAGCCTGAGAAGGTCCATCCTAGAAAGAATGCTGGGAGCAATGGAAGGTGAGAAGGAGCCTGGGACAAGGAAGCATCTTATAAGGTCATATTGCTGGTGCTGAGCCGTGTGTGCCCACAGAAGGCACTGGAGAGCAGAAGACTATCCAGCAAAGTATCCACAGAAGTCTCTGAAGAGCAAAAGACTATCCAGTAGGGTATCCACAGAAGTCTCTGAAGAGCAGAAGAATATCCAGTAGGTTATCCACATAAGGCTTTGGAGGGTAGAGACTATCCAGCAGAGTATCCACAGAAGACTGTGGAGAGCAGAAGACTATGCAGCGGAGTATCCACAGAAGGCTCTGGAGAGCAGAAGACTATCCAGTAGAGCATCCACAGAAGGCACTGGAGAGCAGAGACAATCCAGTAGAGTGTCCACAGAAGGTACTGGAGAGCAGCAGACTATCCAGCTGATTATCTATAGAAGGCCCTGGAGAGCAGACTATCCAGCAGAGTGTCAACATGAGGAAGAAATCCACAATACCAGCCTGCAGCAGCCAGGCTGTCAAACACAAGTGCAGACAAGGACCTGACACTGTGCTGTGGAAGAGAGGGGTTTAAGTGCGCTCCCAATGAAGGTAGGGAAGTTCATTGCAGTGTTGCTGATGGAGAGAAAAAAATAGTATAGGCTCCACTAAGTTGGCTGAATCAAAAGGAATTGTTGGCAAGATGGCAGCATCAAGAGAGCACCAACAGCCAGCATAAGGGAGATACAGTAAATATCAAAAAGAGTGACGGGGAGCTTCAGCTTGGCCCCCGACAACACTAATCAAACCACAGATCCCATTGGTAAGTAACAACAATTTGTAATTATGTTACACATAGTCTAGTTTTTTGGAAAAATAATATCAATAGATGTAGTAGATGGCAAATCAGATTTTTTCTGAATATATTGCAATGCCAAAAAACATCAAGCCTTTGATAGCTTGAAACCGTATTCGATTATAGGTTTCCCCTGTATCCCTGTGGACCTCCAACACTGCCCTGAACACGACCACAGAATTCTTAGTAATACCGACAGCACTACGCTTATAATCAAAAGGACAAACCTTAACACACAAAACTTCAATCTTACAAGTTGTCTGTTTTCTGGCAGATTGATCTTTTCTGGATAACGTCTTGCTTTCACCCATACTTGTTTTATTGAACTTATTTTAATATTACTCAGTCATCCAAAAGATGCTGCTGAACAGTCCTAGCAATAAATTAAACATTATCTGTTCAAATTAGAATGAAATATGGGAATAAGGTAATATATGAGTGATCCAGAGAGCCATTTACACTAATAATATATTAAATGACTACAACAAGGGCAATGACACAATGACACACGTGCAATCCTAAATACGAAGCAAGCTTCTCAAGGCATTGAGCAAGATTGCAGCAATACGCATATTGGCCCTCATTCCGAGTTGTTCGCTCGGTATTTTTCATCGCATCGCAATGAAAATCCGCTTAGTACGCATGCGCAATGTTCGCACTGCGACTGCGCCAAGTAACTTTACTATGTAGAAAGTAATTTTACTCACGGCATTTTCATCGCTCCGGCGATCGTAATGTGATTGACAGGAAATGGGTGTTACTGGGCGGAAACACGGCGTTTCAGGGGCGTGTGGCTGAAAACGCTACCGTTTCCGGAAAAAACGCAGGAGTGGCCGGAGAAACGGTGGGAGTGCCTGGGCGAACGCTGGGTGTGTTTGTGACGTCAACCAGGAACGACAAGCACTGAACTGATCGCACAGGCAGAGTAAGTCTGAAGCTACTCTGAAACTGCTAAGTAGTTAGTAATCGCAATATTGCGAATACATCGGTCGCAATTTTAAGAAGCTAAGATTCACTCCCAGTAGGCGTAGACTAAGCGTGTGTAACTCTGCTAAATTCGCCTTGCGACCGATCAACTCGGAATGAGGGCCATTATACTAGAAGTTCAGTCACATAGGCATATACTGTAAATAAAAGTGTGGCATCCTCCACTATTTTATGTTTTATTTAGTTATCAACCAACCTTTACATCACCTTCCATTTTATCCAAAGAACTTATTATGAAGTTCATTTTGGCAGATTTATATCACTGTCGGTTGGTATTCAAATGATATATCACGCCCAATCTCCTTTCAAAAGTGATCCCCGTTATCGTGCATATTATGCCCATAGTAATCAGGTTTAGCTGCATAAAGGGTTGGGCGCCCTCACTGATCCATAGGTAGCGAGCTGAAATGATGATACCACACCTGTCAGCAGAAACAGAATGGGTGTGGAAGGGGGTGAAAAGAATTGAATACCGCCCTGTATATTGAATGTAAACATGTTTCCATCTCAGGCCTTGTATTACTATTAACTCTTATTATGTCTGGTACTGTACTTTAAGTCAATGAAGCAAAGAAAAATATAGAGCAATCGCTCAGAATGTTTGTCTAAACTGTATTGTGACCCTGACCTAACAAAACCATGTAATAAACTTTACACTTCAAGTACATCACATGTTATTAACTTGAGTTTTGTTTTCCTGTTATTCACCTTTTTTTATTTTGTAACTGTTTATTTTATATAATTTTTAGAACTTTATATTTATATCTCTAAACGTTTATATATTAAAACTCATAACTTTAGTAAGTTAAGTTCTTTATGTCATAAAATAATTTAGAAATCTTTCAAACAGTAATAACTAATAAGAAGCATGTGGGCTATTACTGTGTCACATATACATATAAGGCTGCCAAGTCCCTGATGTGCTGTTTGTATGTCTCCAGCCAGCCTGTCAAAGCTGACAGCTTTTATTGTTGCTATTTCTGATTTCATAGAGTCACTAATATGCTAAGTAATCTTCTGGGTTAGAGAGAGAAAGGGGATGTAGTCATGTTACCGGCGCACAGTCGGGATCCCAGTGGTCAGCATGCTGATGCCAGAATCCCGAACGCTCAAAATGCCACCAGCCAGAATGCTGACCCACTGGGTCTATTCCCACTCGTGGCTATCCACATCACCCATAGAGTGGGGATAGAACCTGCTGCTGGGATCCCGGTGTCAGCCCAGAGAAAGGTAGCTTTAGTGCATAGGGCTCTTATATAAAGCACCCCTATGTTAGTTTTGGGGTACCTTGAGGGACTCTGCTCTCCCTGGATCTGTGTCCACCACCACTTTGAATTTGCCGGTGAGGAGCAGTCTTAAGGAGTTGTTGCTTTCTGGGCATTCGTTACGATGGAGGTCCTCTTGTTGCTTCCCATTGCAGGATGTTTACAAGCAATGGCTTTTGACACGCAGGGGTATATTTACTAAAGTGCAGGTTTTTAGAACTGGAGATGTTGTCCATAGCAACCAATCATATTCTAACTATTATCTTCCAGAAGGTGTTAGATAAACGATAAGCAGAATCTGATTGGTTGCTATGGCCACATCTCCAGTTCTAAAAACCTGCACTTTGATAAATATAGTCTGCACAGTCAAAGAACAGAACGGCACCACTCTGACTGTACAGTTTTCCTTCACTGCATTAATAAAATACTGCCTGGGAAAAAAACAGTGGCAGAAACAAGTCTGAAGAAGTGGACAGCACACCTGTGAAACATGTAACTGATTTACGCAGTCTTCTTCCATGTGCCTCATGCAAGATGTTGTCTTCTCATTCACAATTGTTTTACTTGAACCCACTGTGATTGATAGAAGCTGCATCCTTTATTTGAACTAATTGAATTCAGTCACACAGAATGCATACACTATTTCATATTTCCTGTTTTAAACGACATTTCTCACAAGCCTACACTTAGCATGAATACTATTTACTAATAACTAAATAATGGAATTTCAAATCATGATCTATAAATTGAAATAATACAGGAAGCAGTAAAATGTATATCTTTGCCTTCTATGATAGTAAACCGAAGTACAAAATATATTTGATGTTGATTTGAGTGTACATTTTACAGCTTTAGCATTTGAAACCAGTGCAATAGTGTTTCTCCCAAAGTCACAATGGTTTTTCACTTTTATTTGTGCAACAGGCACAGGGCAAACCCAGAATTTACAGAGGGGAGTGGGGTTCCAAATACTCCATTTTATAGCGAGTGCAGCTAGCATCTCTGATGTTTTTAGATATGCACATGCGTAAAAGCCATACTGTGCATGAACAGATCAGGGGTTGCAAAGTACCTTGTATTGCCCCAAATGCTGCAGCATGATTGTCATGCTGCTGGTGTTTGGAGGCAGTGACAGGCAACATTCCAGAAAATGGGGTTGTGTTGGCCCCATTTTCTGGGTGTGTCCTCAGGTGCAGCTTCATTGGCTTCAGCAGCGTGATTTTACTGGACATCTTGATTAAGCTGAGGGTTACTCAAATGTCCCATGATCACACAGTTAATCCAATGCAATGCCATCGGATGCAACAGTGGATGACAGACGCAGGGCAGTAGAGAGCCTGGTCAGTCCCAGGTCCCTTTCAGGGGGTGTGGCCCAACCACAGGAGGTGTGGCCCCGCACCCTTAGAAAAATATATATAGGAAAAATAGTACTTTATGCACCTCCCTGACCACAGTGAAGTCCAGCACACAGCAGTGTATACTGGGCAGTGGAGAAAAGCTGCAGCTGCTGCTGCCAAGTAAGGGGGGGAAGGGGGGTTGACTTAGGCCCCTGCTGGCATAGGCAAATGCAGCGGGGGTTTCCTGTTGCCCGGAAACCCCTCCTTCTCTTGGCAAGTGGCTCAAATTATGACAATAGCAATAATATATAATACAATTACTAGAGCTGCCACCACATCATGCAGTTTAAGAGACATGACCAGTGGCAGAAGCTTCTTCTACCAAGTGTGCTGTTTGTGTGGCTCTGAGTCCTCAATCAGTGCACTAAACCAGAGAGTAGCTACCAGGAAAAAGAAACAGGAGCCTTACCATGAGGTGGGAGAATGTGTGCTTAGAAAGTGCAGTATTCTGCATGTAGTGTTAAATATTACTATTTTCAATACAGTATACAGTGTATAAAAAGACCAATGTTTACATTAATGTCTAGGGTCATTACTGGGTTCTTATACTGCTCCCCCAGACTCCCGCACTTGCTCCAGTGTTCTAAAGAGTGGGATATTATGGACTGCATTTGAAAACCCCCCTCTAGAAATCCTGCGTTTGCCACTGGCTGGGGTCTATGTACTAAGCCTTTGGGAGAGATGAACTTAAGGCCCGTACACACTGGTCGATATATCGGCCATTCTCTTGAACGGCCGATATATCGCAGGACCGTCGGCCAGTGTGTACGGCCGATACGTCTGTGAACTCCGTCGTTCACAGACGTATCGCGTCGGCTGTGCAGCACAGCCGATGGCCAATATATCTACCGATATATTTTGGCGCGTCGCTGTGTGTGTACGGGGGCGGTCGGCCGACCACCCGTACACATGCTGCGCCGGCCGGCGGTGATTGACAGCTGAACTGGGCGGGCGGGTGTACACGCCCGCCCAGTTCATGACGTCAGTCCCCGACGGATCGAGCAGTGTGTATGCTGAACACACTGCTCGATCCGTCCATAGATATATCTGCAGATCAATTGATCTGCAGATATATCTATTAGTGTGTACCCACCTTAAGCCTTGGAAAGAAATGAAGTACCAGTAAATCAGCTACTAACTGCCAAGTTACAGGCTGGGTTTGAAAAATGACAGTTAGGAGCTGATTGGCTGGTACTTTATCTCCGCCCACTCTAGCGCTATCCAAGACTTAGTACATCTGCTCCTAAGTTTACTCTAACAGCTGGACACTGGCTGGGGTCTGTGTACTAAGCCTTTGGGAGAGATGAACTTAAGGCCCGTACACAGTGGTCGATATATCGGCCATTCTCTTGAACGGCCGATATATCGCAGGACCGTCGGCCAGTGTGTACGGCCGATACGTCTGTGAACTCCGCCGTTCACAGCTGTATCGCGTCGGCTGCGCAGCACAGCCGACGGCCAATATATCTACCGATATATTTTGGCGCATCGCTGTGTGTGTACGGGGCGGTCGGCCGACCGCCCGTACACATGCTGCGGTGGCCGGCGGTGATTGACAGCTGAACTGGGCGGGCGTGTGTACACGCCGCCCAGTTCATGACGTCAGTCCCCGACGGATCGAGCAGTGTGTATGCTGAACACACTGCTCGATCCGTCCATAGATATATCTGCAGATCAATTGATCTGCAGATATATCTATTAGTGTGTACCCACCTTAAGCCTTGGAAAGAAATGAAGTACCAGTAAATCAGCTACTAACTGCCAAGTTACAGGCTGGGTTTGAAAAATGACAGTTAGGAGCTGATTGGCTGGTACTTTATCTCCGTCCACTCTAGCGCTATCCAAGACTTAGTACATCTGCTCCTAAGTTTACTCTAACAGCTGGACAAGAAACTCACTTTAAAGTTACTATTGTTTTAGATAATGCTCAGCAATCTCATTATCTGATTTCCTTCAGTACATCTATCCATGAATAATATAGACATAAAAATAATACATTAAACAGTCAACATAGCAGTTAACATTCGTGTCATATGCAAATGCCTACTGAGGAGTAACACAAATCCAGGTAGCACTGTATGTAGAAAACAAATGGAGCTGAAATGAATACATAAAGATGAAAACTAGTGTTTCAGCAGATATAGAGATTGACAGATTATATGGACTTCCAACTCTTTTATTTACCCGTAAATCCAAACAGAAACACCGGAACATTAAATCCAGAGAAAACAAGAGGTTAGCATTTTTTCAATGAAGAGAGTATTAGAAATCCTCTCCAGTTCAGCAGAGCCATTGTTATGTAAGTCTGCGCTCACTGGAGCGTTCCCTTGTTAGTATACTGAAACTGTAGATTAGGTAAATGTGATTTGAAGAATACTGCTAATGAAGCAAATCACCAGGAAAGGACAAAATAGAGAAATATTGAAGTGTCTACAATGCCATCTGAAAAACAATCTATAAGTAGAAACTAATTTTATGTATGGTAATTTAAATGAGGTTTTAATGATTAAGAAGGCGGGAGATTGCTAATGTATAAATTACTGCGGTAGAGGCCATACTGCTTGTAGGCTGATGCTTCCTTATGGGAAATAGATACTTTTAGGCTTTGTGTAACTGTTTAACATTTACATGAAATCTGTTACACTAAAGTTAAACAATGACCTTATGAGAAGGAAAACAACAGCTTAAACTCTCAGCACATGTATGTGATGTGACATAAATAGGACAGCCAGTGCATACATCTCAATTCAGGTATTCAGTTTTCTTTAGAGTGATTCTTGTTTGTGTTACAGGGCAATTACCACTTTCATCTAGGTTATTTAACCCCATCATGAGCAGATGGTGTCTCCAAATTAGTACAAGCCAATTTAATGATTGTTAAATATATTTTTAGTTGGAAAACGTATGTTTCATTGGTGTACCAAAGTAAAGGTATAATAAATGACAAATAAATTATTTCATCTGTCATATCGGGGAAATGTATCTATTTTTTTTTTTTTTTTTCAAAATACTGCTTTTACATAATTGATGAAGATAATGTAGAAAAAAACATGAATTAAAAACAAAATGTAACCAGCTAGCTGTAGCCAGTATAGCTTCCTGGTGGGGGAAGTTCTCATGATGTCACAGTGTGATGTCACAGATGTGTTCTAGCAACAAGGGTTTAGGTGGGCTACTGTACATAATGAAATTGTGCCTTTTGGTTGAATAGGAGAAAAATCCTGGCTTGCAGTTAATCGCTGAGTGTATGACCTCAACTGAGCTGAATTGTTATAAGTGACTATAATGGGGGATGTGATGTATGCTGCGGTGACTGAATCACAGCCTTGGTACTCCATTTGAGATAGTAAAAGGGGAAAAGAGACACCCAAAGGGTAGCAAGTAATATACATAATTTCTCTTGACAAAATGAATTTATATTTACTATACAAATGTAAAAAAAAAAAAAAAAAAAGTCTGTCAGAATAAAGTTTTAGGCTCTTCATCTCCTTAGTTCCAGTTGGAGTTTATCAATGGGAATAATTCCTTATTTTCACCAGTTCAAGGGAACATTAAAAATGTTTCCTAACACCAGTGAGGCTTGTTCAGGTTGCAGCTCACAATTCCCTTGGTGGTTAGCTATGGGCAAATGAAGGGGAGTTGGGTGTTGAGTGCAACCCTCCCCCCCTTCGCCATCGCACATCATGCAGGGAGAGAGAGGATTGACTGTTGCTGCAGCAGCCTCTCTCCAAAGCCCAGTACACTGCAGCATGTGCTAGGCTTGGGAAAGAGGCTGTTATAGCAGCAGTCATTTCTTTCTCCCTGCCCGAAGTACCACGTCTCCAACAAGCCTGAGCCCAGGTTAAGGGTACTCCCTTCCCCCCTCTCGGCACCTCTGATGGTCATCATTACAAACCAGCAGATATACCGATGCCATAGCAGGCACTTAGAGTAAACCCATACTGGGTAATTTCATTAGACTCCCAAGGTAGACATGTAAACGTAACTTTTTATATGGCCAACACAAAACAAATTTCTATGTCATCCAAACCTCTACACACTTTTGGCACAAAGGGAAACCACTCCCATACTTTTGTATTAAACTTGGGATTTCTTATAATTTATCCCAAATTGATGCTTCTCCGATTAATCCATCATCTTCCTGCCTTCAATCTTGACACTATTTCATTATTACTCAAAAGTTCTACCATATAATTTGCTCATATCTATGAGACTTATGATTTTTTTTACTCCATTATCAAGTATTAGCTAAACTATTCACTATGAAGAATCTAGCTATAGGGAGGATTATCTTTTTAGTCCCAAGTTTTTACAATGTACTATTCCTTAGTTTCAGGGAGTCTATTTTGGTCCAAACTCCATTGGTTGCTTAATACAAAGTTTCTAGTAAAGAAAAGCCAAAATGGAATTATGTACTAAGCAGTGAATGGAATTATGTACTAAGCAGTGCAAAGAGTGGACAAGTGAGCCAGTGGAGAAGTTGCCCATGGGAACCAATCAGCATTGAAGTAGCATTTATAATTTGCATACTAAAAAATTATACAGAGCAGCTAATTGGTTGCCATAGGCAACTTCTCCACTGGCTCACTTCTCCACTCTTTTCACTGCTTAGTACATCTCCCCCTTGGTTAGATTTTCAGAGCAGGCAAAATGGTAGAGTTACCCCATTTTCTGAGGATAACCACCAATACACCCCCCACAAGCTGGAAAAGTGTCACTCCAGAATATGCGGTTCTGGGCTGCCAAACTAGAGTGTTAGTTCCAATCCCAAACTAGTACACACACAGGGAAATTATTTAAGTATTCTCCTTCTGATGGACAATAGGACAGAAATTTTCTATTAATAATATAGATCACATGTGAATTTCAAACCCAGACATTAACTGCATATCAGGAAATTGGTTAAACTCAGGCAGAAGGAGATTTTCCTTCACGCATTTTAAGTGTAAGAGAAATTCTGTGAGATGGCAGACTAATAAACTTGCCACAATATTTCCCTGAGGACACTCAATATGTTTATTATTCCATAGTAGAATAGAATCGTCCAGACATGCAGCAATGCAAATGTACTGTAGATGTAGATAATTATGCACCCAGATATATTTATTCAACTGCACATTGGCATTACTGCATAGGTGGATGAAGGGTGGGCCGTTAGATTACAAGTACATATACAGTACTTTCAGAGCATCTCTTGCATGTCACCATCACTGGATGGTTGACTGCTGTCTGAGATTACAGTCAACCAATCAGCATTTCCAGACAAAGCAGACAGTTAGCCAAAAAGGTGTCATTGGCAACCAGCATGTTCTGCCTTCTGTCACTTAGCCCTCTGGCCACACCCTCTCAGTTTGAGGTTACACCAGACTTTAGGCTTTGTGTTGGCTCTGTGAGATGCCAGATGACAGTCTACTGCTGGCATTATGAGTATGGTGAGAGGAAATGTGTTACAGCAAGGAAGGTTTGTAAGGGAATGTGTTACCATGTGGGGTGAAGGGTAATGTATTACAGTGAAGGGTGAGGGAGAATGTGTTACAATGTGGGATGCAAGGGAATGTGTTACAGTGAGAAGTGAGGGTTACAGTGACTAGGACAGTGTTACAGTTAGGGGTGACGGTGAATATGTTTCAGTGATGGACAAAGTGTTTTTTTTTTTCATGTGAGGGCCAATGTATGTTTTTTGTTGCTGTGGGTGCAATGTATGTGATTTTTATCCTATGGGTTTTTTTCCAGCGGGGGTCAATGTGTGTGTTTTTTGTTACATTTGAATGTAGTTGGGTTGGGGGGTGGGCGCTTCAGAAATTCACAAGGTTCTAGAAGATTTCTCAGCCTGGTAAGTGATGAATAACATATTATTAACTTATTATAGCACCATCTTGTACTGAGCTCTCACATTGGTTTCAGTCAGTAAGGTCAATTAACAATGAGCTTGGAAACAATCCTACACCTGTAATAAATTGAATTTCACAAACACAGAGGTCTGATAAATCAATATGCAATCTCTTTAAGCACAATATTTTCTTAAATTGTTTTTTAAATTCGAAAACATGAAATGGCTCCAGAGAAAAAACACTCGGAGATTATAAAAGTCAATTTTGGCCAATGGCAACCTCTGAATGCTATTAAGAAAAAAACAAACCATGAAAACAGAATAAAACCAAGAAAGTATGTGTGGTTTTTCATAGTAAGAATAACTGATGTTTTTGTGCATGAATATGGACAGAGTTTACATTTATGTGCACTTAAGAGAAAATTGAAATGCTTGGAGAAACTTCTCAACTCAAGGTAAGAAAATACACTAAAGCAGACCATTTACTTAAACAAGCTGAATTGAACCACTGTGATATTCCAGGCCATTATCAGGCTACTCATTTGTAAAAGGACAGGGCCATAGTCTCTCTTTATTAAACGTAGGGAAGATTTATTTCCGTAAATATGTGTATTACAAGTACCAACACAATCTTTTGTTGGAATGTCGGGATGGAGGTAGCAGGAAAAATGTAGTGAAAAAAAATAAAAGCTTTATTATTTCACTATTTTTGACACATGAAAAAATATTACTTTTTATAAAATAAAAAGAGTTTCTATATTTTTTTTTAAATTATGTTTTTTATTTTTACTATGGTACGTGGGTTGGCTAGCTGGGATACACATTTACATAGGGGTGTGGTGTGCTGACGCGGTCTTCACTCGGTGTCTCTTCTTCTCCGTTTCCTGCGGCTCCCGGCTCTGGTGTGCTGTCGACTAGTGATAAGCTGCATGGGGTCAAGGACCTCTAGTGGGCGCAGGTGGTAAATTGGATGCCAAACCAAGATGATGTTTTATGTCTATACCATGTGGTTTTAAGACCACAGAGCTATTGTTATAGGTACTAGCATTGTACTTTATTTGGCTCTGCGTATTTAAATAAAAAAGACGTTTTCATGCACGATAGAGCGCCCTCTTGTTCATCTTTTCATACAGATCCATAAATCCTGGTGGGTTCAGGGAGAAAAGAGGAGCAGCGGATTGCCATTAAAGATCCTTCGTGTTGGATATATATTTTATGACAAAGGACTGTCTGTGGAGTTCAAAAGAACTGTTTCTTGTTGCCAGCATACAACAGATGTTGGCTGCTAAATGATTAAGCGCATGGAGTATTTTATCTTTTGATTTATTTATATATATATATATATATATATATCCAAAATTTTGCTCCGGCACTCGGCTCAGCCCCTGCCATGGGGCTGGCTTGCTCAGGTGCCCTCCTCCAGGGTTGATGCCCTTAGTATTATACCAAACGATAATGATGAGGCGGCACTCAGAGTCTTGTGAAATGACAAAAAACTGTATTGGTGCAGTGATCTCTGCACCAATACATTTTTTTGTCATTTCACAAGACTCTGAGTGCCGCCTCATCATTATCGTTTGGTATATATATATATATATATATATATTATTATTATTATTTTTATATATTTTTTTCCAATTCAGCCGATTCTTTAATCCCAAAAAATAGCATACATCACCAAAAAGCAGACAGATGATGGCACTCAGGAGGCATATATATATATATATATATATATATATATATATATATAGACTCTTTGTGGCCGGCACTCAATCCCTCCTTCTTACGATGCCCCGGTGCCCTCCAACACACGTGTGATGTATATGATATCAATGGCGGCACTCAAAGGGACTTGAAATAGCGTGAAAAAAGGAGACTAAACTCCTAACAGCAAGTTCTTGCTGTTAGGAGTTTGGTCTCCTTTTTTCACGCTATTTCAAGTCCCTTTGAGTGCCGCCATTGATATTATATATATATATATATATATATAAACTTTGTAGTCAAAGGGCACTCAAACTTCTTAATTAATATATGAAAGTTTATTATTTCCAAAAAAGACACTTTTTTAAAAAACCATATCAAATGGCAATGGTGAAGGAAAAATGCTTATATATCCATAAATTTTAAGCCAAAAAAGCAAATGCTTCTCTCCAATCCAAGAGATTTTCAACATCAATGCAGCACTTTAGAATATATGATAGAAAGTCAAAACTTATCCGTTGTCGACTTCGGTCATCTAGTGACCGTCAAAGACTCCTGCATCCAAGCACAGATCACCCCGTTGCCACTGCCATCCACACACACCTCTCTGGGAACAAGTCCTATATACCAAGTGAACAGGGATAATTCAATTACCCTAATTCACACCTGCCCATCACACAGGTGCTCTGAACATGCCCCTCGTCAAGCCAGCGTGCGTTCCAGCACATCGCGCATGTGCCGTCACCGGCCAAACAGGTTACTTCCTGTATCAGTGTCTCCTAGGTAACAAGAAGATGATCAAACCGCTCGCCCGCGCTTCCTGCGTGAGTCATCACCTAACTCACGTCCGGCGGCGGTACTGGCTCCTGCTGCTGAATGCTCATATTAGCGGTTACCATGGTAACCCGTTGTAAGTGAACCACCGGTACAATCCCGTGGCTCACAAACAGGGGAACCTCACCACTGTCAGTGCCCAGCATATACCATCTCTATTCCAAGTAACATTCATATTCCAGCGGATGATAATGATATTTCATTCTGAACTCACATCAGCAATATACCATATTCAAGTTGTTATTATCCACAGCTACCGCTATGTGCTTGCTCCAGGTACAATCCTGATGCTCACGTCACAGCAAGCTATGATACCTCAGGTAGACACTTATCATTAAAATACAACATGTAGACCGGGGCGGCGCACCGTTCCGCTGTCAGCACCACTGGATAACGAGTAAAGCATGTCTCATAGAGCCTCCTGTGTATACAGCCAATAAATCAATCAAATTCACAAAAACGCTGTTTGTACTAGAGATGAGCGGGTTCGGTTTCTTTGAATCCGAACCCGCACGAACTTCACTTTTTTTTCCACGGGTCCGAGCGACTCGGATCTTCCCGCCTTGCTCGGTTAACCCGAGCGCGCCCGAACGTCATCATGACGCTGTCGGATTCTCGCGAGGCTCGGATTCTATCGCGAGACTCGGATTCTATATAAGGAGCCGCGCGTCGCCGCCATTTTCACTCGTGCATTGAGATTGATAGGGAGAGGACGTGTCTGGCGTCCTCTCCATTAGAATAGAGATAGATAGATTAGATAGAGAGAGATTGTGCAGAGTCGCAGACAGAGTTAGTTTACCACAGTCAGTGACCAGTGCAGTTGCTAGTTAACTTTTATTTAATATAATATATCCGTTCACTTCTCTCTGCTATATCCGTTCTCTGCCTGAAAAAAAAAACGATACACAGCACAGTCAGTCACACAGTGTGACTCAGTCTGTGTGCACTCAGCTCAGCCCAGTGTGCTGCACAGTCATCAATGTATAAATTAAAAGCTTATAATTAATTGTGGGGGAGACTGGGGAGCACTGCAGGTTGTTAGCAGGAGCCAGGAGTACAATTATATTAATTAACAGTGCACACTTTTGCTGCAGGAGTGGTGACCAGTGCCTGACCACCAGTATAGTATTGTTGTATACTACTAATATCTCTTTAAATATCAACCAGTCTATATTAGCAGCAGACACAGTACAGTGCGGTAGTTCACGGCTGTGGCTACCTCTGTGTCGGCACACGGCAGGCAGTCCGTCCGACCAGAATTGTATTATTTATTATTATATACCTACCACCTAACCGTGGTTTTTTTTTCATTCTTTATACCGTCATAGTGTCATCCTAATTGTTACGAGTATACTACTATCTCTTTATCAACCAGTGTACAGTGCGGTAGTTCACGGCTGTGGCTACCTCTGTGTCGGCACACGGCAGGCAGTCCGTCCGACCAGAATTGTATTATTTATTATTATATACCTACCACCTAACCGTGGTTTTTTTTTCATTCTTTATACCGTCATAGTGTCATCCTAATTGTTACGAGTATACTACTATCTCTTTATCAACCAGTGTACAGTGCGGTAGTTCACGGCTGTGGCTACCTCTGTGTCGGCACACGGCAGGCAGTCCGTCCGACCAGAATTGTATTATTTATTATTATATACCTACCACCTAACCGTGGTTTTTTTTTCATTCTTTATACCGTCATAGTGTCATCCTAATTGTTACGAGTATACTACTATCTCTTTATCAACCAGTGTACAGTGCGGTAGTTCACGGCTGTGGCTACCTCTGTGTCGGCAGTCGGCAGGCAGTCCGTCCATCCATAATTGTATTATTATTATAATATATACCACCTAACTGTGGTTTTTTTTTCATTCTTTATACCGTCATAGTGTCATCCTAATTGTTACGAGTATACTACTATCTCTTTATCAACCAGTGTACAGTGCGGTAGTTCACGGCTGTGGCTACCTCTGTGTCGGCACACGGCAGGCAGTCCGTCCGACCAGAATTGTATTATTTATTATTATATACCTACCACCTAACCGTGGTTTTTTTTTTCATTCTTTATACCGTCATAGTGTCATCCTAATTGTTACGAGTATACTACTATCTCTTTATCAACCAGTGTACAGTGCGGTAGTTCACGGCTGTGGCTACCTCTGTGTCGGCACACGGCAGGCAGTCCGTCCGACCAGAATTGTATTATTTATTATTATATACCTACCACCTAACCGTGGTTTTTTTTTCATTCTTTATACCGTCATAGTGTCATCCTAATTGTTACGAGTATACTACTATCTCTTTATCAACCAGTGTACAGTGCGGTAGTTCACGGCTGTGGCTACCTCTGTGTCGGCAGTCGGCAGGCAGTCCGTCCATCCATAATTGTATTATTATTATAATATATACCACCTAACCGTGGTTTTTTTTTCATTCTTTATACCGTCGTCATAGTGTCATACTAGTTGTTACGAGTATACTACTATCTCTTTATCAACCAGTGTACAGTGCGGTAGTTCACGGCTGTGGCTACCTCTGTGTCGGCAGTCGGCAGGCAGTCCGTCCATCCATAATTGTATTATTATTATAATATATACCACCTAACCGTGGTTTTTTTTTCATTCTTTATACCGTCGTCATAGTGTCATACTAGTTGTTATGAGTATACTACTATCTCTTTATCAACCAGTGTACAGTGCGGTAGTTCACGGCTGTGGCTACCTCTGTGTCGGCAGTCGGCAGGCAGTCCGTCCATCCATAATTGTATTATTATTATAATATATACCACCTAACCGTGGTATTTTTTTTTCTTTCTTTATACCGTCATAGTGTCATACTAGTTGTTACGAGTATACTACTATCTCTTTATCAACCAGTGTACAGTGCGGTAGTTCACGGCTGTGGCTACCTCTGTGTCGGAACTCGGCAGGCAGTCCGTCCATCCATAATTGTATTATTATTATAATATATACCACCTAACCGTGGTTTTTTTATTGCGCCTCATTGCACCTCTTTTTTTCTTTGCGTCATGTGCTGTTTGGGGAGGGTTTTTTGGAAGGGCCATCCTGCGTGACACTGCAGTGCCACTCCTAGATGGGCCCGGTGTTTGTGTCGGCCACTAGGGTCGCTAATCTTACTCACACAGCTACCTCATTGCGCCTCTTTTTTTCTTTGCGTCATGTGCTGTTTGGGGAGGGTTTTTTGGAAGGGACATCCTGCGTGACACTGCAGTGCCACTCCTAGATGGGCCCGGTGTTTGTGTCGGCCACTAGGGTCGCTTATCTTACTCACACAGCGACCTCGGTGCAAATTTTAGGACTAAAAATAATATTGTGAGGTGTGATGTGTTCAGAATAGGCTGAAAATGAGTGTAAATTATGTTTTTTGAGGTTAATAATACTTTGGGATCAAAATTACCCCCAAATTCTATGATTTAAGCTGTTTTTTAGGGTTTTTTGAAAAAAACACCCGAATCCAAAACACACCCGAATCCGACAAAAAAAATTCGGTGAGGTTTTGCCAAAACGCGTTCGAACCCAAAACACGGCCGCGGAACCGAACCCAAAACCAAAACACAAAACCCGAAAAATTTCAGGCGCTCATCTCTAGTCATCATGACGCTGTCGGATTCTCGCGAGGCTCGGATTCTATCGCGAGACTCGGATTCTATATAAGGAGCCGCGCGTCGCCGCCATTTTCACTCGTGCATTGAGATTGATAGGGAGAGGACGTGTCTGGCGTCCTCTCCATTAGAATAGAGATAGATAGATTAGATAGAGAGAGATTGTGCAGAGTCGCAGACAGAGTTAGTTTACCACAGTCAGTGACCAGTGCAGTTGCTAGTTAACTTTTATTTAATATAATATATCCGTTCACTTCTCTCTGCTATATCCGTTCTCTGCCTGAAAAAAAAAACGATACACAGCACAGTCAGTCACACAGTGTGACTCAGTCTGTGTGCACTCAGCTCAGCCCAGTGTGCTGCACAGTCATCAATGTATAAATTAAAAGCTTATAATTAATTGTGGGGGAGACTGGGGAGCACTGCAGGTTGTTAGCAGGAGCCAGGAGTACAATTATATTAATTAACAGTGCACACTTTTGCTGCAGGAGTGGTGACCAGTGCCTGACCACCAGTATAGTATTGTTGTATACTACTAATATCTCTTTAAATATCAACCAGTCTATATTAGCAGCAGACACAGTACAGTGCGGTAGTTCACGGCTGTGGCTACCTCTGTGTCGGCACACGGCAGGCAGTCCGTCCGACCAGAATTGTATTATTTATTATTATATACCTACCACCTAACCGTGGTTTTTTTTTCATTCTTTATACCGTCATAGTGTCATCCTAATTGTTACGAGTATACTACTATCTCTTTATCAACCAGTGTACAGTGCGGTAGTTCACGGCTGTGGCTACCTCTGTGTCGGCACACGGCAGGCAGTCCGTCCGACCAGAATTGTATTATTTATTATAATATACCTACCACCTAACCGTGGTTTTTTTTTCATTCTTTATACCGTCATAGTGTCATCCTAATTGTTACGAGTATACTACTATCTCTTTATCAACCAGTGTACAGTGCGGTAGTTCACGGCTGTGGCTACCTCTGTGTCGGCACACGGCAGGCAGTCCGTCCGACCAGAATTGTATTATTTATTATTATATACCTACCACCTAACCGTGGTTTTTTTTTCATTCTTTATACCGTCATAGTGTCATCCTAATTGTTACGAGTATACTACTATCTCTTTATCAACCAGTGTACAGTGCGGTAGTTCACGGCTGTGGCTACCTCTGTGTCGGCAGTCGGCAGGCAGTCCGTCCATCCATAATTGTATTATTATTATAATATATACCACCTAACCGTGGTTTTTTTTTCATTCTTTATACCGTCGTCATAGTGTCATACTAGTTGTTACGAGTATACTACTATCTCTTTATCAACCAGTGTACAGTGCGGTAGTTCACGGCTGTGGCTACCTCTGTGTCGGCACTCGGCAGCCCGTCCATAATTGTATATACCACCTAACCGTGGTTTTTTTTTCTTTCTTTATACATACATACTAGTTACGAGTATACTATCTCTTTATCAACCAGTCTATATATTAGCAGCAGACACAGTACAGTGCGGTAGTTCACGGCTGTGGCTACCTCTGTGTCGGCACTCGGCAGCCCGTCCATAATTGTATACTAGTATCCAATCCATCCATCTCCATTGTTTACCTGAGGTGCCTTTTAGTTGTGCCTATTAAAATATGGAGAACAAAAATGTTGAGGTTCCAAAATTAGGGAAAGATCAAGATCCACTTCCACCTCGTGCTGAAGCTGCTGCCACTAGTCATGGCCGAGACGATGAAATGCCAGCAACGTCGTCTGCCAAGGCCGATGCCCAATGTCATAGTACAGAGCATGTCAAATCCAAAACACCAAATATCAGTAAAAAGCCTCTTTTTTTCTTTGCGTCATGTGCTGTTTGGGGAGGGTTTTTTGGAAGGGACATCCTGCGTGACACTGCAGTGCCACTCCTAGATGGGCCCGGTGTTTGTGTCGGCCACTAGGGTCGCTAATCTTACTCACACAGCTACCTCATTGCGCCTCTTTTTTTCTTTGCGTCATGTGCTGTTTGGGGAGGGTTTTTTGGAAGGGCCATCCTGCGTGACACTGCAGTGCCACTCCTAGATGGGCCCGGTGTTTGTGTCGGCCACTAGGGTCGCTAATCTTACTCACACAGCTACCTCATTGCGCCTCTTTTTTTCTTTGCGTCATGTGCTGTTTGGGGAGGGTTTTTTGGAAGGGACATCCTGCGTGACACTGCAGTGCCACTCCTAGATGGGCCCGGTGTTTGTGTCGGCCACTAGGGTCGCTAATCTTACTCACACAGCTACCTCATTGCGCCTCTTTTTTTCTTTGCGTCATGTGCTGTTTGGGGAGGGTTTTTTGGAAGGGCCATCCTGCGTGACACTGCAGTGCCACTCCTAGATGGGCCCGGTGTTTGTGTCGGCCACTAGGGTCGCTAATCTTACTCACACAGCTACCTCATTGCGCCTCTTTTTTTCTTTGCGTCATGTGCTGTTTGGGGAGGGTTTTTTGGAAGGGACATCCTGCGTGACACTGCAGTGCCACTCCTAGATGGGCCCGGTGTTTGTGTCGGCCACTAGGGTCGCTTATCTTACTCACACAGCGACCTCGGTGCAAATTTTAGGACTAAAAATAATATTGTGAGGTGTGAGGTATTCAGAATAGACTGAAAATGAGTGTAAATTATGGTTTTTGAGGTTAATAATACTTTGGGATCAAAATGACCCCCAAATTCTATGATTTAAGCTGTTTTTTAGTGTTTTTGGAAAAAAACACCCGAATCCAAAACACACCCGAATCCGACAAAAAAAATTCGGTGAGGTTTTGCCAAAACGCGTTCGAACCCAAAACACGGCCGCGGAACCGAACCCAAAACCAAAACACAAAACCCGAAAAATTTCAGGCGCTCATCTCTAGTTTGTACATGATGATTCAAACAACAATATATTCCTTTATCCCTAAGTGTGTGTGGTATGCCTGTGACAACAGTTTATTTAAAAAAAATTTTTACCCAATGTAACAAATATCATACCATTCTATATAAAAACACTGTTAATATGTAAATATCCTAGGGCTAGCACACACACAGATGTAATATGGTCTTCCATAGTAATTTAATAATCCCAATTTTAATCTAATAATGTGTATGCAATGCATATATAAACTATCTGCATCCTCCATTGAATATTCACAAAAAACAACGAAAATTAATGTTGTCATTAAGGCCCCGTGGTATCCTTGTATTAAGTCTGTACATCCACTTGGCCTCCCTTTGTAAGAGTAAACGTCCACGGTCACCACCCCGACTTGATTTCGGGATATGATCTATAATCATACTTTTTAGAGAAGCAACATGATGACCATTCTCCAAGAAATGTCTTGCTACCGGCTTGTCACTCTGTTTGTTTATCAAGGCTTGTCTAATGGACAGACGGTGGTTAGCCATTCTCTCACGGAATGTTGTAGTAGTCTTCCCTACATAATAGAGCCCACAAGGACATATTAAGATGTAAATTATATGAGTGGTCAAACACGTCACATAATGTTTAATGGGTATTTTCTTCCCATTGTGGGGATGAGCAAAGGTCTTTCCTATCAACATGCCATTGCACGTCATACACCCATGGCAACGATAGCAGCCTTGTTTGTTTACGTTAAGCCAAGTCCATTGTGCATAGATGTCAAAATGTTTAGTGGGTTGCATTAATAACTGCTTTAAATTGGGTCCTCTCGAGTAGGAAATCAGTGGCTTATTGCTAATCTGTTTGAATGCTTGGTCCGTGCCCACAATCGGCCAATTTTTCTTGACTGCCCGTGCAAAGGCTGGTGCATTCACATCATACTGAGTAGTGACCACCATTCGGTTAGTCATTTTTTATGTTTTCTCCTTGTGTCCCTGAGAAAAAATGTGTCTCGCTCTTTTGAGTGCCCTTTTAATTATCCCAGGTGCATATCCTCTCTGTTCAAATTTCACAGCCATTTCACTCAATTGTGTCCCTGCCAGTTCACTTTGGGTATTATTTCTAAGAACCCTGAGGAACTGAGAGATAGGGACTCCATCCTTCAAGGATTTCGGATGATGACTTGTGGAATACAATAAGGTATTTCTATCGGTATCTTTTCGATAAAGTGTTGTGCCTAATTTATTATTCTGACGGAATATAGATACATCAAGAAATTCAATCTGGTCGGACTGGATATTGTACGTGAAATGAATAGGAGTATCAAGGCAGTTCAGTGTGTTCACCATGTCAATGAAACTGTCTCTAGTACCCCCCCAAATGATGAAAATGTCATCTATAAATCTATAATAGTGCAGAATGTTGGGACCGAAGGCAGGATAGATGTATCTTTCCTCATATTGCATCATAAAAATATTCGCATACGCCGGCGCCAAATTAGAACCCATCGCGGTCCCAGCATTCTGCTCATAAAACGACTCCCCATATTGGAAATGATTCAAAGTGAGAACAGTCATAATCATCTCACACAGGAACTCAATCGGTGGACCAATAAAATCAGCATCCAATACTGCTCGTCTTATTGCATCCACCCCTGCCTCATGCGGTATCACAGTGTACAGAGATGAGACATCCATTGTTGCAAATATACAGTGCTGCATAGATAGATCTATCTCCCTAAGTCTGTTGAGAAAATCTCCTGTGTCCTGAATATAGCTCCTGCTACCTACAACAATAGGGGTTGAAGCAAGAAATCTATATACTTTGCAAGTGGTTGTAAAACTGATCCTTCAGCTGAAACTATCAGCCGACCCAGTGGTCTCTCAACAGACTTATGAATCTTAGGAATGCAGTACAAGATGGGACATACCGGATTTTCAACCGTCAACAATGAGACCAACCTCTCATCCAACCAATTATTTTTTAAACCCAAATTCAACAGTTCATCAACCTTTTTCTTGATGTCACTCATAGGATTATATGTCATTTTCCTATAGGTTTGACTATCTGCCAACTGGGACCTCACGTCATCATCATAATACTGAAAGTCCAGAACAACAACACTTCCTCCTTTATCCGCATTGCGGATAACTATTTCTTGATTGGCCTGTAGTGACTTAATGGCCTTCTGTTGCTCTGGACTAATGTTACTATAATGACGTGACGATTTAGTCATCTCCATAAAATCACTCTCCACCATTCTTATAAATGTTTTTATGCTCGGATTTGTGCTTGATGGGTCAAAATTGCTTGACAATCCAAAAGAATTGCCCTCTATAACCATAGACTGTGCGTCTTTAAAAAATTCTCTCTACCGCAATTTGCGACCCATTTTGTACAAATCAACCTGTATGTCAAATGATTCACGTGTAAATGTGGGAACAAACGACAATCCCAATGCCAGCAATGATAATTCTGCCCCCGTCAACTCATATTGAGACAGATTAAAAACATTACTAGCCATTACTTCTTTCTTGTCCTTCTTCCTGTGCCCCCTCCTTGTGCGCCCCTTCTTTGTTTCTTGCCCCCTGTATCTGTAGGGTCCACTGCCACCCCTAAAAAAGCTTGCCCGCTTGGTGGCAATGATCCATTACTTTCAGCTTCTGAAGAGGAATATGAGGAGTCCACTGAAAAAGGCACCCTGTCTCTACGGTAATGCATACGCTGTCTGGGGGCTCTATTGTATTCACCGGTTAACCACCTATACACAGTATGATTCTTATAATCATTTTGTACTGTTTCCAATTTATTCTTTTTAAAGGTGATTAACTCCCTTTTATATTTGTCAATTTGTGCTGTTAATTTATCCAACCATTTTTCATTTTTATCATCAGTGAGTTTAGCCTGAGACTGTTCCCTGAACGTCTCCAGGCCAGCTCTTGTCCGAACTAGCTCCTGTCCCACCTCTTCCACCACTAATAAAATAAGATCTAATGAGCACTTATTAAGGACTCCACACCACTTACTACAGAATTTTGGATTGGTCCGGCCTATGGTGGGAACATTGTGTATCCTGAATCCTCTCGGGATCTTTTTTTGGCCCTGTTCTGTTCACTTGGTATATAGGACTTGTTCCCAGAGAGGTGTGTGTGCATGGCAGTGGCAACGGGGTGATCTGTGCTTGGATGCAGGAGTCTTTGACGGTCACTAGATGACCGAGGTCGACAACGGATAAGTTTTGACTTTCTATCATATATTTCTAAAGTGCTGCATTGTTGTTGAAAATCTCTTGGATTGGAGAGAAGCATTTGCTTTTTTGGCTTAAAATTTATGGATATATAAGCATTTTTCCTTCACCATTGCCATTTGATATGGTTTTTTAAAAAAGTGTCTTTTTTGGAAATAAACTTTCATATATTAATTAAGAAGTTTGAGTGCCCTTTGACTACAAAGTTTAAATATCCTGGACCTGTGAAGGAACGGACTTAAGGGAGCACCATCTGAGAATTGCTGGGGAGTGTGCATCTGTTTGAAGTCTCTCTCTCTCTCTCTCTCTATATATATATATATAGAGAGAGAGAGAGAGAGAGAAATTAAATGCAAACAGCTACCGGTATAATTCACAACAAGCGTATAGGTGGCGCTCTCACGCTCTCATTAAAAAATAGTGGCACTCTTTGGCTTTGAAAATTTGTCAATGGTATTTAATATTAATGGGTTTTTATGGGATGCATGTAGTTTTTGATACTGCTTGGGATTTAATAAACATGAACTTTAACAGCTTTAGAGAGTGGTATTCTGCTCATGTACCCCTGTCATATTGCCATATGGACATGTAATTTTATAAGACCCTCAATATATATCACTATAATCCTGAAGTTATAAACTAGTCTATTCATGAAGCAGTAAAAAGAGTGGAGAGGTGAGCGAGTGGAGACGTTGCCCATCAGCTTTTAAGTAACATTTGTCAAGTGCATTCTATAAAATTATACGAAGCAGCTGATTGGCTGCCATGGGCAACTTCTCCACTGGCTCACTTCTCCACACTTTTCACTTCTACATGAATAGACCCCAAAGTATGTAAAGCCTCCTCCTCGAGGGCCATCTACACAAAACATAGTGTCAGATGTAAAAGCAAAGACAAAGTGTTATGTCTATTGTCTCTTATATAAAACTGCTCACTGTTCAAAAAGGAAGAGCCTGAGTCAGCAACATGTGAGCGCCCTGCTGCAGTCTACACACCAAGCACCTTACTGTATTTTCATTGACAGCTTGTGGCGCATGTTGTACAATGCTTCATTCTCTGACAGTGTATCATACTTGTATCATAAATTTACTTGTCTTCTTTGGCAGTTAGAAGCCCGGAGAGGAGATGCAGGTGGGTGGTGATGGGGGCGGAGCTGGGTTATTCACGTAATTAGTCCCACCCCCTCATGGTAAAATGATGTGAATAGCAAATACTGTACTTGCATAGGAGTGGGGCCAAAATGATGCAATTGCCACATAAACACATCACTATGCCCCACCTCCTGATGATGATTCCAACAAATATTAACAACATTCTGCCCACTTCACTAGGAAGTGGGCATGATGTGGGATGTGTGCCCACTCTTCCAGGGGTGCAGGGGACTATCCAAAATCCATGAGCCTCCCGCAGGTTGCAGGAAAGTAGGAAGTATGAAGCGAATCCACCAGCAAAAAGAACAAATTGGTACTGTATGTAGAAAAGGTCCACCTTTCCCTTGCCAAAAATATGACTTAAACCAATACTTGTGGAAATAAATATCTCCTAGCGCAAACCAATTAGACATTTTTGGAAATAAATCAGATATAGTCAGCTGATCATCAACGGCTTTAAAAAAATTTGCAGGTTAGTTAATATACCTTTAAGCTATCTAATTGTAGTGATTCTAATTTTTCTCTTTTTCTACAAAGTGAAAGCAACATTGCCTCTATTTTGTGCAACGGTCCCCATCTCCACTCCCAAATGGCGACAGCTGTATGTCCAGAGCCCCAGTAGTATCATGACACATGCACACAGTGACTCCGGCGCATGCAAAAAAACCCATCAACAATATGTTTGTTCAAAAGATTGTGAGCAACCAACAATGTCTCTGTATAAAATGTCAGATTGTCATGTAGAATTGTGCCAAATGTTCCAGATATATGGCATCTGTTGTGCAGCATGTCCAATGTGATATAACTGTACTGTACATTGTTTATAGATGAATTGGGTGTACACATTTAAAGATGATCCCTACGAAATATCGTTGATCATCTCTAGATGATATGTCGTCTAGTGTGTACCCAGCATATGGACAACCAAATGGCCATGCAATAAGTCGGTCGCTGAGTGTTTGGAAAATGTCACATTCAGTGGGCTGACTTATCTAAATTTCAGGAACATTTGGCATCATTCTATATGAAGATCTGATAGTGTGTACAGAGACACGATTGGTTGCTCACAATCTTCTGAACATATATATTGTTCAGATATGAACTATGATTGTTTAGTGTTTCGATCGTTAGGAAAATTGTCAGGTCCATTAGCAGTTACATTGTTCAAGTATGTACCCCACATTAGGATGGCTTGTGCAATTAACAAGACACTGCTGATTAGATGTGATGGTGCTGATTATTTTTATTTTACATACAAAAACAAACATAGCTACGGTACCTTGTGATCTTATAGCCTTGGACAGAGTGATTAAATCTGCAGAGGACCATTGGCCAATCTTTGCCTAGGTTGGCAGATGTACTCACTGCAAGGAGTCTGTCGAAAGGCAAATAAGATGATTGGAGATAGGAGTCACCCATGTAATGTGTTTTTTTCCCCTCTTGCCGTCAGGGAGACGTTATAGGTGTTTGGGATGTCGAACTAGCAGGTTGAGGAATAGCTTCTTCCCTTCTGTGATTGTTAGCTTGAATTCTCAGCTTTGCTAATTTTATTTATGGTGTATTTTTTATATGACATGAGAGAACTGTATGTAATTTGTTTCATGTTGTAGTGACAATAAATTATTCTTATCTTATCTTGCAATAATCTTGTGTATTGCCACACAGAATTTTTTTTACATGGTTCTTGTTTACTTTTTCATGAAAAAAGCTTTGAGATTAGATAGCTTTTAAGAAAGAGATCAAATGAAAATAAAATATCCCAGGTAAAATTCAACAATTATCTCCAAAAGTAAATAAGGAAAAATATATTTAAATACCAACAATCTGCAATTACAGCAGCAAAGACAGAGTGTGTGTGAAAAAGACGTAAGTGCCTGGCCATTTGATAGCTCCAGGCAAGTCTTGTGTTTTCTTGGTTTGTTTTGCTTGCAGTCCATAAGACTTCAATGTTAAATCATCATAGCATAAACATGACATGTTGCCTTTATCATCAGCTTTCTTTCACAGTTTTTGTTCGATATGGAAACAGTTCTCTAAAAATCTGTACCTTGTATGAAGTTATATGATTTAGGAAGACAGATTTGCTGGAAGATATCCGCAAAAACATGTTTGGTGCTGGTAATGTACAAGTAAGAGCAGTGATAATAAACAATACAGCACATAAATATGACAAATGGCAAACACAATGCAATCACTTAAGCTTTGTTAGTTTATCTTGGTTGTTTTCATAAATACTGTCATCACAATAACATTTCTATACACTTTTCCAGCCAATGAGATGCTACTACAGTGTAAGTGTTCTAATTTCACTTGTATGAGACGTCTATTACATTGCTGTAACAGTGAGTTCTCACAGTATATACACTAGGGATAGATGGCATCCAATTATATTCCCTTTGTCAGTAAAGTCACCAGTTTGAATACTTAAGGGACTTGCAACAAATTGCTTAAATGGAACTAACATTTCAGCATACCCCGACACCTTTTTGCTGTTTGAGCATGCTAAGACTGTGGCATGGCATGCTGGGATAAATAGTTCCATGGAAGCTAGAGTGACGGACATTGCCTACCACAAAAATACAACATCAGGCACTTTGTCAGGCCTATTTATTAATCTGTGGTAATTAGTCAGGTATTGTCGAAATTTGGTAAAAAAATGTTGCCACAGCAGTTGAGTGACACTCAGCTCTCCAGTGATACTGGCTGGTGATGTTAAAGCTGAAGTTACCACATTGCCGGCCAGTCTGAATGTGTATGCACATGCATGAAACGGCAAAGTAGACTGGAAGACCAAACCCGAGCTTCAGGATACAAAAGTGAAAGAAAAAAGTTTTATAAAATAGAAAAAAAATAGGGGTTCAGATTTTTTTTACAGAAAAAAATATTTTGTTTATGTAAACAAAGCAGCCTCAGTATTCTCCAGGTCATAGTCTTCCCTGTGCGTTGTAAAAAATATTCCATTGAATAGTGTCTTCAGAAGGGTCTAGCCCTTTAGTAGATAAGGAGAAGAATATTTTTTCTGCAGGTGAAGTTCTTATCTCCCATTAATAAATAATCCTGCAAGTGTACCTAATCCAAACTCTCCGTTGTCCTACTACCACCTCCTTTTTACACTCCTGCTACTACTGACATCTCCCTTATTTTCACCATGCTGAACTATCCACACTACCACTATCTCCCTACACTGATAACTAGGGACGTCAACTCTACCTGCATTACAAATTATAAAACACAGAGAATCCGGTACTATGGGTGTGTACAGTATGTATGTGTGTGTATATGTATATGTATATATATATATATATATATATATATATTGTGTAAGGTCTGTCCTATATCCTCAATACTCATGCAGTGGAAGCCTAGGCAATTCCCACAATGATGCATATGAGACAGCCCTACAAGAGAAGGACTGGCCACTGGGGACAAAGTGAGTATGTGAGCCAGGTGTTGGGATGTTGCAGCGGGGTCCAATATACTAGTATATGTGTGTCTATTTTCATGTTTTGAAATATTACTGTACTTCACAATGCTGAAGAATTTTTCATGAATGGAATTCTAACAGCATTTCAACTCTGAAATAGTCTGCAGCACTTATTTATGTAGGAATAATTTGTTCAGTATCTGTTGTTCTTTTTGCATATCGGCAAGTTTTATTTATATAGTTCCTACATATTACTCAGTGCTTTACAGAGAATATTTCATTTAATTTTGTCCTGCTGAAACTTACAGTGTACATTTTCTACCACCTTTAGCGTTAATTTTATTAATTAAACTTAAATAAGTACATTTTAAAACGGATGTAAGAAATGGGAGCACATTGGGGAAACCCATAGAAATAAATGGAAAATGTATAAAATAAACAGAATGTACTGCAATACCTGGGTGCTGAAGCGGGCATATCCTGCTTCTACCATGGAGTGTGTCAAGCACCACTAGATGGAACCTAAAGTATTATGAGCAGCATGATTCCATATGTGGATGTAGGAGTGAAATGATGCCAAAAGCTGTTTACTGTGGCAGGACTGAAGGGAAGATCATTTTTTTGTACCTGTATAAAAGATTGCAATGGCAGCAACAACCAACCAGTATAACGTTAAATTAACACCAAACTGCTTCACCATTTAGGTCTCCCATGCAAATGTTTGTGATAACACAATAAAATATACGGTTTGGGTTTGGGTGATCGGCGTTTGGGATTCCACCGGTCACCATACCGATGCCGGGATCCCGAGCTTTAGATTGCAACTGAGCCCCTTGCAGGATCGCTGTGCTTGCCACGCAGTAGGCTCGCTGCATTCACCTCAGGTTCTATTCCCATTCTATGGGTGTCATGGACACCCACGAGTGGGAATAGTCCCTATTAGTTGGCATGCTGACTGTCTGGCTGTCATCGGTTGTGGTCCCCATGTCGGTATAGTGACTGCCAGTCTCCCGACCGCCGGTCACATAACTACATCCCAAATATAGAGCTAAGCAAAAAATAATAATAATGCTGCAATAAACAGTATATCATGCTAAAAAGGTCGGATAGATCCTAAATCTTTTACTCTAAGAAAACTTAGGGGTATATTCAATTGAAGTCGGATCCATTCCGACATTCATTTGTCGGAATGGATCCTACCTGGGCTATTCAATGGACATCTCAATTCGGCTTTTAAAAAAAAGCCGTGGACAGACGGGGAGAGCAGCGCTACAGCAGCGGCTATATAGGCGCTGCTCTCCCCCGTCTCCCCCCAGTACCTCCTCTCTCACAGCCGCCACTCCCCATCAGCCGCCGCTCCCTTTCTCCCCCTCTCTCACAGCCGCCACTCACGGCAGCGTCCACCCTGCTCCAGCAAGCGAGGTCTCGCTTGCTGGAGCCGGGTGGACGCTGCTGTGAGCAACGGCTGTGACATCCTCCGGCGCTGCTCACCCCGTCCCCACCTTGGCTCTCCCCGTCCCCGCCTCGGCTCTTCCCATCTCATTCAACTTTTTTAAAGTCGAACTGAGATGGTCAAAAAGGAGGCCAAAACGCCCCTTTTCGACACAAGCACTTGGATCAGCAGCTATTCCGCTTTTTGACAAGTCGAATTCATTGGCTTGTCAAAAAATTTGGGGTTATATTGAATAGGTCGAATCACGATTCGACCTTAAAAAGTCGAAAACTGCCGTCTTTTCGACAGACGGCAGCTTTCGACTTCAATTGAATATACCACTTAAACTTTAACAAATACACTTGTAACTTATAAAAAATTATTAAAAACAAATAAGCAAAAAGAATAAATAGAAGTAATAAGAAAAAAATACCTAATTGTTACAAGCTCAGTGCTGCCTCACAAGGGGATCCATGGGGGTTAGCCTTCCTTCCTGGGAGTCTCCTACTCAGCAGACTGTGCCATAGACTCAGTGATGTAAGGTAGCACAGGGTCCACACATCCTTAAGCATGCAAGTCTTGTAGAAGTGCAAATGTGCCTTATAACTTTTCTATAAGTGGAGTTCATTCATGCCCTTGTTGCGCGACCTTCACTGGCTTCCCTTCACATTCAGAATCTAATTCAAGCTTCTCACACTCGCCTACAAAGCCCTCACCCACTCCTCTCCATCTTACATCTCTGAGCTTATCTCTCTTTACATTCCCACCCGTCTTCTTCACTCTGCTAATGTATGCCGTCTCTCCTACCAACTGATTACATCCTCCCACTCCTACCTACAAGATTTTGCATGTGCTGCTCCCTATCTCTGGAATTCTCTACCTCTCCCCATCCGGCTCTCCACCTCTCTACAAAACTTCAAACGGGCTCTCAAAACCCACTTCTTCACCAAACCCAGCCAACTCTCCTCCTAACCCTCTTGTCTATGCTCACTGTCTACCCCTTCTGTGTCACCCCGGTCTGTTAGCACCTCACCTTTTATATTGTAAGCTCGCAAGAGCAGGGACTTCTTTCCTCATGTGCCTTTCCTTTTCTTACTTACACAATCTTATGCTCCATGCTCCCTTTGATGGCACCTAACCCCAGGTTTTCTATACCTGTCCTATATTGTCTTGAACTGTAAGTGCTGTTTTCTTGTATGCTCATTTGATTATGTACTGTGTAATGGGCGCTGCAGATCCTTTGTGGTGCCATATAAATTAAGGATAATAATAATAATAATAATGCCCAAATTGCATCTCAGGAGGCTTCACAATAGCTTATGTTACTCACTGCATAACTTTCACTGGAAATAACTTTTTATTTTTACTTTACCCCGGCAGAGGGGAAAATTACTGTATTTCCTTTAGTTCTATATCTGTTGAGAAGATACCTTCATTATATAAGGGGATGCATAATATGTATTTTTTGGGTGTTTGCCTATTTTTTGGTCCAATATAAAATGACATGTCACCAAGGCTGCATTGTAAAGGATAGTGATTGGGATCTCTATGAGATCACTTTCCCCTTGTCTGTACTATAAGTACCAATCTAGTGTTGAGTGGATTAAAGTTCTGAGCTGCTGTCTAACACACAGCGTGGGCCTCCTGGTCATAGCATTGGTGATAACACTGCTGTAATGTTACAATAATGCCATAAATGATCCATGAATATCATTTTGCTGTGTTTTAGACATTGTTCATCGAGCAACTGTGCTCTGTAAATACAAAGTAAAGGCTAAATGTGGCTCAGCATTCTGATGTGTGGGAACTGATAATGTGAGAATGATTAGTGCTTGTAGTAAGAAGTGATGATGTAATTATGGACATTGTTTGTATGTACTGTACATACACTAGCACTCCTGTACATAATATAATACTAATAGGAAATCCATGTAGAATTCCCTGCATCCTTTGTCATGTTGGTCACTTTGTTTTATACCTGAAGTAAACATCTAGGACAAATCTAAATAATTAATGTGATACAAAAGACTGGAAAGATTCACTGCAGTTTTATGCATAGTTCTATAATGAACTAAAATATTTGATGACCAAAGTATTCTCATTAGAGTTATAATTACCAACAGTAGATTGGGATTTTTGTGAGGCTGAATTCATAGAAAGTGATATAACAACTAATGCTTTTGGATCAATCATTTTGCTGCCCAAGGCAGCAGCTGAAAGAACGCCCCTCTCATCTCATGCACAAATCAAATAGACATTTACAGTAAGTAATGCATACTATAAAACACAAAGAGTGCTGCTAAAACACTAATTAACATGTATACCAATTGCCATTTCCTTACACTGTCTTGCTATACATTGAATGCAGTCCTTCATATAGCCTCTGCAGTACGTGGGTAGCAACCAATCAGGGGGGGAATATATTCTGACTTTGTAGTTCTAAAGAGAACACTGTAGGTAAGGTATTACTGGTGTAACATCAGTTGTATCAGTTTATGCAGTCCACACAACATCATATGCTAAGACAACATAGTTAAAGCAGCAGCACTATATAATGCATCCCTGTTTTTTCAATAAAATCCCCAATAACCAACACATTGTATTACATGTTATATCAATGTTCCATTTGTAAGTGAAAACATAGTAATAAAATGTAGCAAATGTTTTCCCAGTTCCTCCTTTGTGAGATCAGAGTAAATCAGATGGCTGCTGAATTGGTGAACCCAGTTTGAGTATTGGAAGCTCATCAGGCACACACGTTTGTGTATCCAGGGCCGGATTAATGGCCAGTACTGACGGGAGAGATGTGTGCTGAGCGATCTTAACACAGACCGCTCAGCACAACCCCCCCCCCCCCCCCCCCCACTCAGCACAGCACAATATTTAATAGATAAAGAAGGGGTTGCAACACAGGTGATTGCAGTCATAACTTAAGACAACATGTTATCCCTCCAGGACTGGGTCATGTTAGAATGTATGGATTGTGTATATTAAATTTAACCCAATGGGGAATATTAGATTTAAATGAATAGTTTAATAATGTCTGGTTACTGTTTATAGCTACACCTAATTGAATGACAACTATTTTATAAAGTTTGCTTGTAGTGAAACAAAGACAAATAAAACAACCTTAGAATACACATAGAAAAGAAAACCTATACTTTATCCGGTTACATGCAAGAACAGCAGCAGGCTCTGTACTACTTACACACTGGTACAGGACTCTGGAGAACTCTGTATGTGTGTGTCTCTCTCTCTAGACCCTCATTAGATAACAGATTACACAGGACTCAGACACCCAGTCGGGGAGGAGGAGAAGCTGGGATCAGTGTGTCACTAACAGCGCTCTCCACCCTCCTATCTCTCCTCTGGTCAGAAAGCTCAATCGGTAGCTCATAAAACCTGATACTCTGCCTGCAATGCATACTGCCCTACTCGCATTCTGGCTGTCTGGTTCTGCTACTGCATGAGAGGGAAAGCTAGCGATGTCGGTGTGCTCTGGCCGGGTGGGAGAGGCCCTAGCAAAGGGGGGCCCGGGGTACAGTATGCCCTGTGACCCCCCCCCTTAATCTGGCTATGTGTGTATCTATAGCATTCATGCTGGTTGCACTGCTTGGATGTTCTTCCTCATGCTCTCACTCCAGGTAGAATGCAGATTGAAAATCTTAAATAACATTGGTTCCTCCACTAATGTGATTCTTCCATACCTCCCAACTGTCCCGATTGTGGTGGGACAGTTCAATTTTTTTACGGACTGTCCCACTGTCTGACCCACGGGTCGCAGTGTCCCACAGTGAGGGGGCAGCTGGGAGATCCCCCCTGTCACTTGCTTCCCTGATTAGCAGAGCAGCATGACTAGATGCTGTGCACAGCATCTATTCAACGGCAGAAAGGGACAGGGGGCATGGGCAGCAGTTCAGAGAGAACAGTCCATGCCTCCATAGTGATGAAAACGGGGGGGCATGGCCTGCGATTTCGGAACATGCTGTGAGGCCACGCCCCCTAGCCGCAAATTGAAACACAATTCAAATGGGTGTGGATCATTAGATCGACAGTGTCTAGGTCGACAATGTTTAGGTCGACCACTATAGGTCGACAGTCACTAGGTCGACAGGGTTGGAAGGTCGACAGGGTTTCTAGGTAAATATGTGCTAGTTCAACAGGTCAAAAGGTCGACCTAGACAGTGTCTATCTTCAGACCGGATCCCATTCAAATACCTCACATAAGTAGGTTTTATTGGGTTTCTATTGAAGCTAACAGATTCACTGGCCTAATATTGCCAACATCAAAGAGGGTAACAGGTGAACGGAGTCTTCAAGTAGGACTTAACTCCTATTGTAAATATATATATGTATATATATCTATCTTTAGGGCAGGCATTCCCAACCGCGGTCCTTAAGGCACACCAACAGTGCAGGTTTTAGTGATATCCAGGCTTGAACACAGGTGACTTATTTGGCACCTCAGTTATTTTGATTTAACCATCTGTGCTGAAGCCTGGATATCACTAAAACCTGCATTGTTGGTGTGCCTTGAGGACTGCGGTAGGGAATGCCTGCTTTAGGGGAAGGATTTAATTAGCTGTGGTTAATGACAGGAAACACATGTATTTGGGAACTTATCCTGGATCCCGTTTTCACATGGAGATGGGTACATTTTCCCATGAAAAAAAAAAAAAATTAATTGAATCGCCCGAAAAAAACTTCAGGCAAAAAATTGTGAAAAATCCCATTTCTTTCATGGGAAAATTGACCGTCGCTAATTGAATTCCCCCCCATAATCATTTAATATAACAGTCACAATATATTAATACATATTGGAAATTTCAGAAAAGTATACATTTAAAATGTCTGTCTTTACGTTTCACACTAACTTTAGGATGTGGATTATGGGTAGCACAGTGTTACAATGTCGAGCGTTGCCAAGTGAGATTCGTGGGAGGCAGGTACAGAATGCCGCCCAGCCGTTCTGCTTGTGAATTACACACAATCAGAATGGCCAGGCAGCATTCTCTACCTGCCATACAGTGAATAGATGTTGGCATACTGATTGGTGAATGGCTCGAGGTACAGCATATAACAAGCAGATTGCCGGCAGCCATTAACTGCATGGAAGCATGTGGAGAGCTGGCATGAGACTGCAGGACGGGGAAGGTTATGTTTTTTTTTTTATTATTTATTCCCGTGAATGGATGGGTAGGGCGCCCAGTTAATTGCTTTGCCCAGGGCCTAGAGTGTTGTTAAGACCACCCTGAGTGGAGTTTGTTTTCTCCATATCTGTGTGGATTACTACCCACACTGCAGTAACATGCTGGTAGGTTAAGTGGCTTTTGATGAACTTGAACTCTAGTTTGTAGTGGGGAATATAGGTTGTAAGATCCACTGTGTCAGAAACCAACTGATTAAAACTATGTGTAATATAAAAAGCACTTTGTAATATGTAGCTGCCATATGCTAAATAATAAGTTTTAAATAGCTGCATTTTCAGTTCTGATAACTGCATCCTAATTAAAGCTAAGGGCACTTGATTTAACAAGTACATATTGACAGGCAACCGCAATACCAAGATATGCAAAAAGAGATCAACTGTTTAAACAAATATAATATTAGAAACCACTTACTCTCCAAATTAAAAAGTTTCATTACTGACACTAATCATTTCTTTTGTAAAAATAATCTTTGATTTTAGGTAGTTTCAAGAAAAAAACTTATATGGATTCTGATAATTATTGTGGGTCAATATTGCACATACTTTAAGTAATATCATGGCCAGTAGACTCTTAGTGGCATATTTATCAAAGGTCGTTTTAGATTGTTGTTTATCAATCAAAGCAAATAAAATCAATGTTGTGTTTTGGGGGCTTAAACACACATTTACTAACTTAAATCTGAATACCAAAAAGTGTCTGTTAGTAGATGAGTGTTTTAGCCTCTGCAATACATCATCGATTTTGATTGCTTTTCATATATAATCTCTCTCTCTCTCTCTCATTTTATTTAATTTTTTAAATCAACAAAATTCAACCTTTGGAAAATATATCCCGTAATGTTGTATGACAGAAAGTACTTCGTTGTTTGGTCCACAGACACTAGAGGTATAAATTGATTAATTTCGATATACTGTATGTGAGAGAGTGAAGGATAAATTGGCTTCAACTACAAGTGTTCCTATTTTTCAGTACTTAGTAATCCAGTGCTTTAGCAAGACACCTCCTTGAAAAAAAAATTATATGTGTGTATTATTAACAATAACAATGAACTTTCTGTTTGGTAATTTGCTAATACTGGTAAAATTAGTTGAAATTATAGATTGTATTCTTATATTTTTACAAGTACATAACTGAACTGTTTTCTATATCTGTTCACCAATTGATGAAATATAATACTCACATTTTAAAAAAATCTAATAGAAAACATAAGGAACATTCATGGCTTTATCTCTATCAATTATTTATTAATAAACCCTCATTTTGACAATGAGTAATTAAAACTAAAATTTGGGTTGTACGGGGGGGGGGGGGGGGAAAGCACCACAAAGGGGCAGATTTATTAAGCCTGGTGAAGTGATAAAGTGGAAGGTGATAAAGGACTAGCCAGTCAGCTCCTAACTGTCATTTTTAAAACCCAGCTTGTAACATGGAAGATCTGACTGGCTGGTGCGTTATCACCTTCCACTTTATTGCTTCACCAGGCTTAATAAATCTGCCCCATAGATCCTTATTATGTTTTATTAGTTGCTGCAATTGCAGTGTGTCAACTGGCAATCTTGTGGATACATTGTGATAAAAACTACCATATCCCCAATGCAATAATTTAATACATCGCAGGGATGTATTACTGCAAGTAGGGACAGAGCTTGCAAGACAGTTTTGTCCCTGTCAATCCACTCACCGCAATTCTCAGGGTATTTTTCATGAAAAATACCCTGAGATTGTGTCCACACATGCACCATCAATGCTGGCTACCCAAATTCCCCCCCTCCCAGTGTGCCCCTCTCTTCCGTTTACACTTACCTACTGTACAGTTTGGCCTGGTGTCTGAGATCCAGGAGGGCAGCTGGTCTTCAGATCCTGTGCTCTGCTGTGATCCCCGATGCTGTAAAGTGAGATGCCAATGCACAGCATCACTTTACTGCACCAGGGTCACAGCAGGATCACAGCAATCTAATGACTGGCTGCCCTCGCTGGATCACTGATAACTGATCACATTGGCTGCTGGCCATTTTTTTATTTTCTTTTTTACACAGTGATCAGTCTGTGTGTCTATTAGAAACACATGGCTGATCACAGGGGCCAGAGATCCCAGCTCAGTCTTCACTGCCAGCAAACACAGCAAACAGAGAAGGCTGTGCAGGTGTTAGGGAACCAGAGGATCCCCTGATAATGCTATCTTAACATAACATTATCACAGGGCTCCCTCTAGAATTTTTTTTTTCAATTAAATTTAGGCAGATTGCATTTTCCATTACAAGTATGAAAAATGCGATCTGGAATACAAATTTAATGGCTTGGAGGATAATTTTGATAAATCTCCTCTAACCGCCCTTCAGTACACTCTGGTGAAAGGGTGAAAGCAGCATTTTCACACTATTTGGGATATCAAGCCCAAAAGGCTTGATAACACATTTCAACATAGTAAGTAATTGGAAATCATAGATATAAATAAATTACATGTTTGGCCCAAAAAAAGTTTAATTATATATTAGTTATTTTAATGCTTGATATTTAACGTGTCTGCCATGCGTTACTTGCTAACATATCCTGGTAAATGTACAATAGTTTCTGGTGTAAAGCTTGTGCGTGTGGATAGTGCAGCTTGTAATTTGCCTGGTAATGTGCATCTATATAACTGAATATGGTCTACAGTACTCCAAGTGTTCTCATACAAATAGCAGACTGACACATTTAGCTTCTTAATGCAAGCCCATCAATAATTATCTATTGGTTATTCACATAAGCATTTTTGAATAAGTATTGTATCTGCATTTTGCTCTTTTTAATTGAATTATTGTGTAACGTAATTTGGTATTGATCTTGACTAAATGCAGGTTATAGAAAGGTCAGCTATAAAAGCAAAGACCCACACTTTTAACAGAGGAACACTACACCATTAGAATTGCTTTCCAAGTTATTGGGTAACATCCAGTTTTAACACTAGCAATATTGCACAATAAAGCAGAAGCCAAGGTCGTAGTTTTATTTTAGTACAATGACAACAGTCTCTGTGTCATAAATTTTGATTCTTGGAACTAACGGTTCTGGTTCACAAACACTTTCCAAATTTAGCCACAAAGTACACTGACCCATCATAACTGCACTGGAACTGAATGACAGTTACAAATTCATTTAGCAAATTCTCTGATAATACTTGCCCTGCACTGTGTAGCAGATGGAGACAGTAACATTTCTATCATATAGAAACTTTCTAAAACAATAATATAATCAACATCAAGATCTTCAAATGCTACATTTTTAAATGTATTTGTTAATGCCATTTAGTCTACAATGTTGCACATAATAAAAAAATAATTGCATGTTCCGCACATTCTACAATATATAGCTGGCCATGATGTGGCTTTCTGATAATCTACTACGATATCCCGGCTGTCGAGATCCCGGCGCCCAGTATACTGGTGCCAGGATCCTGACCGCCGGAATGCCGGCAGCAGGGCGAGTGCAAAAGAGCCCCTTGCGGGCTCGCTACACTCACCATGCTGCAGGCACGGCTATTTATTCTCCCTCCAGGGGTGTCGTGGCCAAGACTGAGAATAGTTGTCGGTATCCCTGTGGTCGTAATCCCAGCGCCAGTATGCTGAGCGCCAGGATCCCGACAGCCGGGTTATCGAGTGCTTCCCCTGATAACACAGCATACCTACTGCTGACATTTAGGATGTCACAAATTTGTCCCAGTGTGTTGACAGAACACTAGAGAGACCAGGGAACGCAGTGTACCCTCACACACATGCTGACAATAGAACAGCATCTAGCTGTTGCACTTTAAAGGAGATACAGAACAATTCTGCACTACAGTATCTGGCTTAAATGGCCGCAGAGAAATTCAGGAGAAGAGGGGCACACACCTGGAAACAAACAACCCAGTACCCTCCCTCCATGCTTTTGGTTTCCTACATTGCGACACACTTTCCTCTTAAAGGCACCAGCCACAAAAAGATAGCAATACTAATATAAGGAAAGAAATAAGTAGGTAACAATGTTTTCTCTAGTATGGCCATCTGTGTAGTTAACACATAGTGCACTAACAACAGAACTGTCAGCCAAGAATGTTCCAGGATGGAAGTTATTAGATGCAGTTTCTTTCTATGATCACAGTTGCTAGTTGTGGTCATGTGACAGTTGACATCAGGTTGGCACAAAATTCAAACGGCGTAGCCTATTTGAACCACTCTGACAGCCCGTATTACTGTACTACTGCTCCCCTTGTAGCATGCCTGTTGTCTGATTGTTATATCTTCATTTTAACCCAGGCTGTTCCTGACTACTTTCTCTATCTGCTCACTTGCGATCACTACAGTGATTTTTGGTTCTCCCCCATTGCTATTTCTGACAATACTCCAATTTGCTCCCCTCCAAAAATCTGACCTGTCTGCCAAACTATTTCCACATTACATACACAAAACTTGAGCTCTTCTCAGTTTTCCAAGCCTGTCACAATAGGTATCCAGACAGAAGGGCACAATCTACGTACCTTGCAGGGGTTACTGGGGTAAATCAATTATTTACTGTATTAGACTCTACACATATGTTTTTGGCAGCACCAAATATTATTATCGGAACTCAACCCATGGTATACCTGAGATTTTGTGACAACATTCAAGTGTCCAGTGAAAACAGTTAATGGATTTTGCGTTCAGTTAAAAATCACTTTATATGATATTGTTAGGGTCTCCTGCCCTGTGCTGCCACGTCGTCATGGCAACCGGGAGACAAGTGCTAGCGGAGTGACCTGAGCGCAGCTGATACTCCGGTTCGGGTCTTTTGCTGTGCAGTGGTTATAGGCTCTGTGCATGGCAGGGGATCCGGTGCTGGTTTTTGTGCTCACAGTCTGTGAGGTCTGAGTGGGGCGTGGACAGCACCTGCTTTATAAGGCCTCTTCTCAGGGTAAGCAGATGCTGCTGAATCTTTGTTGGTTAGTCAGTTTCTGAAAGTTAGCCAGTACTGTGTAGCTTTGTATTTGTTTGTTGCTTACTGCAAATAGGCCTGGGGATTTGGTATTACACTCTGCCAATCCAGACCTAACAGTAAGACTGGAGTCAGTCGTTTAGCTTGCTGGGGTTCTGTTACTACTCTGTGAACTTAGCAAGTTTGCGGCTGTATTCTAAGACTTGCCTGTCTAATCCTGTCTCACTGTGCTAGGTGTCAGGGGTCAGTTTAGTGGCAGTAAGCTGAACCTGTGCACTGCAAGTGAGAATTAGGATTGTGGAGACTCTCCTTGTGTCTATCATTCCATCTCTGACCAAGGAGTTTACTGCCACACCCGTTGGTAACCCTTTAGGGTTTTGCTGTTGCCCTTAGCAACAGCATTTCGGGTTCTCTACGTATTAAAACACAACATCTTGCTTTTCCCATCTGAGCAGTTCTAATACAAGGGAGATACCCAGTTCCTTAGCCTCTGGGCTTCTCTGTTCACTTTGTGTGTATTTTGTTAACCTATCACCTTCTGTGTACGTTATGTCATATTCCCCAGTCTGTCTGTAAGTCCATTTGTTGTGCATAACAGTTCAAACACCAGTACATTCCTGCAGGCACTGGAGTGCATAACAGTCCTGACACCAGTACTTTCCTGCAGGCACTGGTGTGCATAACATATTCAGCAGCCTAATACTCCTGTTGAAATTTTGTGGGAATATGGAGCATACCCCTCAAAATACGTTGCAACAGGTGGTCGATCAGGTGCAGGTCCTGACTCGACAATTTAATGATTTGTCCATTAAAATGCACACCTCCCAGGCTGCTGGCGGAGCTCCCGCAGCAGCAGCACCTGCAGGGGTTAAGGAGCCGAAAGTAAATCTCCCGCATCGTTTTTCTGGAGATCGCTCGCAGTTCTTTTGTTTCAAGGAGAGCTGCAAGCTATACTTCCGGCTTAGGCCTCAGTCTTCTGGGTCGGAGATTCAGCGGGTGGGCATAGTGATTTCCTTGCTACAAGGAGACCCACAGGTCTGGGCATATGGGTTGCAGCCTGACTGTCCGTCGCTTAAAAGTGTTGATGCTTTTTTTACGGCACTGGGCATGTTGTATGATGACCCTGACAAGACGGCCTCAGCCGAGGCTCAGATTTCGATCCTTAAGCAAGGGCGAAGGCCAGTTGAGGTTTACTGTACGGAGTTTCGGAGGTTGGCCCATGATACCCAGTGGAATGACCCAGCCCTGAGACCCCAGTACCGAAGAGGTCTTTCTAACCAGATAAAGGACCAACTGGTACAATATCCCTTGCCTGATAGCTTGGATCAGCTCAAGCAGTTATCCATCCGGGTGGATAGACGGCTGAGAGAGCGTAGGCTTGAAAGGGAGACTGAGATTTCCTTCCTTCCCAAGGGAACCTCAGACTCTGAGGAATTTTCAGAGGAGCCTATGCAGATTGGGGCTACCCGCCTCTCCTCGCGTGAGAAGACGCGGAGGAGACAGCAGGGGTTGTGTTTGTACTGTGGGAATAAAGGTCATGTGGTAGTATCATGCCCAGAAAAGCCGGAAAACTTCAGGGCCTGAGGGTGATGGGAAATATCCTGTCAGGCCAGAAGTCAGAATTTCCCAAGAAGACTTTTATCATTCCGGTGACCTTGAAGATCCTCGGTCAAACTGTCAAGACTGAGGCCTTTGTGGACAGTGGGGCCGACGGGGTTTTTATGGACCGCCAATTCGCCCTGAAACACTCTGTTCCCTTAGTACCCCTGGCATCGGAAATTGAGATTTGTGGGTTAAACGGGGAACCATTATCCCAAGGTAAAATTACCTCTTGCACTAGCCAGATTTCTTTGTTTATTGGAGCCACACACTCTGAAAAATTGTCCTTTTATGTGACTGTCTGTACTTTTGCCCCATTGGTGTTGGGGTTACCCTGGTTAAGGGCCCACAATCCTCAATTTGACTGGGTCTCTGGGGAGATTCTTAGTTGGGGTACTGATTGTTTCAGGAGTTGCTTGAGCCTTCCAGTCAGGCTCTCGCAGCTAAGTTTGCCAGGATTGCCAGGGTGTTATGCAGATTTTGCGGACGTGTTCTCCAAAAAAGTTGCAGAGGTACTACCTCCCCATCGCCCCTATGACTGTGCCATTGATTTGTTGCCAAATGCTAAGCTTCCCAAGAGCAGGTTGTACTCCCTGTCACGTCCTGAGACTCAGGCTATGGCAGAGTACATTCAGGAGAACTTGGCTAAGGGATTTATCAGACCTTCACAGTCTCCAGTTGGGTCGGGGTTCTTCTTCGTGGGTAAAAAGGACGGTTTGTTGCGACCCTGCATCGACTTCAGGGAATTGAACCGTATCACGATTAAAAACTCATACCCACTGCCTCTCATTTCGGTCTTGTTTGACCAGCTTCGTACTGCCACCATTTTTTCTAAGATTGACCTACGCGGTGCGTACAATCTAATCCGAATAAGAGAGGGGGATGAATGGAAGACTGCCTTTAATACCCACTCAGGGCATTATGAATATTTGGTGATGCCTTTTGGGCTCTGTAATGCCCCGGCAGTCTTCCAGGATTTCATGAATGATGTGCTCAGGGAATATTTGGATAGATTCTTAGTTGTATACTTAGATGACATCCTAATCTTCTCCCATTCCCTGGAGGAACATCGGAAGCATGTACGCTTAGTCCTCCAGAAACTCAGAGACCACCGGCTTGGGGCGAAGCTGGAGAAGTGCGAATTTGAAGTTCAGCAAATCGCATTTCTAGGATATATTATCTCCCCAGAAGGTTTCCAAATGGAGGGTTCCAAGGTACAGGCAGTCCTGGATTGGGTGCAGCCCACTAGTTTGAAGGCGCTTCAGCGTTTCCTGGGCTTTGCAAATTTTTATAGACGATTTATCGCTGGATTTTCGTCTATAGTGGCGCCCTTGGTGGCACTCACTAAGAAAGGGGCGGATGTTGCTCACTGGTCTTGTGAGGCTAAAGCGGCTTTTGCCCGTCTCAAAAGGGCATTTGTTTCGGCCAAGGTGCTGCGACACCCAGATCCAGAGCGTCCTTTTGTGGTGGAGGTGGATGCCTCTGAGATGGGTATTGGGGCAGTGCTTTCTCAGATGGGAGTGTCTGATAATCGCCTTCATCCCTGTGCTTACTTTTCCCGTAAATTTTCGCCTGCCGAGATGAATTATGACGTGGGTAACCGGGAATTGTTGGCTATTAAGGATGCACTCGAGGAGTGGAGACACTGGCTTGAGGGGGCTAAGTTTGTGGTCTCAATTCTCACTGACCATAAGAATCTGGCATATTTAGAGTCAGCGAAGCGTCTCAATGCCAGGCAGGCACGATGGGCTTTGTTTTTTGCTCGCTTTAATTTTTTGATAACATATCGCCCTGGGTCAAAAAACATCAAGGCTGATGCGCTCTCGCGGAGTTTTGCTCCAATCCAGGAGACCACCGAGGAGCCGTTGCCCATTGTTTCCCCATCATGTATTAAAGTGGGCATTACCCAGGACCTCTTATCATTAGTCCTTAGAGCACAGGAGCAGGCTCCTCCAGACCTTCCGGTAGGTCTTTTGTTTGTGCCTCCTAGGTTAAGACAGCGAGTGTTCCTGGAATTCCATGCCAAGAAGTCTGCAGGTCACCCGGGTATTGCCAGAACTCGGGAGTTGCTATCTAGGGCGGTGTGGTGGCCCTCGGTGGCTAAGGATGTGGATCAGTGGGTTCGGGCATGTGACATCTGTGCCCGAAATAAGACTCCTAGAGGGGTTCCGGTTGGCCCATCACATCCACTCTCTATCCCATCTAAGCCATGGACCCACATTTCAATGGATTTTGTGGTGGACTTGCCCAAATCCTCGGGGATGACAGCCATCTGGGTTGTCGTTGACAGGTTTTCGAAGATGGCGCACTTCGTTCCACTGGTTGGGCTGCCATCGGCCAGACGCCTGTCTGAATTATTTATGCTGCATGTTGTGCGTCTCCACGGGTTGCCACTTGATGTGGTCTCTGACCGCGGATCCCAGTTTGTGGCCAAATTCTGGAGGGCATTTTGTTCCGATCTCCAGATTTCTGTCAGCTTGTCGTCGGGCTACCATCCGCAGTCTAATGGGCAGACTGAAAGGGTGAACCAGTCCTTGGAGCAGTTCCTCAGGTGTTATGTCTCCAAGTGTCAGACTGACTGGGTTGCTCATCTGTCCATGGCGGAGTTTGCCTATAACAACGCGGCTCACTCTGCTACAGGGATCTCTCCATTCCTTTGTGTGTATGGGCATCATCCTAAGGCCAATTCTTTTGACCCCCTGGACTCCACGCCTGGTGGTTCCTCTGTGGTTTCGGTCCTTAGAGGTATTTGGCGGAAAGTGAAGAAAGCCCTTGTGTCTGTGTCATTAGTGACCAAAAGGGTTTTTGATAAGCGGAAAAGACCCTGCAGCTTCAAATTAGGAGACTTCGTCTGGTTGTCTACCAAAAATTTGAAGTTGAGACAGCCATCTCATAAGTTAGGCCCCCGGTTCATCGGCCCTTATAAGATCACCAGGGTTATCAATCCGGTGGCATTTCAGTTAGATCTGCCCCGTTCTTTGGGTATCAATAAAACCTTTCATTGTTCCCTTTTAAAACGGGCGATTAGTAATCCTTCTTCCAGTGGAAGACCTTCCCCTCTTCTGATACGTGGCCAGAGGGAGTTTGTTGTTGAAAGGATTCTTGACTCCAAGGTGGTTCGGGGTCGGCTGTCATTTTTGGTGCACTGGAAGGGGTATGGCCCGGAGGAGCGGTCGTGGGTGCGCAGTTGTGATCTTCATGCCCCCAGACTGATACGCTCTTTCTTCTCGCAGTTCCCCGATAAACCCGGTGGTAGGGGTTCTTTGACCCCTCGTCAGAGGAGGGGTACTGTTAGGGTCTCCTGCCCTGTGCTGCCACGTCGTCATGGCAACCGGGAGACAAGTGCTAGTGGAGTGACCTGAGCGCAGCTGATACTCCGGTTCGGGTCTTTTGCTGTGCAGTGGTTATAGGCTCTGTGCATGGCAGGGGATCCGGTGCTGGTTTTTGTGCTCACAGTCTGTGAGGTCTGAGTGGGGCGTGGACAGCACCTGCTTTATAAGGCCTCTTCTCAGGGTAAGCAGATGCTGCTGAATCTTTGTTGGTTAGTCAGTTTCTGAAAGTTAGCCAGTACTGTGTAGCTTTGTATTTGTTTGTTGCTTACTGCAAATAGGCCTGGGGATTTGGTATTACACTCTGCCAATCCAGACCTAACAGTAAGCCTGGAGTCAGTCGTTTAGCTTGCTGGGGTTCTGTTACTACGCTGTATTCTAAGACTTGCCTGTCTAATCCTGTCTCACTGTGCTAGGTGTCAGGGGTCAGTTTAGTGGCAGTAAGCTGAACCTGTGCACTGCAAGTGAGAATTAGGATTGTGGAGACTCTCCTTGTGTCTATCATTCCATCTCTGACCAAGGAGTTTACTGCCACACCCGTTGGTAACCCTTTAGGGTTTTGCTGTTGCCCTTAGCAACAGCATTTCGGGTTCTCTACGTATTAAAACACAACATCTTGCTTTTCCCATCTGAGCAGTTCTAATACAAGGGAGATACCCAGTTCCTTAGCCTCTGGGCTTCTCTGTTCACTTTGTGTGTATTTTGTTAACCTATCACCTTCTGTGTACGTTATGTCATATTCCCCAGTCTGTCTGTAAGTCCATTTGTTGTGCATAACAGTTCAAACACCAGTACATTCCTGCAGGCACTGGAGTGCATAACAGTCCTGACACCAGTACTTTCCTGCAGGCACTGGTGTGCATAACAGATATAAGCTCATGAGAAACAGTACTCACAGGGCACCTTGTTTTCACACTTTTTGAATAACCGAACAATGGCACATAACTGAATGTAGCTTTACAAAATGCGCGGTTAGGCTGTAGGTCTCCCTGAATGTAAAGATACTCTCAGTGAGCTTCCTCACACCACCAGTCACACAACAAGCTTGGCTTTGCTAATCTATATTCACCACTTCTTCTTGACAATTCATCCATCATCATGCTGTATGCTCAAGAGAGAAAAATGTCTACTGTTATGAAACCAGGGCTCTGTATTTTTATTAAATTGATGGTGCTTATCTTTTCTATCTCAGCTAAAACTTCTTGTTACACGGCTGATTTCTCAACAATACAAAACAGCATTCATCAGAAAAAAGGATGGAGCCTGCAGGTTTAAGCACTGTGCTGAATGCCACAAAAAGTCCATATCACTAGCATAGAGTAGCATACAGTATGATGTTACTGGCTAATTTAAAAAAAACACACAAAAAAAATAGGTTTCCCTCACAGACGCCAATGATATCTAGAAGTCTCAGTACTACTAAATAATGTAATGCACCAACACAATAAAAAATTTACATATTTAAATATCATACTGGCAAATAAGCTTCCATGTTTTCTGCTCTATAACTTGGCTAGATAGTCTAAAGAGAAGTGGACTATGCACAAATATCACAGGATTAAATAGCAAGTCAATAATATTTACTCCAGTGAATCTGATGAAACACCGGATAATATTAATAATAGATGTTATTATTAGCACTGCTAAATCTCGTAGGCAAAATATTTTTGCAGGCGTAACCTGCCCCAGAGTCTAATAGCATACTTACAAGTATCAAGTGCTGGATTCAGAGTTTTGGGTACCTGGTGCCCCTTCCATGGTCTAACATTAAGGGCGGTATTCAAATAATATATCACGCCCATTTTCCTATCTAAGTGAACCCCGTTATCGTGCATATCGCACCCATAGTAATCAGGTTTAACTGCGTAATGGGTTGGGTGCCCTTGCTACCACGGGTGTAGCGAGCTGAAATGATTATACCACGCTCGTCAGCAGAAACAGTATGGCTGTGGAAGGAGGTGAAAAGCATTGAATACCGCCCTAAGAGTTTAGTGTCATCATGCATTAAATGTAGGTGGAAAATATTAAATAGGCAGTAATTACATCATACAGTCAAAGGAATATTTGATAATGTTTGAATAGTTGATAACCACTTAAATGGCTAATATCCTTTCCAAACACTGTAAATATTTTATGTTTGAATTAGGTTAAGAATATATATTTAAAATATATCCAATTCGATTTAATTTTATATAAAAGGGAGGGAGTAAGGGTTTCAGCGACCAAATGGTGTCTCAAAAATGTTAATAAATAGCTTAAATAAGCAAATTATCAAATATAGAGTTGAAAAACAGTTTACTATGAATAAAGGGAATTTATTACAAATATGGTAACAATAAAAGGTATTAAGGAAAAACAGGAGTTTTCACAAAAGCTAAAATACCGTTTTTAGCATAAAAGATACATTTAAAGGTATAAAAATATATATAATTAAAAAATGTCTAGATACAAATAAAAAATAGGAGACGCTTATCTTTATGTGAAGGAGGTCAAATAGGGAAAGTCCAACGCGTTTTGTCCTTTAGACGTCTTCAAGGGATATATATATATATATATCCCCAACGTTTCGGGGCCGTGGCGACCCTTTTTCTTGTATCACCTTGAAAAAAAGGGTGCTACGGCCCCGAAACTTTGGGGATAGAGTGATGGATTAAACACGCATCTTGTATCTTACCTGCTGTTACAAGTCACTGAGTGCTGCCGCATGCTGGGATTTATGTATATATATATATATATATAAACAATGAAAAAGAGGCGGCACTCGGAGACTTAAAGGTTCAAAAAGTGTATTCAGCAACACAACCAACGTTTCGGGGTCAGATGCACCCCTTTGTCAAGGTGAATAACAATGTGCAAAGTGTTTAACATACCTTAAATAGGAAGGCATCCCTCCGTGAATCACGCCCGCCCGGCCACGCTGTTTCCCTCGTCATTTCCGGCTGTCCGAGATTGACGTCAGCGCTGTCGCGTATGGTCGCCATGGCAACCAAGGAGACAGCCCGTCCTCTCTGCTGGCTTCCGGCTGGTGTGTCTTGCGTGGTGGCGTCTGGTTGTTATAGTAACCAGGCTTCCAGAGCGGCCGGGCTGCGGCGCTATGTGATAAGAAGGAAGTAGATAAAGTGAAAAGTGCATAGATTAAATAGAGCAGTACCCAATTGCCACTAATGGAGCTAGTCATAAGAGGGATCTCCACAATTATTAAAAAGACGCTATGTTTAGCAGTAACGTTGCCGGCCCTGTTGTAAAACTTAAAGGGGCTGAAGTGTCATAGATATGTTTGGGGGGATGAGTGAGGGGGGCGGATCAAAGCCACCAAGTCTCTACTAATTCCCCAGGGGGCTATCCATAAGTAATCCCCAAAGGAAAACAATGGATCATAAAGTAACTACTCCTTAAATGCAGTATATATACTGCCTATGGCCACTTGTGGAGATGGCTCTAGACTAAAAGATAAAGACATGTAGTAAACAACTTATAGTGACTAAAGAGAGAGGTATTAACCACAATGTTCCTAAAAGATGTTAAAGCTCAATTTCTCGTTGAGACCATTTGGATTAGTGGTCCCCAACTCAAAGATCCAACGGGTTTCCAACTGCAGCAGTCTACCATCCCTGTCTCCTCCCCTCACATGTTTGGGGACATGGTCAATGATAAGGTAACGTAGATCTTTCATAGTGTGTCCAGCTGTTGCGAAGTGCCTCGCCACCGGTTGTTCCGATTCTTTACCCTGTAGTGCTTGCTTGATGGCTGAACGATGTAGGGCCATTCTTTCCCGAAAGGATCTAATAGACTTCCCTACATAATGGAGATTACAGGGGCATTTAATAATATAAATAATGTGGGTGGTGGTGCAAGTTAATACATATTTAATACTAAAGATCCTTTCACTATGGGGATGTTTAAAGTTGGAGCCTGTGATCAGGTACTCGCATGTCGTGCATTTGATGCATTTGTAGCAGCCAGGTTTTTTTTCTAGAAAGGCACCTTGAGGTCGGCGATGTCTATTTGCCTCAGCTTGAAAACCGGTAACATCCGAGTGGACCACTCTGTCCTTGATATTCCTGCCCCGTTGGTAGCAAATCATAGGTTTTTTATTGCGAAGTGAATGGAGGGCTTGATCTGAGGCCACTATTGGCCACAAGGCTTTAGTGGCCCTCTGTACCACCGGACTAGATGTATTGTATTTGGTCGGGAAAATGATGACTGGTTTCTGTACTGGATTCTTGGGGGTTAATAGCGTTTCCCTGGGTATCTGCATAACCTCTTCTTTATGCTTCAGCAGCAATTGATAATCATATCCCCTCTCCAGGAATTTTACGACCAATTGGTTTAATTCTTGTTCCAGATTGCGGCGGTCACTTGTGATACGTGAAACCCTAATCATCTGTGATCGGGGTAACCCCTCTTTCAGTGCCCTCGGGTTATGACTGCTTGCTTTGAGCAGGGTGTTTCTGTCGGTGGGCTTACAGAATAAACTCGTGTGCAGGGTTCCATCCCGGATGGTAACTTGAACATCTAGATAATTCAAGGTGCTTGTACTTGTCTGGTAGGTATACTTGATACTAGAAGCCCTGGCATTGATAGTAAACATCAGTGATTTAAAGAGATCCAGCCCCCCTGTCCACAGGATGAAGAGATCATCTATAAATCGTGTGAACAGGAGGATATGGGCTGCTGTGGACTTGTTCTTGAAGAATGACTCAAATTCCTCCTTAAACATGAAGATATTGGCGAACGAGGGGGAGACATTGCTCCCCATCGCGCACCCAGTTTTCTGTCGATAGTACTTGCCGTTAAACAGAAAGTAGTTCTTCTCCAGAGTCATACGTAATAGAGTCAAGAATAAGGTATGATCAAGTGATTCCATCCTCTCTTTTATCAAGAATTCCTCCATGGCTATTAAACCTGCCTCATGCGGAATGCTGGTGTATAGACTCACCACGTCAACCACACAAATTAGAGTATCATCTGGAACATTTTTGATTTCCCCCAGCCGGTTGATAAAACTTGTAGTGTCCTTGATAAAGTGCTGGTGCTTGAGGATTAAGGGTTGCAAAATACTGTCTAAAAAGACAGACACAGGTTGGAAGATGGAATCCCGGGCTGCTATTATAGGCCTTCCGGGCGGGAACTGGAGGTTTTTATGTACTTTAGGTACCGTAAAGAATATGGGTACAAGCGGATGTTCTTGCTTAAGTGCTGAATAAATCTTAGAGGTAATCTTGCCGGATAATTTAGCTTGATCTAAAACGGCAAAAAGTTCTTTCTGGTACTCGACAGTAGGATCGTTAGGGAGTTCCTCATAGGTGGCTGTGTCAGCTAATTGGCTGTAGCTCTCTTTCAGGTAATACTCCAGGTCGAGCACCACCACTCCTCCCCCTTTATCCGCTGGGCGGATTACAATATCTCTATAGTCCCCTAACGTTTTCAAAGCACCCCATTCTGCTTTTGACAAATTACAGTGAGTCTTAGGTAGTTCTGGAGCTGCATTGTACCTTTTAACTGAATCTCCCAGCAGTCTTGTGAACGATCTAATGGATGCATTTGTAGAGACCGGGTCAAACGAAGATTTTGAACGTTGGTTCAGGAATTTCTGGTGGGTGGTGTCTAGTGAGGAGGGGGAGGGGGGCTCTTTTATGGTGGACTGGAAGTATTCCTGGCGTCTGAGTTTGCGAGAGAATTGATGTAACTCAATGTGCCAGTTGAAGTCGTTAAAAGGGTTTGTAGGAACAAAAGACAGCCCTTTTTCCAACACCGCTTGTTCCACCTCTGAGAGGCTCCTATGGGACAAATTGTAAACTAAGGTTTTTTGTTTGCTGAAGCTCCTCTGGTTCCGTGAGTTTTGGCCACCCCTGCGGGTGGTCGTCCTCTTCTTCCTTTTTCTGTCGGCATGGTCGACGCCGACCCTAAAGGGACCGGCATCCGTTGGGACGGTCCTTCTGAGTATACCGGACCAAAGTCACTGTCGCTATTCGATGTACCAGGTGCACTCTGCTGTGCTTCCCTCCTTTTACGCCAACTGTGTTTGCTCCGAAAATTGTATGGTTTTGAATTAGCTGAGTTGTCTCCCATCAGCCATCTATATACACGATTGGAGTCATAGTCCTCCTTAACAATTAATAGTTTGTTACGTTTGAATTTCACCAAGTCGCTTCTATATTTGTCGACTTGTTGTTGGAGTTTAACTATCCATTCTTGGTTAAGGTCACTATGTAATGCAGTTTTGTGCGTATTCTCTATTGTGGATATTTTTCCCCGGGTGATGCCCAGTTCCTTGCCCGCTTCTTCCACCACCAATAGCATGAGGTCTAAACTGCATTTATTTAAAATCCCGACCCATTTCCTGCAAAAGTCGGGATTAAATCGTCCAATGGTGGGGACATTTCTGATGCGGAATCCTCTGGGCACCATTTTTTGCCGGTGATAATCTGAGAGGGAGATTCCATGTAGCAGGAAATCGATCTCCCGTCTCTTGAGCTTCAGTAGCTGATGATAAAGATCCTCTATATTATCTGATGGCTCCTCAGGGTTAAGATGTTCCTTAAACCGCAATCGTTCTGCGTCATCATCAGTATAGCTAAAGGATTCTCCTAATGTGGAAAAAATACCTTTGCATCCAGGTGAGTCATCAGTGTCGCCCAGCTCCATGTGGAAAAGGTGCTAAGTGCTAAAAGTGAACGTGCCACTTAAAGTGCTAAGTGTCCAAAGTGCTGCAGTGCAAAGTGCAGTATATCCACTCCTGACGGAGAAATAGCCCCTGCTATCGAGGCTTAACGAGGTGTGGGGGGTTGCCTTGTCCCAAGCTGATGGTGTTACCAGTGTCAGTGGTCCAACATCAATTAGATATATTCCCCACGGACCGGCACTCCCTCCTCCGTTTGCTACAATGGCTCCGGTGCCCTCCAAGGAAATCCTCATAAACAATGAAAAAGAGGCGGCACTCGGAGACTTAAAGGTTCAAAAAGTGTATTCAGCAACACAACCAACGTTTCGGGGTCAGATGCACCCCTTTGTCAAGGTGAATAACAATGTGCAAAGTGTTTAACATACCTTAAATAGGAAGGCATCCCTCCGTGAATCACGCCCGCCCGGCCACGCTGTTTCCCAAGGAGACAGCCCGTCCTCTCTGCTGGCTTCCGGCTGGTGTGTCTTGCGTGGTGGCGTCTGGTTGAAGCCAGCAGAGAGGACGGGCTGTCTCCTTGGTTGCCATGGCGACCATACGCGACAGCGCTGACGTCAATCTCGGACAGCCGGAAATGACGAGGGAAACAGCGTGGGCGGGCGTGATTCACGGAGGGATGCCTTCCTATTTAAGGTATGTTAAACACTTTGCACATTGTTATTCACCTTGACAAAGGGGTGCATCTGACCCCGAAACGTTGGTTGTGTTGCTGAATACACTTTTTGAACCTTTAAGTCTCCGAGTGCCGCCTCTTTTTCATTGTTTATGAGGATTTCCTTGGAGGGCACCGGAGCCATTGTAGCAAACGGAGGAGGGAGTGCCGGTCCGTGGGGAATATATCTAATTGATGTTGGACCACTGACACTGGTAACACCATCAGCTTGGGACAAGGCAACCCCCCACACCTCGTTAAGCCTCGATAGCAGGGGCTATTTCTCCGTCAGGAGTGGATATACTGCACTTTGCACTGCAGCACTTTGGACACTTAGCACTTTAAGTGGCACGTTCACTTTTAGCACTTAGCACCTTTTCCACATGGAGCTGGGCGACACTGATGACTCACCTGGATGCAAAGGTATTTTTTCCACATTAGGAGAATCCTTTAGCTATACTGATGATGACGCAGAACGATTGCGGTTTAAGGAACATCTTAACCCTGAGGAGCCATCAGATAATATAGAGGATCTTTATCATCAGCTACTGAAGCTCAAGAGACGGGAGATCGATTTCCTGCTACATGGAATCTCCCTCTCAGATTATCACCGGCAAAAAATGGTGCCCAGAGGATTCCGCATCAGAAATGTCCCCACCATTGGACGATTTAATTCCGACTTTTGCAGGAAATGGGTCGGGATTTTAAATAAATGCAGTTTAGACCTCATGCTATTGGTGGTGGAAGAAGCGGGCAAGGAACTGGGCATCACCCGGGAAAAAATATCCACAATAGAGAATACGCACAAAACTGCATTACATAGTGACCTTAACCAAGAATGGATAGTTAAACTCCAACAACAAGTCGACAAATATAGAAGCGACTTGGTGAAATTCAAACGTAACAAACTATTAATTGTTAAGGAGGACTATGACTCCAATCGTGTATATAGATGGCTGATGGGAGACAACTCAGCTAATTCAAAACCATACAATTTTCGGAGCAAACACAGTTGGCGTAAAAGGAGGGAAGCACAGCAGAGTGCACCTGGTACATCGAATAGCGACAGTGACTTTGGTCCGGTATACTCAGAAGGACCGTCCCAACGGATGCCGGTCCCTTTAGGGTCGGCGTCGACCATGCCGACAGAAAAAGGAAGAAGAGGACGACCACCCGCAGGGGTGGCCAAAACTCACGGAACCAGAGGAGCTTCAGCAAACAAAAAACCTTAGTTTACAATTTGTCCCATAGGAGCCTCTCAGAGGTGGAACAAGCGGTGTTGGAAAAAGGGCTGTCTTTTGTTCCTACGAACCCTTTTAACGACTTCAACTGGCACATTGAGTTACATCAATTCTCTCGCAAACTCAGACGCCAGGAATACTTCCAGTCCACCATAAAAGAGCCCCCCTCCCCCTCCTCACTAGACACCACCCACCAGAAATTCCTGAACCAACGTTCAAAATCTTCGTTTGACCCGGTCTCTACAAATGCATCCATTAGATCGTTCACAAGACTGCTGGGAGATTCAGTTAAAAGGTACAATGCAGCTCCAGAACTACCTAAGACTCACTGTAATTTGTCAAAAGCAGAATGGGGTGCTTTGAAAACGTTAGGGGACTATAGAGATATTGTAATCCGCCCAGCGGATAAAGGGGGAGGAGTGGTGGTGCTCGACCTGGAGTATTACCTGAAAGAGAGCTACAGCCAATTAGCTGACACAGCCACCTATGAGGAACTCCCTAACGATCCTACTGTCGAGTACCAGAAAGAACTTTTTGCCGTTTTAGATCAAGCTAAATTATCCGGCAAGATTACCTCTAAGATTTATTCAGCACTTAAGCAAGAACATCCGCTTGTACCCATATTCTTTACGGTACCTAAAGTACATAAAAACCTCCAGTTCCCGCCCGGAAGGCCTATAATAGCAGCCCGGGATTCCATCTTCCAACCTGTGTCTGTCTTTTTAGACAGTATTTTGCAACCCTTAATCCTCAAGCACCAGCACTTTATCAAGGACACTACAAGTTTTATCAACCGGCTGGGGGAAATCAAAAATGTTCCAGATGATACTCTAATTTGTGTGGTTGACGTGGTGAGTCTATACACCAGCATTCCGCATGAGGCAGGTTTAATAGCCATGGAGGAATTCTTGATAAAAGAGAGGATGGAATCACTTGATCATACCTTATTCTTGACTCTATTACGTATGACTCTGGAGAAGAACTACTTTCTGTTTAACGGCAAGTACTATCGACAGAAAACTGGGTGCGCGATGGGGAGCAATGTCTCCCCCTCGTTCGCCAATATCTTCATGTTTAAGGAGGAATTTGAGTCATTCTTCAAGAACAAGTCCACAGCAGCCCATATCCTCCTGTTCACACGATTTATAGATGATCTCTTCATCCTGTGGACAGGGGGGCTGGATCTCTTTAAATCACTGATGTTTACTATCAATGCCAGGGCTTCTAGTATCAAGTATACCTACCAGACAAGTACAAGCACCTTGAATTATCTAGATGTTCAAGTTACCATCCGGGATGGAACCCTGCACACGAGTTTATTCTGTAAGCCCACCGACAGAAACACCCTGCTCAAAGCAAGCAGTCATCACCCGAGGGCACTGAAAGAGGGGTTACCCCGATCACAGATGATTAGGGTTTCACGTATCACAAGTGACCGCCGCAATCTGGAACAAGAATTAAACCAATTGGTCGTAAAATTCCTGGAGAGGGGATATGATTATCAATTGCTGCTGAAGCATAAAGAAGAGGTTATGCAGATACCCAGGGAAACGCTATTAACCCCCAAGAATCCAGTACAGAAACCAGTCATCATTTTCCCGACCAAATACAATACATCTAGTCCGGTGGTACAGAGGGCCACTAAAGCCTTGTGGCCAATAGTGGCCTCAGATCAAGCCCTCCATTCACTTCGCAATAAAAAACCTATGATTTGCTACCAACGGGGCAGGAATATCAAGGACAGAGTGGTCCACTCGAATGTTACCGGTTTTCAAGCTGAGGCAAATAGACATCGCCGACCTCAAGGTGCCTTTCTAGAAAAAAACCCTGGCTGCTACAAATGCATCAAATGCACGACATGCGAGTACCTGATCACAGGCTCCAACTTTAAACATCCCCATAGTGAAAGGATCTTTAGTATTAAATATGTATTAACTTGCACCACCACCCACATTATTTATATTATTAAATGCCCCTGTAATCTCCATTATGTAGGGAAGTCTATTAGATCCTTTCGGGAAAGAATGGCCCTACATCGTTCAGCCATCAAGCAAGCACTACAGGGTAAAGAATCGGAACAACCGGTGGCGAGGCACTTCGCAACAGCTGGACACACTATGAAAGATCTACGTTACCTTATCATTGACCATGTCCCCAAACATGTGAGGGGAGGAGACAGGGATGGTAGACTGCTGCAGTTGGAAACCCGTTGGATCTTTGAGTTGGGGACCACTAATCCAAATGGTCTCAACGAGAAATTGAGCTTTAACATCTTTTAGGAACATTGTGGTTAATACCTCTCTCTTTAGTCACTATAAGTTGTTTACTACATGTCTTTATCTTTTAGTCTAGAGCCATCTCCACAAGTGGCCATAGGCAGTATATATACTGCATTTAAGGAGTAGTTACTTTATGATCCATTGTTTTCCTTTGGGGATTACTTATGGATAGCCCCCTGGGGAATTAGTAGAGACTTGGTGGCTTTGATCCGCCCCCCTCACTCATCCCCCCAAACATATCTATGACACTTCAGCCCCTTTAAGTTTTACAACAGGGCCGGCAACGTTACTGCTAAACATAGCGTCTTTTTAATAATTGTGGAGATCCCTCTTATGACTAGCTCCATTAGTGGCAATTGGGTACTGCTCTATTTAATCTATGCACTTTTCACTTTATCTACTTCCTTCTTATCACATAGCGCCGCAGCCCGGCCGCTCTGGAAGCCTGGTTACTATAACAACCAGACGCCACCACGCAAGACACACCAGCCGGAAGCCAGCAGAGAGGACGGGCTGTCTCCTTGGTTGCCATGGCGACCATACGCGACAGCGCTGACGTCAATCTCGGACAGCCGGAAATGACGAGGGAAACAGCGTGGCCGGGCGGGCGTGATTCACGGAGGGATGCCTTCCTATTTAAGGTATGTTAAACACTTTGCACATTGTTATTCACCTTGACAAAGGGGTGCATCTGACCCCGAAACGTTGGTTGTGTTGCTGAATACACTTTTTGAACCTTTAAGTCTCCGAGTGCCGCCTCTTTTTCATTGTTTATGAGGATTTCCTTGGAGGGCACCGGAGCCATTGTAGCAAACGGAGGAGGGAGTGCCGGTCCGTGGGGAATATATATATATATATATATATATATATATATATACAGTATATGTGTATATATATATATTGACCAGTCAGGTGGCACTCCATAAATCTCCAAATACTTCAAACTGCCGGTGCCTTTCCAATGGGAGAGGAATATACCTCCCTCAAAAATACCACATCTGTACAGGCGGCACTCTCGGCGAATAAATCAAGACAAAACTCCCAGGATACTGTCTGTCAACGTTTCAATGTAAATAATTACATTTTCATCAGGACAAATACACATACAAACATACATACCTATATAGCCCCCTCTGATCGTCCATGACGCCGTCCGTCAGACGCGTCTGCCCGTCACTTCCCGCCCGGTCCAATGCTTAAGGTATTAAGCATTCCTAGATCTGTTGTACTCACGTCTGTTGTGAAAACACCACAAGATCGTTTGATTTGGACTAATAAGTTTCATAGTTCCAGCAATCAGATTAATAAACTAACTAAGTCCCTGTGGCCAGTTGTGCAGTCCGATAAACACTTGAAAAGCTTAGCCCATACCAAAATTATGCCAGCCTATAAAAGGGGTAAAAATGTGAGAGATTATGTAGTAAAAACGGATATTCAATTTCCAGTAACCCATGAGGTCAAATCTACAGGTTTTCTTAACCCGACACGCTTGGGTTGTTTCAGGTGTTTGGGCTGCACAACTTGTAGCCACATGATTGCTGGAGATAGCTTTTGTCACCCGTATACTGGTAAAAAATTTAAGATTTTACATCGAGTGACCTGTACAACAAAATTTGTGGTGTATTTGCTGAGTTGCCCCTGTGGCCTACACTATGTGGGCAAAACGGAATGCGCCTTTAAAGAACGGATGGCGGCGCATAGATCCGTTATCAGAGCGGCACTCAGTTCTGGAAGAAGCGACCAACCGATATCTAGGCATTTTGTGTCAGCTCGGCATTCTCTGGCACAACTACGGTATCGTATCATAGACCACATTCCCCCACTCAGACAGGGGGTGACAGGGGTCTCTTACTGCTTAAAAGAGAAGCTAAATGGATCCATTTGCTTGACACAATGTCCCCTAGAGGACTTAATGAACATCAGGGCCTCAATTGCTTTGTCTAGGGGTCTTAATTCTACACAGCTTTTCACATAAACCTGTAGGTAGTGTAGATATGGGTGCAGTGTCTGTATATCTCTAACATCTGTCTCAGTTTATTTTGCTGGCTCTATGATTGTGAGTATTCGCTGCAAATATGGGATGCATATATGTAGTCAGATTCTGAATTTATTGACTGTAACGGTATGTTATGGTGTGGAGTTTGTATGGTCTCCACAGATTTCTATATTTATTAATGCCTTTTTACCAAGCTGTGCTGCTAGTTTAAATATTTGCAATATAGTTGTGCTACTTTTATGTGCTAGCCATTATTCATAGGACACTGTTTCTTCTAGCTGCTACTATTATGTATTTTACTAAGACTTTACTGTTCTCTTACTCTGTATGAGTCTATTTTGAACCTTATGTATTGTAACAGCTTAGTTCTTATAGTATCTTGCAGCTTCCAACTCATTTACAGGATTGTAACATGTTTTTCCTGTTGTTTTGCACCTTATTTATGTTAAGCACTTGGTCACTTTTTGGGTATTATCGGTGTGCTTCGTCTAGGTTGTCATGACGCCGGACGCCGGCGCCTGCGGATGACGTCATTGGACCGGGCGGGAAGTGACGGGCGGACGCGGCTGACGGACGGCGTCATGGACGATCAGAGGGGGCTATATAGGTATGTATGTTTGTATGTGTATTTGTCCTGATGAAAATGTAATTATTTACATTGAAACGTTGACAGACAGTATCCTGGGAGTTTTGTCTTGATTTATTCGCCGAGAGTGCCGCCTGTACAGATGTGGTATATATATATATATATATATATATATATATATATATCTACAGTATGTCTATAGACTTTCTTAGACTTAATTGTCATTAGCGCCAGTAGGGTAAACTTACCGACACTGTGACAGCCACGGACAGAGACTCTCTAATAACCGCACGCCACTGGGATCGGCATCTTTTGATGCCTGTATCACATACTACAATTTATCATTTTTAAAAAACTGTTTTAACAATGCAAGTACAGAAAGTCCAGTTTAAATGAGAAGGTAATATTACACATTAGTGAAACAACAATCACAAAGACATCTGGGAGTTGCAAGCCCCTGAATGCATACTTCAACATGTAATCAATTTCATACTAAGCAGATGTGTGAATGTTCATGAATATGCTTATGCAAAAGAGAACATGGAAAGGGTTATGGAAACAGGGAACAGGGAGTTTCACCCAGAAAAAAGAAATAAGGAGAATGTTGTAGATCATTTTGAGAGATATTGGTGGAAAAGCAAGAGCCCAGCCTAGAACTAAGCATGTGAATGGTGGAGGAAATTAAGTCCTATGCTAAGGATAGGGGAGTTAATACAAAAGGACTGGAAGCCCCTGGGATGGATGACAAGAAGAGTTGGCTAAAAACAACCCATAGGTAGGCACCACGTCTGGCAAAACTTGGGCACTTTGTTATAATGATATGCTGTGATCCACCCCCCCACCCCCTCCACCCAATGCAGCCAGCTGGCAGATTGTATTAATTAGGATGAAGTGATGCTTCCAATAGGAGGCTGTAAGCATCAAGCTGTATTGCAGATCTGGGTATCTAACTTGTCCGTTGGTTTACCCAAGGTCTTGTTTTCATGTTGCTAAAGCTCAGTGGTGCTAAAGAGTGAATTATTCAGTGCAGAACATAGCTATGCTATCAAACACAAAAATATTGTGTGCAAGAGCTTGGAATGCCCAATGGAAGCTCATCAATACTGTAAGAGCCTAATTCATAATCATTATTTAGATAGTCCAGTTTCTTAAAGGATCATACATGTATATAATTTTTATTTTTTATTTTATTTTATTTTTTTGGGGGGAGAAGATACTCAAACAATGGCTTCAGTGATTGAGTGTCATTCTAGTGCGGTATTACATTTGGCTGTTCTCTTAGAATTTAGGGGGACATTTACTAAGCAGTGATAAGAGCGGAGAAGTGAGCCAGTGGAGAAATTGCCCCATCAACCACTCAACAGCTCTGTATCATTTTATAGTATGCAAATTATAGATGTTACTTCAGTGCTGATTGGTTGCCATGGGCAACTTCTCCACTGGCTCACTTCTCTGGTCTTATCACTGCTTAATAAATGCTACAGAAAAAACGCACAATAAAAAGTTACCAACCCATTCTTTTAAACTCCCAAGGATAACCCAGAAACAGCTTCAATAGAGTTATATATAGTCAGACCTAGGTACATTTTGTCTTCAATGATTTAACTTTTTCATGGAAATTATTTTCAAATGAGTAACACTTTTATTGTTCTCTCTTATATTATTGTGAAATGGAACATTTTTGTGTATTTTGATAAAGAAAGAATAATTAGAAATTCTAAGAAATGTCAGGTAAAAAGAGAACAAGTAGATGTGTAAAAATATGAGGAGAGAAAGACTAATGCCCCGTTCTTGCATATTAAGCACGCTTATATTTCTGCAGTACTGTACATTGTCACATCACATATAGTAATCAACTACAGTGCTATAAAGAAAGCTATTGTCAAGTCACAAAGGATTGTCCTGAAAAAGCTGCAGCTGTAATTTATTTTTGTTACTGTAACCACACTTATCATTTTATAAGTTTATTAGCAGCTCAGGAAATCTGAAATTGTATCAACTTGAAAAAGTCCCACAACATTTACATTTTAGAATCAAAGTCACCTCAATAATGCCAAGTGTTGAATCCAATTAGTCCCCTGGTTTTATACTAGATGTCTGGTAGGCTATACCTTTTGAAAAAGAAGCATTCTTCCGAGAAGTATTTAAATATTTATAATGGCATAATGAGAGTCAGTAGGGTGAATAGTGTGATATGCTATGTGAGGGAAATGTAATTTGTTACTATCTTACATATGTTACATTGACAGTTTTTAATTATAGCATTATATCTGGTTCTTATAATGAGTTACAGTATATCAAATGTGCTTAGACTGCAGTATGTGGTGTGCAAGAAGTACAGTTACAGGTTAAGATCCAATAATCTGCGATTATAAACTGTATCAACAGAAACTTGCACATTTAACCTATTCTTTCAATTTAAATGGGCATTGGTAGCAGAAATATACATCAGCATACTCCAGTATAAAGTTTTAAATAACTTAGGGGGAGATGTACTAAGCAGTGATAAAAGTGGAGAAGTGAGCCAGTGGAGAAGTTGCCCATGCTTAGAGGCTTGGCTAACCTTTAGTGAGTGCATGGTCTGGACCCCTTGATACATATATATAGTAAATGCTGCCAATGCATGCATGATAATTGTACAAGATTAATAACAGCAATGCACTGTAATGAATACACCATAGTCGTGTGCAGTATAATGTAATCTATGTATAATGTATAATTCAAGTGCACAGTCTAGAACCTGATCCCTTGAGGAGGGGATGGAACCCTAGACAGTAGAGCCCACCGGGGGTTTGCCCTGTACCCTTGTGGAACAGTCTGACCCTGGAAGCAGGAATCTTTCTTTCCAGCATTTAGAAAAGAAAACTGGTAACTCACTCCTTACCTGCTCAAACATTGCTCACTCTCCACCCATTCCTACCCAAATATTAGAAAAGTGCTGCCCATCTCAGTATGAGCCCTGTTTCTTTTGCGGCCAATGACTCGGGGACAGGGCCGGATTAAGCCTTGGGGGTACCCAGGGCACTTAAGACAGGGGGGCCCACGTTGGAAGGTGAGGAAGTGTATATTAGATTGTGCATACCCCTCTACATGACCCATTCCAGGAAGGACAAAATTCTCTCTATCAGGACTACCCTCTTAATAAATGATTGGTGTCACCTGTGTGGAACTATTTAATAGATAAGAAAGTTGTTTCAGCACAGGTGATTGCAATCATAACTTAAGACAGCATGTAATCCCGCCAGGACTGGGTCATGTTGGGAGGTATGGATTGTGTATATTAAATGTAACCCAATGGGTTACATTAGATTTAAACTAATAGTTTAATAATGCCTGGTTACTGTTTATAGCTCCACCTAATTGAATGACAACTATTTTATAAAATGTTCTTGTAGTGGAACAAAGACAACTTAAACAACCTTAGAATACACATAGAAATACAATTTATAATTTATCTGGTCACATGCCAGAATAGCAGCAGCCTCTGTACTACTTACACACTGGGACAGGACTCAGGGGGACTCTATATGTGTGTGTGTGTCTCTCTCTCTATACCCTCATTAGATAACAAATTACACAGAACTCAGACACCCAGTTGGGGAGGAGGACAAGCTGGGATCCCTGTGTCACTTACAGCTCTCTCCACCCTTCCATCTCTCCTCTGGTCGGAAAGCTTCATTTGTAGCTCATGAAACCTGACACTCTGCCTGCAATGCATACTGTTCCGCTCACATTATGGCTGTCTGGTTCTGCTACTGCATGAGGGAAAGCTAGCAATATCGGCGTGCTCAGGCCGGGGGGCCTCCTAACAAAGGGGGGCCTGGGGTACAGTATGCCCCGTGTCCCCCCTCCTTAATCTGGCTATGCTCGGGGAAGCTGTGAGGATATTAGAAGATTCAAATTTCATTAGACATATTGAATATACTGTAAAGATATATCTTTATAAATAAGAAGATATACAGTGATTTCATATGATAAAAACCCAGATACAGAGAAGAATGGTCTATTTGGATATAAAAATATTAATGAATTATATGAAGATTCGAAGGAATGATGCATAACCGGTGGTGATGTTCTGCAATATTATCTCATGAGCTCATTTAAAGTACACATACAAACCACCATGCTGATATACTCTGTGGGGTTTAAAAATATTTTCCAAATTAAATTTTTTGTCTTTTTCCTGGCAGCAGCTCTATATATTTATGCCACTTTCCCAATTATATATTCCTTGGACACACCCTTTGACAGTTCTAAGCCCTAATACTAAACTTGCCGGCTCTGGAAGTTCAGTGTACTCTGTACATGTACAGTATGTGGCATGGACCACTGTTTTCCCAGTTACAATCTTCACTTCAGCCATAGTTTTACTACTTTTGTTATTAAATGTTAATTGTTAATTGTGTACTTAGGAGTATAACCTGAAATCACTAAGCTTAGTAGCAGAATTCTGAGAACTTTTTTTTAGCTATAGCTACACTCATTGATCAAGATTTTACTATTGCGTGGGGAAATTGGGATTGGCTTTACATCATCAAATGTTCATATCATTGCTCTAAGAGCTCCTGGAAAGAGTCTTCTCAACCACAGTGCAACATGGAAGTACAAAGCACATCACATTCAAAGTATAGGATGCAACCAGTGGCGTAACTACTGCCCCCGCAGTCCTCGCGGTGGCTTGGGGGCGAGGGCTGCGGGGGCGCCACTGATTTACAGCAGACTGACATGCGGACGAGCGTCCGCATGTCAGTCAGCTTTCTCCTTCCCTCCGCCGCTTGTTGGAGGGACACGGAGGGTACAGCCTCTCCTGTGTCCCTCCTGCTGCATCATCTCCGGCGGCCGCGGGTCTGATAGGGAGAAGTGCCGTCCGTGAGCTCTAATTGGCTCACGAACCGGCACTTCCCCCTATTAGACCCGCGGCCGCCGGAGATGATGCAGCAGGAGGGACACAGGAGAGGCTGTACCCTCCGTGTCCCTCCAAAAAGCGGCGGCGGTGGCGGGGGGGGGGGGTGATATCTGGCACTGGGGGGAATATCTGGCACTGGGGGGAATAACTGGCAGGGGAGGGATATCTGGCACTGGGGCATTGTCTGGCACTGGGGGCATGTATGGCACTGGGGGGGATATCTGGCACTGGGGCATTATCTGGCACTGGGGGGGAATATCTGGCGGGGGGGTGGATGTCTGGCACTGGGGGGAATAACTGGCAGGGGGGGGATATCTGGCACTGGGGCATTATCTGGCACTGGGGGGGAATAACTGGCAGGGGGGGGATATCTGGCACTGGGGCATTATCTGGCACTGGGGGCATATATGGCACTGAGGGGGAATATCTGGCAGGGGGGGATATCTGGCACTGGGGGCATATATGACACTGGGGGGGAATAACTGGCAGGGGGGGGATACCTGGCACTGGGGCATTATCTGGCACTGGGGGCATATATGACACTGGGGGGGAATAACTGGCAGGGGGGGATATCTGGCACTGGGGCATTATCTGGCACTGGGGGCATATATGGCACTGGGGGGGAATATCTGGCAGGGGGGGGATATCTGGCACTGGGGCATTATCTGGCACTGGGGGCATATATGGCACTGGGGGGGAATATCTGGCACTAGGGGCATATATGGCACTGGAGGGGGGGAATATCTGGCACCAGGGGCATATATGGCACTGGGGGGGGGGATACCTGGCACTGGGGGCATATATGGCACTGGGGGGGGCATATCTGGCACTGGGGGCATATTTGGCACTGGGGGGGAATATATGGCACTGGGGGCATATTTGGCACTGGGGGGGAATATATGGCACTGGGGGCATATCTGGCACTGGGGGCATATGTGGCACTGGGGGGGAATATCTGGCACTGGGGGCATATGTGGCACTGGGGGGGTATATGTGTACCTGGCACATGGGGGGGGGGCTATATTTGGCACTGGGGCATGTGAGTACCTGGCACCGTGGGGGAATATCTGGCACTGGGGACATATGTGGCACTGGGAGCACAGCCCTAGCAACGAGCATGACACACAGTGCATGAAACACCTGGCAACGAGCATGACACACAGTGCATGAAACACCTGGCAACGAGCATGACACCCAGTGCATGAAACCCCTGGCAACGAGCATGACACCCTGAGCATGAAAACCCCTGGCACCGTGCATGGAACCAAGAGCATGAAACCCCTGGCAACGAGCATGACACCCAGTGCATGAAACCCCTGACAACGAGCAGGTAATTGAAAAGTAATTAGAAGCCTTACTGTAGGACTTAATGTGTAATGGGCATTACGGTGTGTGGCATAATGTATCACGGACATTGCGGTGTGTGTCATAATGTGTCACAGGCATTACGGTGTATGGTATACTATATCGCGGGCATTGTGATATGTGGTATAATGTCTCAGGGTCATTGCAGTGTGTGGCATAATGTATCACGGACATTGCGGTGTGTGTCATAATGTGTCAGGCATTACGGTGTGTGGTATACTATATCACGGGCATTGTGGTATGTGGTATAATGTCTCAGGGTCATTGCAGTGTGGCATAATACATAACGGGCATTGCGGTGTGTGGCATAGGGTGTAACGGGCAGGGCATTGCGGTATGTGTCACAGGCATTACGGTGTATGGTATACTATATCACGGGCATTGTGGTATAATGTATCACGGACATTGCGGTGTGTGTCATAATGTGTCACAGACATTGTATGTGCTATAATGTATCAGGGGCATTGCAGTGTGTAGCATAATGTATAACGGGCATTGCGATTCCTGTCATAATGTGTCACAGGCATTACGGTGTGTGGCATAATGTGTCACGGGCATTACGGTGTGTGGCATAATGTGTTGGGGGCATTACAGTGTGTGCATATTGTGTCGTGCATTATTGTGTGTGGAATAATGTCTAAGGGCATTGCAGTATGTGGCATAATGTATACTGGGCATTACTATAATGAGGAAAAATGACAAATAATGTAAGGGGCATGAATCAGGATTATTTTTCTTTCCTGTGGTGGCCAACGTATGGGCGTGCAGGTTGCAGAACTGGGGTATAAGGTAGTCTTTTCCTGCAATGCCACGCCCCTTTATGCGAAACCACGCCCATTCAAACGAAACCACACCCCTTATTTTGTCGCGCGCGCCGAAGGCGCGCGCATATTTATCCCTTTCTTGCTCCCAATTATGTAGCATGAAGGAGGGGGGGGGGGGGGGCGACGAAGAATTTTTTGGCTTGGGGGAGAAAAATTTCTAGTTACGCCACTGGATGCAACGTAACAAGCGCCAGCCCAGACCTGGTACACAATTCTAATCCTTTTGCAGAGTGGAAATGGTTGCGCAACTCACCACTCAGTAAGGAACACCTATAAAAATACAGTCACTTTATGTCTTTATCTCATTTTAATAATATCACTCTGCAGATGGGAATCTGATGTTTACAAAACCATGCACACCCAGGGCTGACTTTTTGTATGGGCTCAATGGGCTCTTGACCCCAAGGGCCCCAGGAGTATAAGGGCCCCAGGCTGATAGCTGAGGGTCCCCTCTTTCCAGGGGTACCAGATTTTTTCAAATCGGCCCTGGGGAACCAGAGATATTTGATGTCAAAGCAGTGGTCCCCATCCAATCCTGTTAATTGCTATTTCCAGCCAGATATATTGGGTTCTGTCTAGAGTTTTTCTGAGGGTATACTCCAAAAGCTGGAACTCCCCCCTGTTGGTGGACACTGGCAGCTTGTCTCTACTATACCCAGAACCAGACATATCAGCCTTCCAGCAGCTGGTCCTTGCTCCAGCTCCACACGCCTGGTATGCAGTTTTATATTTTCATCAATGGATTGCTCTGGCTACTGAACTCTGATCCCCAGGTTCCCAGTCCCTCCTGAAAGGTGGGACTCTGTCGTTTTTTTTAATCCCATTAAAAGCTAAGAAATCTATTTTCAGGAACTTGAGATATCTGCAGTCAAGCAAGCTGCCCTCCTACCAGAAAATGATGATTATTAAGTGCACTCCACTATCCACCCCTCCCCTGTGTATTAAACAGCCTGTGCCACCCTGGAAGTCATGTACTGGGGCTCCTTCATTCATCCCAATGCCCCCTTCTATAGTTTAGTGTTCTCCCTCCCGCCCCATCTCCCACCATCTGTGCAGTAAAGGAGTAATTAGCAGAAATTACTGCTCCAGATCATACATGCTGAGCGGAAGATAGAACATCCCCTACCGCCAGTGGAACATCAAAGCTGCCACTGATAGCACCCCCCACCCCTACTGCTGGAGGATGGGTAGGGGCCCTAGTGCATTGCTGTGCCCAGGGGCCTACACTGCTGCTAAGACGGCCCTGTGCACACCAGTGTACAAACCACCAGGCTGTCCAAACATTTGGTTCTCTGCAACCACCACCATTTTGCTCTGTAAACCTGATGGAAATCTAAACACACTGGAGTACATCAAGGCACACAGCAAAAATCTGGTGCAGAATATATTTAATATAAATAACATATGCACTGCTTAAATATTTTTGTCTTTGATGTTCTTACTTGCTGTAATGTGAAGTACTTTTACAGCAATTGGGCAAACAGAGAAATTCTATATGCTGTATGGAAATTGGTATAACAAACACATTATATAACAAAGGAATGGCACATGCTGACCAAATAAGCTCAGCACCCTGGGGGTGAGATGTGCAGATATCTGCTGGCATTTGGTGTTCTGGTGACCAACTTTCTTACTGCTACAGAAATAATTTACACACTAAAGTAATTTATTCAGTCTGATTAGAATAAAGAAAGCAAAATGAGGTTATGCAAATTAGCTAATCACATATACACATGTGCTCATTAGTGGCATATTAAGCATTTAGAAAGCCTCACAAATCAGATGCTCCCATTTAACAACATAACATGGTTCCTTAACAACATTCTGAATGAATAAAGGATAACTGCATTGTTCCAGCATTTCTTGTTAACACTTATTTTTTTGTTTAGTCATATACAGGATGGGAGACTGGTACCCGAAGATCATTTAAAAGTTACTTCTGGCATTTGATTTCTTTATGGCCAATAGATTTGCATTTCTGTTTGTTATATATCCAGTGTTGCACACTGGGGCATTTCTGAGTACCTAGAAACCCCCCTGATGGCAGTGGTAATTTTGATTTTCAATTTAGTTTTAGTCTTAGTCGCTTATTTAAAATTGTAGTTGGTATTAAGTCACATTTTAGTCTTTTTCTTTTGCTTAATTTTAGCTAAGATTTGGTCACTGGATCCAAGTTTTCATTTTAGTCTAATTTTAGTCAATATTTTAGTCATAACTTTTGCAAACAGTCTTATTTACAATATAATGGATTTGCTGAAGAACATTTTATTAAAATTCCCTTGAGAAGTTTGCATACAGTACCTTTAACTATGTGTTTAGTAATCTAGGCTCAATAGGGTGAGAATGTGTTGCATACTGAGTCTGACTTACCGTAGTACTCCCATATATTATATACAAATTAATGCCTTAAGTTTGTTAGAAAAAACAAGTGCAATACACAATCATAGTTCCTTTACAGCAGGTCATATTTATTTTCTGCAAATATCTTAAACACATACAGTAATTGTTCTTTAAAAATGTAAAACACTACTTCCAGTGCTACAAGAATCGTAAATGTAGTTTTAGTCTTAGCTGGGTTTTTTTTTTTGCTCTATTTTAGTTAAGATTTAGTCAGTAGATCTAAGCTTTCATTTTAGTCTAATTTTAGCCCTGAAAAGAACTGTAGTTGCCGAATACTTTTAGTCAAAACACTGCCTACTGGTCCACAATCAGAGACTCACCCCCTCACAATATAATGCTGTGATTCACGGTTGTTGTTTCAACACCACCCTTCCATATATCTGCAAATTACAGCATTATGCTGTGAAGGGGCTGGCCCAATGGTGTGATGTACCCAGTGCCGTAACTAGACATTTTAGCACTGTGTGCAAGAAACAGCATTGGCGCCCCCCCATCCACAATAGAGCCAGTGTGCTTCAAAAATATAGGGGTGTGGTTTCATGTTGAATGGGTGTGGCTGCAAAATAATACCAATTCATATTACACTGCACAGTAGTCTCCATTATTCAAATTACGCCACACAGTAGCACCACTACACCAGGTAGAGCCCCTTTTACACTTTACGGCAGGCAGAGTCCCCTTTTTACACAGTACAGCAGACAGAGTCCCATATTTACACATTACGGCAGACAGAGTCTCTCTTTTTACACAGTACGGCAGACAGTGTCCCTCTTTTTACACATTACGGCAGACAGAGTCCCTCTTTTTACACAGTACGGCAGACAGTGTCCCTCTTTTTACACAGTACGGCAGACAGTGTCCCTCTTTTTACACATTACGGCAGACAGAGTCCCTCTTTTTACACAGTACAGCAGGAAGAGTCCCTCTTTTTACCCAGTACGGCAGACAGAGTCCCTCTTTTTACACATTACGGCAGAGTCCCCATTTTACACAGTACGGCAGGTAGAGTCCCTCTTTTTACACATTACGGCATCCCAGGGGCATAAGTACATACCAGATGCCGGAAGGCGGAAGAGACAATGGTGCCTCCCTCTCCTACACACACAACCACATATATGCAAACAGCCACATATATACATACAGGTATACACACAACCACATATATACATATGTGCACAGTGCACACAGCCACATATATATACACACACCAAGTCACATACATATACACACACACACACACACACACACACACACACACACACACACACACACACACACACACACAGACACATATTAACACACACACAGCCACATGTACTCATATAGAGGCACACACCCCTGTCAGTTCCCTTTCTTCTCTCACCAGATCCTCCTCATGGCTGCAGCCACTGCTGCCACTGCTGGACTGCTTCTGCATGCAGGAGCCGCTGCTGGAACCTGCCTCTGCCGATGTGTCAGGAGGCAGGAGCCGGAGAGTGGGTGCAGGATCCGTGCACCTGGGGGGCCATATTAAGCAGGAGCCAGGCAGCCGGAGTGCCAGGAGGCAGGCAGCTGGGGACAGGAGGCGGGACCCAGACAGCGTGGGACAGGAGGAGGGAGCCGGACAGCGGGGCCAGGAGGTGGGAGCCAGGCAACAGGGGACAGGAGGTGGGAGCCGGGCAGCAGGGGATCAGGAGGTGGGAGCCAGGCAGCGGGGTTCAGGACTCAGAGGCGGGAGCTGGGTAGCGGGAGACAGGAGGCGGGGATCAGGAGGCGGGCACACTGCAAACTACACCTCCCCTTTAGATGCTCGCTCCGGCTGCAGCACACAGTAGACAATACAGGCAGCTTGTAATGAGTCAGTCTGACTCATCACAATGCCACAGACTTTGGTGATGTGGGTGGATGCGTCCTCAGGGCGACTATGCTGTGTGCCAGGCACCGCTGGCACACACGTTGTTACAGCTCTGGATGTACCCAGACCCTCCCCCAGAAAAAACTGCTGCTTTGCATTTTTCCTTGGAAGATAAGTGTTATATATTACACCTCAATCTACAACCCCCCTAAGCCCCGTCCTCTCTCTGAAGTGGCCCCAACCACACAGTCATGGCTCCAATACCCCCTTCTCTTTAGTTTTACTCTAAAGTGTTTTTCATGTAATACCATCCAAAAATGTTTCCATTTAGCAACTGCTGTCAACTACTAAGGAAAGAATTATTGCTCAAAAGGGATACGGTCCTTAGGTCAACCTCACTAAGGTCGACAGTCAGTAGGTCAACCACTATTAATCGACATGCATTATGTCGACACCTGGAAAAGGTCGACATGGGCATTAGGTCGACATGACAAAGGTCAACACATTAAAAGGTTGACGTGATTTCTTTCCATTCCCCCCCCCCCCCATTTTTTAAAACATTTTCATACTTTACGATCCACGTGGACTGCGATTGGCAATGGTAACTTGTGCCGAGTGCGGTAGTGGAGTCAGGCACCTTGCCCGAAGCATGCGAGGGGACACGGTGCACTAACTGGGTTTCCCAGTCACTTTACAAAGAAAACGACACAAAACCCCCCTCATGTCGACCTTTTTCCATGTCGACCTGCCCACCGTGTCAACCTTTTCCAGGTGTTGACCCAGTGCCTATTGACCAATAGTGGTTGACCTAATGAGTGTTGACCTAAATAGGGTCGATTCAACAAACCCATTCCGCTCAAAAGAAGTACACTACATTCTATTATGAATTTAAATGTGCTAAAATGTGAAAAGAACAGCTTACACAAAGATCACTATATTTATATGGTTTGTTATCACAAGTATACACGAGTGTAGCAGTTGTTTTCATGAAGCTGTCTTTGTTTTATTTATAGCACATTTACAGGAACAGCATCTTACCTGCCTGCAACAGCTTATTTATGCATGCTGTTGTTAAGTACTCCACTTCTATGATTTACTGTTAAGTTCTAATTTAGATTTGTGCTATTTGAAGTGTTCTAAAAGCCTTCCCAGTGATTAAATAAGTGGCTCTATAAAGGAAATATGTTATTGAAGTTCCATAACCCCCAATCTCTGTGAATATGCATGCTACTGGCACAAATCCTACCAATAAATTCATCTCGACCTTGGACCAGCTAGTACTTAATTTACTATGATGACTCATAAGGAGCAGCATTGTTGGTTGTTCAATGACTGATTCAGCATGTAAGCGAAAAAGAAATTATTTAGTAAAAAGCGCTGTCACAAAGAAACCAATCAATCTTTTGCTTTCATCACCTGATTTGCACTAGATTAATCAATGCTGTCTCCAATCTCCAATGCCAGAATCAACTGGTATAGTGGTTGAACAATAAATAACTTTGACTGCTAATGAATTTGAAGGGGATCCGGTCTTTAGGTCGACAGTAGGTAGGTCGACACTGTCTAGGACAGTAAGTAGGTCGATATGGTTTCTAGGTCAACAGGGACTCTAGGTCGACATGACAAAAGGTCGACATGAGTTTTTCACTTTTTGTTTTGTTTTTTAAACTATTTCATACTTTACGATGCACGTGTACTACAATAGGGAATGGTAACCTGTGCCAAGCACAGCGGTAACAGAGCGAGGCACCTTACGCTCGCCATGCGAGGGGACAAGGTGCACTAATTGGGTTTCCCGGTCACTGTACGGAGAGAACGACACCAAAAAAAGTAAAAAAACTCATGTCGACGTAGTACATGTCGACCTAGAGACACTGTCGACCTAAATCTAATCTACCTAACATACCACAACCCTTTTGAAGGTAGCATGTAATTTTCATGTGTCCAGTAGCAAAAGTAACAATAATAAAAAGCAAAAAACAATAATAATAACATACAAAACCATCCTGATTTTAGTGGGATGCTCCGGCCATGATGTCATGCATTCAGGAGGCGGAGCCAGCACAGAGCGCAGTGTCTCCCGGTTGCATTACTGTCAGGACCATCATTTTTTTAAAGCAAGTATATTCATTTATTTTTTTCATCACATTTACTATTATTAAGATAATGCCAATCTTTTCTGGCCTCCATTTTTTATTTATTAAAACACCATTGCTGTATTTGCTTTATTTATAGCAATATTGCCATATTGTCTGTACTTAAAATATTAAGAACTGCAAGGGTAAAAATAGTGGCTAGCTCTGGGTAGCAGGAAATTAACACACTGTCAATTACATATATAGGGGCACATTTATTATGTATGGGGTCCTAGGCCACATAATTATTTCTTATTGTGTCTTGTGGAGTCCTTCTGGATAATGGCGAGTAACTTCTGTAGAAGATGGTAGGCTGGTGGTATTGACAGGCTGGTAGTGTGTATATGTTAGGGGGTACAGGGTGGCAGGCTGGTGGTGTGGGTATACTAGGGGGTACAGGGTAGCAGGCTGGTGGTGTGGATGTACTAGGGGATACAGGGTGGCAGGCTGGTGGTGTGGGTGTGTTAGGAGGTACAGGTTGGCAGGATGGTGGTGTGAGTGTGCTAAGGGGTACAAGTTGGGAGCACGATTGCAAAACAATTTTCATACTGGTAAATATTGTTCGCCGGGCTGATTCTGTACCTGAAATACGCAGACAATAATAGCATTGTAACGTGTATAAGGAGTACTACTGTGGGTATTGTGTTTAAGGGGCCAGAATGCTTAGCATGTGTGTCGTAACATGAAATAGGGACACTACTATGCGGTGTAATATGAATCAGGGGCACTACATGCGGTGATATGTGGATAAAATTGTGCTACTGTGTGGAGTAATTTGAATTGGGGATACAATTGTGTGGCCATGCACCTTCCTTGTAAGACCACACCCTTTTTTTCTGCATGCACATTGTCCCTTTATAAAGTATGAGAGGTATGAATACAAGGGTTTATCCCATCAAGGGGTGCCAAAATCTTTATACGCTTACCAAAACAATTCAGCTCGGGCCGGCCCTGCTTACCACGCCTAAGCGAGTGGAGAGTGCCAGGGAGTAATCCCAAGGATCCCTAGCCCTGTAACTCTTGCAATCCAGAGATGGTTTTAGCTACCTATGCTAAGCATTCTGGAGCTTGGTAAATTTGGCAAAAAACAATCTTATGGGGGATGCTTTTGAGAAAGAAAATAGAGGACTGCGGGTCCCTGTCTGGCGAAACTTGCTGTTTCAGTTTTAGAGCCCCAGATGCTGGTTTTATAAATATCATTTTCTTTTCTTTTATGCTTTGTAAGCAATCTCCCGATGGGAAGACAGTCCAGAAAAGACAAAGCTATCTGTTACACACATAACATAAGGCAGTCACATTTCTAGTGATCACTACTATCCCGTATCTATAAAGGGTTTGGATAGAATATGCAGTCGGGATGTCGGCTGTCAAAATCCCGACCAAATCCCGACATGGTAAGGTAAGTATACTTGCCTTCCCCCAATGGCCCTCCTACTCACAGCCTAAACCTATCCCTCCCTACCTGCAGCCTAAACCTAACCCTCCCCCCCCCCCCTGCAGCCTCACCCTAACACTCCCCAGTGGTGCCTGAACCTAATCATCCTACCTGCAGCCTCACCCTAACACTCCCCAGTGGTGCCTGAACCTAATCCCCCTACCCGCAGCCTAAACCTAACCCTCCCCGCCGCAGCCTAACTGTACCCATGAAGGGGGTAAACAGCAAACAATCATTCAAGATCCCGTCGGTCAGGATTCCCACGCCGGCCTTGTGACCCTATTTAGCATTCCGAGTAGTGTCAGGATCTTGGTGGCGGTATTTTGACTGCCGGGATCCTGACCGCTGGGATCTTAACCAGATCCCCTATAAAGTACCCACTATGTACATACAGTAGGGACTAATTCACCTGATAGCACCCCTGCGAATTTGCAAAGGTTTGCGATTGGATAGTCACCGCCCAGCCAGAGTGAAAATCTGCCCCATGCAAGTCTGCGTACGCCATGCAAAAAGCTTTGCAAATGCCGGCCATCTGCAAATCCGTTCGAATGCGTTTTCCAGTCTGTGCAGTCTGTGCATAGCCCAGGACCCACTCCTACAGTGCGAAAAAAAATAGGCTGATTGGGGCCGGAGCTGGGGGAACGCTTGGGAATGCCTGTGTTTTTCTGGACACTCCCAGAATATATCCAGTTACCACCCCCAAACGTTCGCTTCCTGTTAATCAGCCTGCGTTCGCCTAGCGATAAAAAAAACGCAGGATTTTTTCGCAGTTTGGCCTCGCGCCTGCGCATTACGATCCGTACGTATGCGCAGTTGTTCCATAATCATCCACTTTGCGATTTCACACAACAGCGATCAGGTCTGAATGAGGAGGTAATTCAGACCTGATTGCTCGCTAGCGTTTTTTGCAGCGCTGCAATCAGGTCCGAACTGCGCATGCGTATGCACCGCAATGCACAGGCGCGTCGCACGGGTGCAAAGCGGATCATTGCTGCGCGATGGGTTTTATGAAGAATCCATTCGCACAGCTGATCGGAAGGTGATTGACAGGAAAAAGGCGTTTGTGGGTGGCAACTGACCGTTTTCAGGGAGTGGTTGGAAAAAACGCAGGCATGTCCAAGCGTTTGCAGGGCGGGTGTCTGATGTCAATTCCGGCCCCGGTCAGGCTGAAGTGATCGCAGCGGCTGAGTAAGTCCTGGGCAACTCAGAAACTGCACAACGTTTTTTTGTACCGCTCGGCTGCACATGCGATCTCACACTTGCACAGCTAAAATACGCTCCCTGGTGGGCGGTGACTATGCAAAAGCAGGACTGCAAAAAAACAGCTAGTGAGCGATCAGGCCTGAATTACCCCCATAGGCCTATAGTACTGTCTAATCTGTGAGTTGTACACAGACATCACATATTACAAGCAGCAGAAACATTTGGTTTTGTGTGATGCATTAAATATAACAAATCCACTTGGTATTTATCACCCTCTGAGCAAGTAAAACCAACATAATAAAAATAAAGTACAAATATTTAGTTATTATTCTGTAATTGCTTTTTCATCATTTTAAATTTGTCATCAAATAATAATTTTCAACATCAGTTCTGTGAAACACAATATAAAATATATCCTTTCTTTTTGGCAAATGTCTGTTATTGCAATCCTCGGTTCATTAAAATTTTCACACGCATTGCTTTTTGCTATACTTTTGACAGTTATATTGGAAATGAGATATGTCGCAAAATGTGATACAGGGCAGTGGTGTAACTCCCACCCCCGCAGCGACTGCAGAGGCTTGGAGGCGCAGGGCTGCGGGGCGCCGCCACTGACTGCTGCTGTATGTGCGTTCGGGAAGGAGCCGGAGGGAACAGCGCGTGCCTCTCCTGTTTCCCTCCAGGGTCTACAGTGGCGGCGGCGTGTCTGTCAAATGAAGTGCCGGTTCGTGAGCCAATCAGAGCTTGCGGACTGGCAGCCAATCAGGAGCCGCAGCTGCCGATCCGCGAGCTCCGATTCGATCATGAAACAAAAATTCATTTGACAGACACTCCACCGGAGACACAGGACGTACACAGGAGAGGCGCGCATTGTGCCCTCCGGCTCCTTCCCGGACAGCACACAGCGGGGGGGGGGAGGGTGGATGCGTACCTGGCATTAGGGGGGGTGTATTTGGCACTGGAGGCATATGTGTAGCTGGCACTGGGGGAATATGTGTATCTGGCACTGGGGGGCATATTAGGCACTGGGGGCATATGTGTATCTGGTACTATGGGGGCATATGTGTCACTGGGGGCATATGTGTTTCTGGCACTATGGGGGCATATTTTCATCTGGCACTGGGGGCATATGTGGCACTTGGGGCACAGCCCTAGCAACAAGCATTACCCCCTGGTAACAAGCAGGACATCCAGCTCATGAAATCCCTGGCAATAAGCATTACCCCCTAGCAACGAGCATGACACCCAGTGCATGAAACCCCTGGCAACAAGCATAACACCTAGTGCATGAAACCCCTGGCAACGAGCATGACATGCTGAGCATGAAAACCCCTGGCACCGTGCATGGAAGCAAGAGCATGAAACCCCTGGCAATGTGCAGGTAATTTAAAAGTAATTACAAGCCTTACTGTAGGGCTTAATGTGTATTGGGCATTGTGGTGCATGGCATAATGTATCACAGACATTGCGGTGTGTGACATACTGTATCACGGACATTGCGGTGTGTGGCATAATGTATCACAGACATTGCGGTGTGTGTCATAATGTGTCTCGGACATTGCGGTGTGTGTATTAATGTGTCACAGGCATTACGGTGTGTGGTATACTATATCACAGGCATTGTGGTATGTGGTATAATTTCTCAGGGGCATTGCAGTATGTGACATAATGTATAACGGGCATTGAGGTGTGTCATAATGTGTCACAGGCATGACGGTGTGTGTTGTACTGTATCATGGGCATTGTATGTGCTATAATGTCTCAGGGGCACTGCAGTGTGTAGCATAATGTATAACGGGCATTGCGATGCGTGGCATAATGTGTCACAGGCATTACGATGTGTGGCATAATGTGTCAGGGGCATTATGGTGTGTGGCAAATTGTGTAATGGACATTATTGTGTGTGGCATAATGTCTAAGGGCCATTGCAGTGTGTGGCATAATGTATACTGGGCATTACTATAAGGAGGAAAAATGAAAAATAATGTAAGGGTTATTTTTTTTCCTGTGGTGGCCAACATCTGGGCGTGCAGGTTGGAAAACTGGGGTATAAGGTAGTCTTTTCCTGCAATGCCATGCCCCTTTAAGCAAAGCCACACCCATTTCAGCAAGGCTATGCCCCCTTTTTTTGCAGCCTACGGCGCGCGCAGATTCATCAGTTTGCTAGTGGCAATTTTGGGGGGGGGGGGCAGAGAATGTTTTGGCATGGGGGAGAAAAATTTCTAGTTACGCCACTGATATAGGGAAATGTTCTCTACTGTTCTTGGGTCATGTTCATTGGAGTAACTTCAAGTTCAGATTTTAATTATTAGTTCTCTTCAATCTTAAATGCAGCCAAATATTTAATGGACCCTTTATATGTATTTTGGTCAATTTCCCCTTTTCTTTAGAAGGGATTATGATGTTATTTATGTAGCTATGATCCAAATCATGTAACAGAGAACTACAAAAAATTATTTTGATTATTAATGATAAGAAATGCTGTAATCATTTTGGAAATGGTTCTCTTACCAGTTTGCTGAATCTGTGCAAGTTTAAAAAACTAAGGAAATTGCTATGTTCAATATGTCTCAAGCACTCTTGCAATTCAAGCGCATTTGCAATACTCCGAGCACGTTAACCTAACAATGGCCCTCATTCCGAGTTGATCGGTCGCAAGGCGAATTTAGCAGAGTTACACACGCTAAGCCGCCGCCTACTGGGAGTGAATCTTAGCTTCTTAAAATTGCGACCGATGTATGCGCAATATTGCGATTACTAACTACTTAGCAGTTTCAGAGTAGCTCCAGACTTACTCTGCCTGTGCGATCAGTTCAGTGCTTGTCATTCCTGGTTGACGTCACAAACACACCCAGCGTTCGCCCAGGCACTCCCACCGTTTCTCCGGCCACTCCTGCGTTTTTTCCGGAAACGGTAGCGTTTTCAGCCACACGCCCCTGAAACGCCGTGTTTCCGCCCAGTAACACCCATTTCCTGTCAATCACATTACGATCGCCGGAGCGAAGAAAAAGCCGTGAGTAAAAATACTTTCTTCATAGTAAAGTTACTTGGCGCAGTCGCAGTGCGAACATTGCGCATGCGTACTAAGCGGATTTTCACTGCGATGCGATGAAAAATACCGAGCGAACAACTCGGAATGAGGGCCAATATGTTACATTTCTCGTTTTAAATTTCGGTTGATTTGTGAATGCTTTGGCATTGGCAGCATACTACTAACATGTTCGAGTCTGCCAAATCATACAAGTGTGATAGAAGTTCATACACATCTATTGACATTAACTGCAGCGGTAAGACGAGACGTCGCTGACGAATTGCAATCAGAACAGAAAAAAGGAAACCCTAAGTAGCACTTTTAGGATGGCACTGGAAATAAAAGAAAATAGGACATTTGGACTGCACAAAAATATGATGCTCTTCTGTAGGGTATAGGTACTCGTACCCAGGGATACAGTTTGACAAACAAAGAAAACAAAGGGAGTGCACAAAATTGTGTGTAGTGAAAACTATTATCTATATAATAACACACTAAGGCCCTCAATCCGAGTTGCTCACCCGCTAGCTGCTTTTAGCTGCTGTGCAAACGCTAAGCCGCCGCCCTCTGGGAGTGTATATTAGCTTAGCAGAAGTGCGAATGAAAGTATCGCAGCGCTGCTACAAAAAAAAATTGTGCAGTTTCTGAGCAGCACCAGACCTACTCCCAGCTTGTGATCACTGCAGACTATTTAGTTCCTGTTTTGACGTCACAAACACGCCCTGCGTTCGGTCAGCCACGCCTACGTTTCCCCAGCCACTCTTGCATTTTTATCTGGCATGCCTGCGTTTTTTCACACACTCCCCGAAAACGGCCAGTTACCACCCAGAAACACCCACTTCCTGTCAATCACTCTGCGGCCAGCAGTGTGATTGAAAAGCGTCGCTAGACCTTGTGTGAAACTGCTACGGCTGTTGTGAAAGTACGTCGTGCTTGAGCATTGCACCTCATACGCATGCGCAGTATTGCCGTTTTTTGCCTGATCGTTGCGCTGCGACCGAAAACAGCTAGCGAACAACTCGGAATGACCACCTAAGCTCTGTCCTGTCTCCTACGTACATGCACAGTAATGACTCCATTACTAGGGAGATGGGATATACTGTAGCAAGAGAGAAGGGCCCGCCGGGAGGGAAGTATGGATCTGCAGAAGGGAGGAAGGGGATGAGTGGAAGGTTGGGTTGGAGTAGAGCAGGGATCTGATCAAGACAACATACAGTGCGGTAAGAGATGGGTCGTGGGAACAGGGCGGTACATAGTGGGGGCATGCTGTGACAAAGTAGCAGACAGAGGAAGTAGGGCAGATCAGGGGTGGAGCAGTGAGGGGTTGGGGTCTGGATATGCCCTGGAGAGGGCGGACAGCGATGACTCAGCATATGCCAGGTCTCTTTACTAGTAATAAGTAATAATATAAGGCACTTGTTCAGTTTTAGGAGGATAATCTTTAATGAAAATGGCTAAATAGAAAAATAACAGAAAATTAAAACATCATAGAAAATAGCTGCATGAGAGCAAAGAAATAAAGATTTTATAGATTTTAATATAACCTACTGTACTAAGAGGTATAATGATTTAAAAGCCAAATGTATACATAAAATGTCATGCAATCAACCAGAATATAAGGGAAATACATTTGTAAAAATAAAACCACATCAAAAATGCAAGATATAGAAATGCCACATGTATGGGCTGAGATCTTGCTAGATACGTAGAGTAATAAACACACAATTGTTCTCCAAGTAGGTAAGATGGTAGAAGATCTTACCAGTTCTTTAGGTAATAAGAAACACAACTGGGATGGTTCAAGATATGTTCAGTAAGCAGTCAGTAAATCAGGATGTAGTTACAAAAAAGGTACATTTTCATGTACAGCTTTGTGCAGTCCCACTTGGGAATATTAACAGAGTCTTTCCACCCTGACGAAAATTCTGAAACTAATTGAATATAGCCCAAAGACTGAATATGATATTAATGCCATATACAGTAATTTGTAGCGAGCAAAGGGTTCTAAAAGTCTGTATATAACGTAGGAAATAATTGATACAAATCAATGGAGAAGGCCACTCACGTATGCTAAGTTGCATAATAATAGCAATTAATACTAGAAAGAGACAGGTGGAGATGCCAACCATATAGGATACTGGTGAGACCGCATTAATAATACTGCGTCCATTTTTAGTGGACATAACTTAAGAAAGACAAATTATTTAGACTGTGCAAAGGCGGAACACTAAAATAGTACATGATCTACATCATAAAACTTACCTGACAATGAGTAGACTAAATTAATTCCAACAGAGAACTAAATGAAATGATAGTAGGTGAGGAATGAGGGTCAGGGTGAAGAGGAGAATCAATACCTGTCAACAGAATGGGTGAAAAACAGGGATTTATTTATCCACTGTGAGATGCTGTGGATACAGACTGCATATGCTTCTCTGTCTGTTAAGGTTCACAAAGATGAACCCTGTCCTCCTTTAACCCTCTCTTCCACCATGAAGGGGGCCCTTTCTCTCCACATGTACAGTTCTACCTGTGAATATAGGAACCACTAGTGTTAGAACTACCATCTCTGCAGGGAATGTGGCCGCTAAGAGGTCTGGAGCAAAGGCAGGTAGCTCTTCTCAGGCTTATGCTGGTCTTAGAAGAGCTTATGGGGGCCTAGTGTACTTAGAATTACATCGCCTGCCCCATCCAAAAAGGTTGCCATGGGGCAGTATGATGCAATTTACCACATCTGGGAGCAACTAAACGTTGGGCCCCAATCATTTGTCCTTTTTGTGCTTTATAAACATCAGCCCTGGTAGCAATTCCACGCCACTGCAGTGCTGTGCTACGAGCATGTCTGTGAGATGAGCAACACTTTGATCACAGACATTTATACTGCTATTAGTGTATCTATGATCACAGATGCTCATAGCCCTGTAGGGGTATGCGACCTCCACACAGCTATACAAGAGGATGAGCAGGTCATGCACTGCCGGAGCTCTGTTTGTTGGGTGCTGCCCCCTGCTGGACAGCAGACAGTAGTATTGTATGTGATAAGTTTTGGCAGGTATCTCCAGCTCACCTCAGACAAGCATGCAGCTGAGATAAGGTTGCAGTATGGCTCCAGCCATAGTTGTATGTACAAGACTGGCTTGTTTCTCTGTGAATGTAATCACATTTGTTCACTAGTACTGTATGCCAAGGCACGGCTATATTTAGCAATTTAGCAGTATTGACTTGCAGGAATGGTTTGTTCTTTTACCTTGTGTATCCCTCCTTGAAACACTCCCCAGCGGCTATGTCCTGCTCTCACCTCTTCATTTTCTCATGTAAGTAATCTTCTTTACAAAAACTAACAGATATATAAAATGGCCTCAATCAGCTCTTCCCTTTTCATGCTGGCTGTTCTTTTCTAAATAGGTTTTTATTATTAATTTATTTATGTTTAAACAGATGTTAATATGTAAATTGTGAATTAATGCTATCTTACCGATTATAAATTATTCTGTAACAATAGATTTCAAATCTCTGCGTTAATTCTGAGATTTCTGTAAAGGCCCCATCCACTAGTCCGATTTGGCCACTTTTCTTCAGATTTAGACGCATCTGACCGAAAAATCTGAAGAAAAGTGTTACATCGGATGTCTCTTCCGGTCTGATGCGCAGTCTAATGTCAGATATGTCTGAACTACAGATCTTTGTGGCTGCCCCAACTATTTATCTGAATCTGAAGAAATCAGGTACACATTGGAGTGTTTTTTTTAATTCAGATGTATCTGATAAGATGTATCTGTAGCGTCACTTGACTGGCATCTCCCTGGCCACTCCCACCCACCACAGGATGCGGCGGCAGCAGCAGCGTCAGATCAATCACATGTAGCATGTGTGCATCTGATATATCTGATGCGATCTGGCACATGATAGATCGCATCAGATGATAGCTGAAGTGAATGTAGTGAAAATTAAAGCAGGGTCCGATCCAATTCCCGGGACGCTCCCAGGAGAGATCAAGAGAAATCTGAAGTTCAGACAAGTCTGAGTAGTGGATGGTCACCTTAAGTTAAAAGATTTAAATGAAACCTATTACTTCCATTTACAACAGTCAGACAGTGACTGCTAATCCCAATGTAATTCTGGTATGTAACAACAAACTGCTGGAAACCAAGATACCACCATATCACAAAATGATGTGTCTTACATTATTATTTATATATCTATCACCAGTTATTTATATAGTGCACACATATTCTGCAACCCTTTACAGAGAATATTTGCCCATTCACATCAGTCCCTGCCACAGTGGAGCGTACAATCTATATTCCCTACCACATGTACACGCACACATCATTCACACCAGGGTTAATTTGTATTGGGAGCCAATTAACCTACCAGTAGTGGATTGTGGGAGGAAACCGGAGTACCCGGAGGAAACCCATGCAAGCACGAGGAGAATATACAAACTCCACACAGTTAGGGCCATGGTTGGAATCAAACCCATGACCTCAGTGCGATGAGGCAGTAATGCTAACCATTACACCATCCGTATTGCCCATTCAACATGTTTGCACAATTAAATATTAAGGCTAAGGTTGAATTATATTCAATTTGTATTAACATGAAACTTAATGTTAGATTGCACAGATCAATTGTCTTCTCAATCTGCTCTTTTTAATAAAGTTAGACACTGCTATCTGCTCACTCACCAGGTAAATGGGGCAAACAATGGGGGTGACTCAGACCTGATCGTAGATGTGCTAAATTTAGCACATCTACGATCAGCTTCCCTGACATGCGGGGGGGACGCCCAGCACAGGGCTAGTCCGCCCGCATGTCAGGCCCTACCCCGCTGCACAAATACATAAGCATCGCACAACAGCGATGCTTTTGTACTTGAAGAGTAGCTCCCAGCCAGCGCAGCTCCTGCGTGCTGGCAGGGAGCTACTCGTCGCTGCCCGGATCACAGTGGCTGCGTGTGATGTCATGCAGCCACCACGACCCCCCCCCCCCCCCCCTTCCCCACGGTCCTTGCCCGGACTGCACCCTCTAAGTGGCGGCCAAATTCTGCCGGTCCACCTCCTCCCACCCAGCGACCACCTCTGCCTGTCAACCAGGCAGATGCGATCGCAGGGCTAAGACAGCCGTCAGCTGTCTGGCATTTGCCGACACAAAAATGCCCAGTATGTATGCACCTTTACTGTCATTTTACTTGCTAATGCAGCAAGACATCAAAAAAATGTTAATCTTTCAATGTGTGCATTGAAGTTGCAATATATTTTACATTTCCATAACTTTCATATATTTACCATATTTTCGCACAAATCATATGTATTTAAAGATCATTTACATAGTTACACATGCATACTGTACATCAACAAAAAAAATGCACCTCAGCCAGTGGCGTAACTTCATTCCAGTTGCCCGAAGGCAAAACAGATTTTGTGCCCGACCCCTTACAAAAAATGATTAGTATTTTAATTGACTCTTCTATACCCACCACTACATCACTGACCCCTCAATACTTGCTGCTACATCACTGACTCTTCAATACTCACCACTACATAACTGACCCCTCTATACCCTACAAAAAATCACTGGCCCCTCTATACCCTACACTAAACTACTGACCCATTTATATCCTACAATAAATTACTGACTCCTCTATACCATACACTACATTACTGACCCCATTGTAGGTAAAAACACACACACATTGGCACGGATAGAAAAATAATAAAGCTCATAGGCCACCACAAATTCACATAGGCCCCAACAGGAAAATAAAAAAACACATGGGCACTTATAGAAAATAATACAGCACAAAGGCTGCCATAGGAAAATAACATAGTACATAGGCCACCACAGGAACATAATACAGCACACAGGCCACTGCAGGAACATAATACAGCACATAGGCCACCGCAGGAAAATTATACAGTACATGGGTCCCCGCAGGAACATAATACAGCACATAGGCAACTGCAGGAAAATAATACAGCACATAGGCCTCCCCGCAAGAACATAATACAGCACATAGGCCACCACAATGAAAATAAAAAAACACACTGGCTTCACATGAAAAATAACCAACACATTGGCACTGATAGGAAAAAAAAACCCAACACATTGGCACTGATAGCAAAATCAAAACTTACTATCTGAATGAGTATCTAAGCTTCAGGTTGTAGCACACTCTCTGTGGCTGCTTGGTGTGTCTCTCCCTTTTATTATAACTAGGAACCCCTGTGCCCCCCTTTTATAGGCATCCCACCCTTCAGTCTGTGCCTCAGCCTTACCCCCTTCACTCTATGCCTCTCAGCCTGCTCCCCATTACTCTGTGCCTATCAGCCTGCTCCCACTTCACAATGTGCCTCTCAGCCTGCTCCCCTTTACTCTGTGCCTATCAGCCTGCTCCCCATTACTCTGTGCCTCTCAGCCTGCACCCTTCACTCTGGGGTATATGCAATAGCGGGCGAATTGGCAAAATAGGCGAATTCCGGGCCGTTTTCGCCTCCAAAAATCAATTTGCCTATGCAGTGCAGTCATTTTTCGCAAAAAAACGGCCCGTCAAAATTCGCCTTTTCTCAATTCGCCTTTTTCCGAATTCGCCTTTTCTGCAATGGTACAGATGCTGCAATTCGCCTCCAGCATATTCAATTCAAGTTTGGAAATTCGCCTGCAGTGCTTTTAGACAGCAAATTCGCGATTTTCACTCCGCCACACTTTGGAGGGTGAAAACAAATAAAAAATTTTTAAACATGTTTTTTTTTGTGTTTTTTTTTTTAGGAATAGCAGATCTATTTATATTAGAAGGGATTAGGTTTTTTTTTTTTTTTGGGGGGAGGCACAAATATTATTTATATATTTTTTAAAATAATATTTTTATTTTTTTATTTTTTTTATTGCTGGAACGGTAAAATCCGGGGAAAAAATGGCGTGGGGTCCCCCCTCCAAAGCATAACCAGCCTCGGGCTCATTGAGCTGGTCCTGGTTCTAAAAATGCGGGGGAAAAATTGACAGGGGATCCCCCGTATTTTTAAAACCAGCACCGGGCTCTGCGCCTGATGCTGGTGCCAAAAATACGGGGGACAAAACGAGTAGGGGTCCCCCGTATTTTTAACACCAGCATCGGGCTCCACTAGCTGGACAGATAATGCCACAGCCGGGGGTCACTTTTATACAGTGCCCTGCGGCCGTGGCATCAAATATCCAACTAGTCACCCCTGGCCGGGGAACCCTGGGGGAATGGGGACCCCTTCAATCAAGGGGTCCCCCCCCCCCAGCCACCCAAGGGCCAGGGGTGAAGCCCGAGGCTGTCCCCCCCCATCCAATGGGCTGCGGATGGGGGGGCTGATAGCCTTTGTGTTCAAAAAAAAAGATATTGTTTTTTCCATTAGTACTACAAGTCCCAGCAAGCCTCCCCTGCAAGCTGGTACTTGGAGAACCACAAGTACCAGCATGCGGGAGAAAAACGGGCCCGCTGGTACCTGTAGTTCTAATGGAAAAAAAATACCCAAATAAAAACAGGACACAGACACCGTCGACAGTAAAACTTTATTACACACTGCCGACACACACATACTTACCTATGTTCACACGCCGACATCGGTCCTCTTCTCCATGTAGAATCCCGGGGTACCTGAAAATAAAAGATCAATTATACTCACCTCAACAGGCTCCAGAGATAAATCCACGGACTTGGCAAAAAAAGAAAGCGCATTTACCCGCACCAAAAACGGACTGAAAGGTGTCCCATGCTGACACATGGGACACCTATCCACGATTAAGATCTGTCAGTGACAGTTGTCACTGACAGGTCTCTAAGCCAATCAGGAAGCGCAACTTCGTTGCGCTAACCTGATTGGCTGATCGCTGTGACAGCGCATCGCACAGCTCCCTCCATTATATTCAATGGTGGGAACTTAGCGGCTAGCGGTGAGGTCACCCGCCGGTCAGCGGTGACCGGCGGGTGACCCCACCGCTAGCCGCTAAGTTCCCACCATTGAAAGTAATGGAGGGAGCTGTGCGAGGCGCTGTCAGAGTACAGACGGCGTCCAGCCAATCAGATGAGCGCCACGGCAGTAGCGCTTCCTGATTGGCTGAAGGGACATCAGTGACAGGAGTCACGTGATGTCCCGGCATTCGGGGAGAGGGGTCCCATGTGTCAGCATGGGACCCCTTTCGGTCCGCAGGTCCGGTTGTTCGTTTTCTTTTTTTGCCAAGTCCGTGGATTTATCTCTGGAGCCTGTTGAGGTGAGTATAATTGATCTTTTATTTTCAGGTACCCCGGGATTCTACATGGAGAAGAGGACCGATGTCGGCGTGTGAACATAGGTAAGTATGTGTGTGTCGGCAGTGTGTAATAAAGTTTTACTGTCGACGGTGTCTGTGTCCTGTTTTTATTTGGGTATTTTTTTTCCATTAGAACTACAGGTACCAGCGGGCCCGTTTTTCTCCCGCATGCTGGTACTTGTGGTTCTCCAAGTACCAGCTTGCGGGGGAGGCTTGCTGGGACTTGTAGTACTAATGGAAAAAACAATATCTTTTTTTTTAACACAAAGGCTATCAGCCCTCCCATCCGCAGCCCATTGGATGGGGGGGGACAGCCTCGGGCTTCACCCCTGGCCCTTGGGTGGCTGGGGGGGGGACCCCTTGATTGAAGGGGTCCCCACTCCCCCAGGGTACCCCGGCCAGGGGTGACTAGTTGGATATTTGATGCCACGGCCGCAGGGCACTATATAAAAGTGACCCCCGGCTGTGGCATTATCTGTCCAGCTAGTGGAGCCCGATGCTGGTGTTAAAAATACGGGGGACCCCTACTCGTTTTGTCCCCCGTATTTTTGGCACCAGCATCAGGCGCAGAGCCCGGTGCTGGTTTTAAAAATACGGGGGATCCCTGCCCGATTTTTCCCCTGCATTTTTAGAACCAGGACCAGCTCGATGAGCCCGAGGCTGGTTATGCTTTGGAGGGGGGACCCCACGCCATTTTTTTTTCGGGTTTTTCCCCGTTTTTTCCCGTTTTTTAAAATCGCGGTAAAATCCGCAAAATCGGCCGATTTTCGCCCGCGACTCTGGCGAATCCGTTTTTCATTGCATATGGTGAATTCCGGAAGCCACCTTCCGGAATTCACCTGGCGAATTTGGTCGAATTGAAAAAACGGCGATAATTGCCGCGATTTCGCCCGCTATTGCATATACCCCTCTGTGTCGCTCAATGGCGACAGCAATATGCGGTCAGTGGGGCCACGCATGCGCAATAGCCCTGGCAGCGCTCAAATGCAAATACAGGCTCCTGCAGGTGACAGTTATTACATGCCACCGGTAAATCGCATCCTGCGATAACATTGCACCTGATCACATTGTAAATATAATTTTTTTAATTTAAAACACACTGCACACATGATTTATATAGCTTAATGAAACTCACAAAAAAATGTTGCCATAGAAACACAAAGAGGAGTAAAAAGCAATACCCTCTTCATAATTTTCATTACCAAAATATTAAAGTTAAAGTTAAACATATGATTTACTGTCACAGTCACAGTCAGACAGTCTGACTGTACTCACAATTACAGCAGAGTCTTCAGTCAGTTCTCCAGTCCTCATTGTCCCCAGGGCAGAGCACAAAGGCAAGCAGAGTGCAGGCTGCTGTGCACAGGTGTTTTACCTCACGTGCCCTGCCGAATGCCAAGATGCACTACCTGCTGCTGAGGGTGCCGGGGTCAGGGACTGTCAGAGTCAGGCAGTGCCTTCTGCCTAGGGTCTAATTTCTAGACTCTGGGACAGGGGCTCAGGCAGGTAGGGTACTTCTGCAGCACATGGGTGTTTAAGGCCAGCCGGCTAAGGCTGGCACATGTAGTACCATGCGCTGCCTCTGCTCTTCTCTCTCCCGCGTCTGCAGTGCTCACAAAATTCCATGGGCAACACGGGCAATTGGGAGGAAAAACCAGCAGGACAATGAAGCTGGGCAGCAAGAGCGGACAGGTGCTGGCACCAGGATGACTGCCCTACTTGCCAGCTCGTAGAACAGCCACTGCACAGGGTGCGGCAGGCGGCACTTGCACCACTGGAGCCGTGGCTCATTACATTAGTGTGCACACTCTTATGATTGAGTCGGTGTACAGTGAAGGAGCCTTGTGCCCCCTTCAGAGCTGGAGCCCGGCGGCAACCGACTCTGTTGCCTCCGAGACTTTCACCCCTGACCTCAGCTAAGCAGAATTTAAAATGTAAACGTTTCAAGTATTGCAGAGGATGATTCTAAAGTGCTCAGAACCCAAACTTAAATGTGATACTATGGGGTACGTATTTACTAAAGTACTTATTTATAGAAGTGGAGATTTGCCCATAGCAACCAATCAGATTCTACTTACCATTCAATAAATATGTGGTCTATTTACTAAGCCTTGGATAGAGATAAATTGTACGGAGATAAAGTACCAGCCAATCAGCTCATTACTGCCATGTCACAGGCTGAATTTAAAAATTGACAGGATCTGGTTGGCTGGAACTTTATCTCCGTCCACTTTATCTCCATCCAAGGCTTAGAAAACAGATCCATAATCTCGTCCACTTTATCTTCGTCCAAGGCTTAGAAAACAGACCCCTATATACACCCCTATAACTCTTTCCACCATTTCCATGTGAACATGGAATATCTTAATAGACCATGCAGTTTTATGATACATGTTGCAGGAGCAGACTGCAGGCACACACCTTATTATGTAAATAGGTGGTAAAGTACGAGTATTCCTACATATTACTTGCACTGTAGAGCTACATTTTCTGTCATTCATAAATCACCCCAGGGGTAGCTTATCTTAAACCAGCTGTGCTTATGTACAATATTTGTGTATTATAGGCAAAAAATAAATTATTGTACATTAAAAGAAGCACAGTTTGTGTTAACAGGGAATAATATTGTTGAGGAGGGGATTACTTTTTTTTATATATATTGGGATTGATTCAATTGCGAGCTGTGCTGGTGATGTCCGTGATCTAGTGACCTCAGATACTGCACTCATGGTAGCCCGGAAGATCGTGTATTTTGTAAACACTCCTATGGGGCTGTAAACCAAAATCATGGTGATTTGGGGGTGAACTGGTGTGCCATTGCTGGTGTTCCAAAGCTGTTGCAGTGGCACATCACCCAGCAATTGAATCGACCCATTGTGTAATCATATACAAAGATCAAGAGAAAATAAATTGTCCCTTGTGGTACACAAAAATGACACTTCTTTCTTTTCTCTTTATCTTTGTACAAGCTAATCTTCCTAAATGTCACTGGTAGCACCCACTAGACAATATAGGAGTATAAATATGTATTCATACTATTTTAGGGGTCTATATAGACATTTATAATTAAAATTCAGGTATGGTGGATTAGTAACCATGCCAATACCTGGAAGAAGTCTACAGTATAAAATGGTACACTAAATCACGGTTTGATGCCATAGCCTTTTTGCTAAATAGAGCCATTTTCATGAATCGCCATTGTGTCCAGGCACATTTGTCACAATATATTTACAATGATAATACAGTATAGTCACAAAGTAAAGGTTTACAAAACAGCTACTCTACGTCAGAAGTCACATTATAACATAAAAAAAATTGGGCACCAATAATTTTACTAGGCTGGGTCCAGCAACATGTATAACATGTATATAAACAGATTTCATACGTGATAACTCTTATATAAATGATATTAACATGGTAACCAAGATTGTGCATTTCATAAATCAGACTGCAGGGGAAAATGATCAAACCTTCTAAAAGGGAAAACCGGAGGTGTTTCCCGAAGCAACCAATCAGAATCTAGTTATAATTTACCCAGTATAGTCTAGTATAGTCTAGTAGCTAGAATCTGATTGATTTATTTGAGCAAAATCCCCACTTTTCCTTTATAGAATTTTTGAGAATTCTCCCTTCATATTATTAACAGCAAAATAAAAAAATACTAATCTATACTAATAACATACTTGCCTACTTTTGAAAACTAGTTTCAAGGAGATTATAGTCTATAGTAGAATGTGGTGCGCGAAGCGTGGTGTGCCATTAAGAGGGCATCTCATGCTCTTCCCAAAGGACGAGCTTAGCTCAACATATGGGAGTGTCTAAGCTTAAATGCTTGTTGCTAAATATTTCTATATAAAATCAGTAGCAATATATTTTGGGAAATTTTGCAATTATTGGTACTAACATTGCTGCCTGCAATACTGCATTTGCATATTTCTTTTCTTCTCACTTAGCACAACACACATGATAAATGTGATGCCTATGCAATAAATTCCAAATGCAGTTTGACCTTGTGGGAATTCTTATTGTAATGATCATTTCTTGGTAAATAAAAAAAAGGTTTTTGTATTGTCCTTTTTGTGTGTTTAACTAAAGATTACTAATAAAACATTCCACAGTTCACACCCACTAGCAGCAGATGCTAAGATAAGATCACATGGGTCAGGCAAGCTGTTTTCTCTACTGCCAGGGGTCCTACATGATTTTGCTGAGAGTCAGGCAGCAGAGGCTGATGAGCTGGATCCTGGACAGAAGTAATGCTAGTGACTACAGCAAATCACTGTTCTTGTCCAAAACCTCCTTAGTAGAACACAGGCTGCAGTGAAGAATCTAAAGAATAGGCAGATTTGATTTATAATGCAGAGCAGCATGAGATAGGAGCTTCAGGAACCAGGAGGCACTGGCATATCTATAATGGGTGCAGTGTGTGTGGTGCACACGGGCCCCTGGGTCCAGAGGGGGCCCACACCGCATACACTGCACTCATTTCTTCTATACTTACCTTTCCGGCGTCCATCGGTGACTGAGTGTGGGCCCCCTCCTCTCCCATAGCCATCACCGCCGCTGCTAGCGCACTGAGCGCTAGAGATTCTGGCACAGTGGCATTTTTTGCCAGAGTCTCTAGCGTGGCGCCCATTTTTCGGAGTCCTGCGCATGCACTGTAGACTCTGGCACTATGCCAGAGTCTCAGCGCTGAGAGCGCTAACAGCGGCGGTGACGGCTACAGGAGAGGAGGGGGCCCACATACGGTGTCTGCACACGGGTCCCCTCTTCTCTAGAAATGCCGCTGCCGGGAGGGTAAGCAACTATGATTAATAATGATATAATAAGCAACTGGACCTGCTACATAATTACATTACTCTATAGTACCACTACCCTTGTCCCTGCTTTATTCAAGGCATTTACAAAGTTGATCCTATTACAAGTTCATTTATCCTGTTGCTATAATATCACTATATAAACAAGCAATCATTTCTCTTCAATTCATAAAAATCAGGTATTAAAGTGAAAAGCAAACATTCATCACACATGGTTGTTGAAGAGAAAAGCTATGAAATGATAAACAAATATTACCTTGTTGTTAAAAATGACCTGATGTGCTTTCATTGCAGCTTGGTTATTGCGTTTCATATCTTGTGGTTTTAGGGCCTTATTCAGGTTTGTTAGCAAACCAAAAAAGATAGCAATTGGCCAAAACCATGTTGTACTGCAGGTGTGGCAGATGTAAGATGTGCTGAGAGAGTTAGATTTGGGTGGGGTGTGTTCAAACTGAAATCTAAATTGCAGTGTAGAAATTAAGCAGTAAGTATTTATACCGCACAGAAACAATATAACCCACCCAACTCTAACTCTCTCTGCACATGTTATATTTGCCTCACCTGCAGTGCAACATGGTTTTGCCCATTTGCTAACTTTTTTGGTTTGCTGACAATTCTAAGTAACCATTAGGGGGGTATCTATTTAGAGGTGAAACAACATCGGACATTTTTTGCAAATTTTCTGATGCTTCACCTATATCCTTTTACAGATCCTTTTACAGGCTATTCAATTTGGATCACCCATAAAAAATTAGCTTTCCTCTCAAACACACAGGTTTATTGAAACATGTGAGCTTTCTGTAGAAACAGCCCCATTTTTGCATGAAAACTGGGCTGTTTCCGGGGATTTGGTTTTGTCTGCCCTAGGCAGGTGAAACAAAATCCCTGATAATTTACATCTTGCACCAGTTTATCAGGGCTAATTGGATAGCCCCCGGTGGGAAAATTAGCCATGGTAAATGACAGCGGCTAAATGGATACCCCCCTTAGGGGAACATTTACTAAGCAGTGATAAGAGCGGAGAAGTGAGCCAGTGGAGAAATTACCCCATCAACCAAACAGCAGCTCTGTATCATTTTATAGTATACAAATTATAGATGTTGCTTCAGTGCTGATTGGTTGCCATGGGCAACTTCTCCACTGGCTCACTTCTCCGCTCTTATCACTGCTTAGTAAATGTACCCCTTAGTGTGCTACTCATGCATTCTAATAATGCCAGATGTGTACACTCAACATGCAGTGAAGTTTAATACTTGGGAAATGGTTCATAGCAATGATTGGATTGTTTCACCAAGGGGTGGAATTCTAGCTCCTTTTTGGATCTTTCCAGATTATAAGATCTTTGTACAACACTAGCACATTTCATAAATAAAAAGTATAATCATGTGATATTGTCACAACTGAGGGCCTGAGCTGACGGGAGGCAGCCTCAGTTGTAGGGGCTGAGATGTACCGGAACCTGGGAGGTTGTATCAGACCCCTGGACATGTAAGTAACATGAAGAATAACTGCCCGAAGGCGTGACCACGACAACTTAGATAAAAGTCAATGATGTTTATTATGACAACTCCGCAACACAGCAGCAGTAAAAGAAAACATAAAAGTCAGCAAAGAATAAATACAGTTCCTGGGTACTACAGGGTGGCAAGAGCCACAGGTCACTGGTAGTGTGAGATAGTTCTTAATATCTTCTAGATGGAAAGTCCTTACCAGGCCCGACTGTAGCAATAGAGATAGCCCAGGATTGTACCAGCTGGTGTTCCAGGAAAAGCTGGGCTGCTGTAGATAAAACGGCTGCTGTGGATACTGGCTGGAACCAGACTGTTGTTAGCACGGAGTGGATACTGGCTGGAACCAGTTAAATAATAAATGAACTTGAGAGCGATGAAATAAGCTGAAGTTTTGGAGTTTGAGAGCGGTGAAATAATAATACCGGTGATAAATGATATCTGTAGAAAAGGGTACCGGCACTTTAAGAAGAGCTGACCTCTGCTGGAAGCTGTATGCTGAAAGCAGGTAGATCTGTAGCTGGAAACAGATGAGTTCCAATGGATGGAAAAGTCAGGCTACACCGCAGGTGGAATGCTGGTGCGGGTCTCTGTAGTGGAAGTCTTGAGACAGGAGCTGGAACCTGGAAGACAGTCACAGGAGAGAGACAAACTGGAACTAGGTTAGACAACCGAAGCACTGACGCCTTCCTTGCTCAGGCACAGTGTATTTATACCTGCAGCAAGGAAGGGATTGGCTAGGCAATTATGCAGATTAACAATACAGACAATGGATTGGTGGAAATGATCAGCTGACAACATCCAAGATGGCTGCGCCCATGCAGACACTTGGAGGGAAGTTTGGTTTGTAATCCATGTGGTAATGAAGACAGTAATGGCGGCGCCAGCCACCGGAGACAGGAGACGCCAGGCTGACAAGTGCACATCCAACCACGCGGACACAGCGGAGGCCGCGGCTGACGTAATCGCCACTCTGACACTCTGCATGCAGAAGCTCAGGGACGGCCGCGGAGGCCGCGGGAGACGCCATGCCAGATGTATTATGGTGTTACTGTGACAGCGTCTCAGAGAGACAGGAGAGGATGCAGGGATGTGAACATTAGGATAACAGATGGGATCCGGTCCTGGAGCGCTGAGCCAGCCTTAGGAGGCATCTGATGGGTAAGAAGTGGCGTCCAGATACCCGGATCGTGACAGCACCCCCCCTTTAGGAGTGGCCCCAGGACACTTCTTTGGCTTTTGAGGAAACTTGGAATGGAATCTCCGGACCAAGGCAGGAGCATGGACATCAGAAGCATTGGTCCATGAACGTTCCTCAGGGCCATAACCCTTCCAGTCAATAAGATACTGTAGTTGACCGTAACGGTGACGTGAGTCCAGGATCTTGGCCACTTCATACTCAACGCCTCGTTGAGTTTGGACTTTCGGAGTTGGAGGAAGTGAGGAATGAAACCGATTCAAGATCAGCGGTTTCAACAGGGAAACATGGAATGTCCTGGGTATCTTTAAGAAGGGAGGCAACTGGAGTCTGTAAGCAACAGGATTGATGACTTGTTCAATTTTAAAAGGACCAATGTAGCGAGGTGCAAACTTCATACTGGGAACTCTTAACCTCAAATTCTTCGTGGATAACCATACCCGATCACCCACCTTGAGAGCAGGAACTGCTCGACGCTTCTTATCCGCAAACTTCTTGTACCTGAATGATGCCTTGAGCAGAGCTGATCGTACGCTCTTCCAGATATTGGCAAACTGATGCAAGGTGATATCCACTGCTGGAACAGAAGTTGCTGGAAGCGGTTGGAACTCAGGGACTTTAGGGTGGAATCCAAAGTTAGTGAAGAATGGTGTAGAAGAAGATGAGGAATGATACTGGTTGTTATGACAGAACTCGGCCCAGGGAAGTAATTGAACCCAGTCATCTTGAGAGGAGGACACATAGATGCGGAGGAAGGCCTCCAAGTCCTGATTCACCCTCTCAGTTTGACCATTGGTCTGAGGATGGTAAGCCGTGGAAAACTTTAGCTTGACTTGGAGGACTTGACATAAACTTCGCCAGAATTTGGCTGTGAATTGAACTCCTCGATCAGAGATAATTTCTTCAGGAAGACCGTGGAGTCGGAAGATCTCTTGTATGAATACTTGAGCCAACTTGGAAGCTGACGGAAGACCGGTGAGAGGAATGAAGTGTGCCATCTTGGTGAACCGGTCAACTACCACCCAGATGGTATTGAACTTGTTGCACATGGGTAAGTCTGTAATGAAATCCATCGACAAGTGGGTCCATGGTCGACGGGGAACGGATAGTGGAACCAGTTGCCCCGCAGGCGACTGGCGGGATACTTTATGTTGGGCACACTTTGGGCAAGATGCAATAAACTCCAAGACGTCCTTTTTCAGAGTTGGCCACCAATAGGACCTAGAGATAAACTCCAGGGTTTTTTGGATACCTGTATGTCCGGCAAAACGGGAAGCATGGGCCCAATGCATGAGCTTCTTCCTTAGCATCGGCTTCACAAAACTTTTCCCTGATGGGGGCGTAGAGTCCATCCCTACCGTGGAGAATGCCAACGGATTTATAATAGGATGCTTGTCTGAAGACTCTGACTCATTTTCTTGCTCCCATGAGCGGGAAAGGGCATCGGCCTTGCGATTCTGAGAGCCCGGACAGAACTGGAGTTTAAAGTCGAACCTGGAAAAGAAAAGTGCCCATCTGGCCTGACGAGGGTTGAGACATTGTGCGCCCTTCAGGTATAAAAGGTTCTTGTGGTCTGTAAGTATAGTGATTGAATGAGAAGCTCCCTCCAACAGATATCTCCACTCCTCCAGAGCGAGCTTGATGGCTAGCAACTCCTGGTCGCCAATGGCATAGTTGCGCTCTGCTGGGGAGAACTTCCGGGAGAAGAAACTGCAAGGATGTACATGGCCATCTTTAGCCCTCTGAGATAACACCGCTCCTACTCCCACGGAGGAGGCATCCACCTCTAAGATGAAAGGAGAGTCGATGTCGGGCTGTTTCAGAACTGGTGCCGAGATGAACCTTTGTTTTAACAGATGAAAGGCTTGCATAGCTTCCTCAGACCACTTGGACGGGTTAGCACCCTTCTTAGTTAAAGCAGTAATAGGCGCCACAATGGTGGAAAAGTCTCGTATAAACTTTCTGTAATAATTGGCGAACCCTAGGAACCTCTGGACCCCTTTGAGGGTTAAGGGTACCGGCCAATTCCGGATTGCTTGTAGTTTCTCAGGATCCATCTCTAGTCTGGAACCGGACACAATGTACCCAAGAAACGGAATGGACTTGACTTCAAAGACGCATTTCTCTAATTTGCAATAGAGATGATTGACACGGAGACGGGACAGAACCTCCTTTACCCAAAAACGATGTTCCTCTAAATCGTTGGCAAAAATGAGGATATCGTCTAGATAGACCACGACATGACGATATAAAATGTCTCTGAAGATCTCATTGACAAAATGCTGGAAGACAGCTGGAGCATTGCTCAATCCGAAGGGCATGACGAGGTACTCATAATGTCCGTCACGGGTGTTAAAGGCGGTCTTCCACTCGTCACCCTCACGGATCCGGATGAGATTGTATGCACCTCTCAAGTCCAGCTTTGTGAAGATGGTAGCTCCGCTAACTCTATCAAAGAGCTCAGTAATCAGGGGTAAAGGATAGCGGTTCTTGATGGTAATGTCGTTCAAACCTCTGTAGTCAATGCACGGCCGCAGACCACCATCTTTCTTCTTTGCAAAAAAGAAGCCTGCGCCGGCTGGAGAAGAAGAAGGTCGAATGAACCCCTTTGCTAGGTTCTCTTTAATATATTCCTCCATGGAATGCGTCTCAGGCAGAGACAACGGATAAGTTCGGCCTCGAGGTGGAACCTTCCCTGGAACGAGATCAATCGGGCAGTCCCATTCTCTATGAGGAGGAAGGATATCAGCAGAGGCTTTACTGAACACATCCGTGAAATCTTGATATGGAGGAGGTGGCACATCAGACGACCTGGGGGAGGAAGAACAGACAGGCAATACTTTAAACAAACATGTCTCAGCACAGGAGGAACCCCATGCCAGAATTTGCGTAGTCGTCCAATCAATTGTAGGATTGTGAAGACGGAGCCATGGAAGGCCCAGGACCACAGGATGTGTGGCTCTTGGAATCACTAAAAAAGAAATAAGTTCGGAATGAAGAACTCCCACTCTCAGACGAACTGGTAGAGTCCTTAGAGAAATAACTGCATCAAAATTCTTGCTGCCATCCACGGCAGTTAGGGAAATAGACGAAGGAAGTCTCTCGGTGGGTAGGGACCACCGTTTAACATAGGCTTCAGAAATAAAGTTCCCAGCTGCTCCGGAATCAAGGAGGGCAATGACGTTCCGATAACGTTGAGCAACTTGAAGCGAGACTGGGAGATTACAATCTTGAGGAGATGGAGAGGAGATCATTACTCCTAGCCGGCCCTCTCCTTGGCGAGCTAGGATTTGGAGTTTCCCGGACGTTTGGGACAGGCATTAATGGTGTGAGACGGAGCTGCACAATAAAGACAGAGAGACTCGGAGAGACGTCTTCGGCGCTCAGCAGGAGTTAAACGAGAACGGCCAAGTTGCATGGGCTCATCTTTAGATGGTGACAGTTGACGAGGAGGAGGAGCAGAAGATTTTGGAGCAGATGATCTTCCACGCTCAGTTGCTCTCTCTCTGAAACGTAAATCAACTTTCGTGCAGAGTGAGATTAGCTCATCTAACTTAGAAGGTAAGTCTCTGGTAGCTAACTCATCTTTAATGCGCTCAGATAAGCCATGCCAGAATGCAGCATACAGGGCCTCGTCGTTCCATGCCAGTTCGGATGCCAGGATCTGGAACTGAATTAGATATTGTCCTACAGTACGTGATCCCTGGCGTAAACGGAGAATCTCAGATGAAGCTGAAGTTACCCGGCCTGGCTCGTCGAATATATGCCTGAATGTTGACACGAAGGCAGTGTAGGAGGATAGCAGGATGTCGGACCTCTCCCATAACGGTGATGCCCAATCAAGGGCTGAGCCACTGAGAAGAGAGATAATGTAGGCAATTTTTGTACGGTCACTGGGAAAATTGCCAGGTTGTAGCTCAAACTGTATCTCACACTGGTTGAGAAATCCCCTGCAGAACCTTGGAGATCCGTCAAATTTTGCTGGCGTTGGTAGATGAAGACGTGGAGCAGAAATGGGTAAGGTGGGTGGGGTTATAGCTGGAGTCTTTGTGGTTGACGCACCAGACGCGCCTGATCCACGGAGAGTTGTCTGAATCCCATCCATCCGAGTAGAGAGATCCTGGAGACAGCGGATGATGTGGCCCTGTGCAGCATCCTGATGTTCAAGTCGGGCTGCCAGTTCTTGCATCGGCCTGGCCGCTTGATCCTGGTCTCCGGCTGGATTCATTAGGTCAGTGCTTACTGTCACAACTGAGGGCCTGAGCTGACGGGAGGCAGCCTCAGTTGTAGGGGCTGAGATGTACCGGAACCTGGGAGGTTGTATCAGACCCCTGGACATGTAAGTAACATGAAGAATAACTGCCCGAAGGCGTGACCACGACAACTTAGATAAAAGTCAATGATGTTTATTATGACAACTCCGCAACACAGCAGCAGTAAAAGAAAACATAAAAGTCAGCAAAGAATAAATACAGTTCCTGGGTACTACAGGGTGGCAAGAGCCACAGGGCACTGGTAGTGTGAGATAGTTCTTAATATCTTCTAGATGGAAAGTCCTTACCAGGCCCGACTGTAGCAATAGAGATAGCCCAGGATTGTACCAGCTGGTGTTCCAGGAAAAGCTGGGCTGCTGTAGATAAAACGGCTGCTGTGGATACTGGCTGGAACCAGACTGTTGTTAGCACGGAGTGGATACTGGCTGGAACCAGTTAAATAATAAATGAACTTGAGAGCGATGAAATAAGCTGAAGTTTTGGAGTTTGAGAGCGGTGAAATAATAATACCGGTGATAAATGATATCTGTAGAAAAGGGTACCGGCACTTTAAGAAGAGCTGACCTCTGCTGGAAGCTGTATGCTGAAAGCAGGTAGATCTGTAGCTGGAAACAGATGAGTTCCAATGGATGGAAAAGTCAGGCTACACCGCAGGTGGAATGCTGGTGCGGGTCTCTGTAGTGGAAGTCTTGAGACAGGAGCTGGAACCTGGAAGACAGTCACAGGAGAGAGACAAACTGGAACTAGGTTAGACAACCGAAGCACTGACGCCTTCCTTGCTCAGGCACAGTGTATTTATACCTGCAGCAAGGAAGGGATTGGCTAGGCAATTATGCAGATTAACAGTACAGACAATGGATTGGTGGAAATGATCAGCTGACAATATCCAAGATGGCTGCGCCCATGCAGACACTTGGAGGGAAGTTTGGTTTGTAATCCATGTGGTAATGAAGACAGTAATGGCGGCGCCAGCCACCGGAGACAGGAGACGCCAGGCTGACAAGTGCACATCCAACCACGCGGACACAGCGGAGGCCGCGGCTGACGTAATCGCCACTCTGACACTCTGCATGCAGAAGCTCAGGGACGGCGGCGGAGGCCGCGGGAGACGCCATGCCAGATGTATTATGGTGTTACTGTGACAGCGTCTCAGAGAGACAGGAGAGGATGCAGGGATGTGAACATTAGGATAACATCAAATTCAATGAGACAAATAATGGGAATTTATTTATTATTAGTATTATAAAGGTTTCATGAGTGATTTTTCACTTACCATTATTCAGTTCTATCAGTATTGATGAATACTCAAACATGTCACGCTAAGAGGTTAAGTTGTTGTCTACACTAAGGTCAAAATACTGTGTGTTAATAGTCTATGAGTAACATCTGAAATGTCCTCCTTTTTGGACACAAATCCCAATGCCATTTCCTCTTGATTTTCTTGTTTTTAATCCCAATATAAAAAATACAGATTTTTAAACTCCTGCATTGGCTTTCAAATGTATTTGTTTTAGCTTCAATATTATACAGCTACACTATATATAATTATGTTTTATTGTTAGTGTTAATTGATTTGTGTAGTAAGCTGTATATTTTTTTTGGTTTGTATCCAATATTTTGCTGAAATATGTGTGTCAAGTAAGCAATAAAAATAAATATATATATTAATGCGAAAGCCTTCGCTCACTCACTCACTCACTCACTCACTCACTCACTCACTCATTCACTTACTTAGTCACTGACTCATCACTAATTTTCTTACTTCCCGATATGTTAGGAAGCTGAAATGTAACACGGGTATTCTTCAGGTGGGAAACAGGAAAATTACGTAATCACAATTTTAATAAACCTCCCCTAAGGGGATGAAAAGGGGTTGACATAATGACATCATCACCGCGTGGCTTGCATTGCATGAACGATAACGCCCAAACGGACAAATGGATCAAAATGTAGATTGCACCACCAGTGTGTAGATTTAATAAAGTACAAAAATAGTCATGTCACTTTTTACCGTATCTGCTACAGGTGCTCCTCGGGTAACGCCAAGAACCATGGATTAATATTTACATAAAGTAAGACGTCTCAAATTTACATCTCTACAGATTTACCAAATTTTTAACACTCACTTACATGTACAACCATGAAAATCAGAAACTTCCGTGCGAAGAATGGGTAGAACTAGTAGGGCTAGTTTTAATAATAAATCTTTAGATTCTGTTTCAATGTTGATGTTGTAGAATTGACATGTACTGTACTGTTCATTTATAATTGTACCATAACCCATTAAACACTAAACTCTATGTTACAGAAGTATCTAATACCCCTTTCACACTTACTGTACTTCAAAATCCTGGGTTTGTGCACACAAATGGACATCAACCCGGGTTTGGTAAGTGTGAAAGGAAATGGCCCCTGCTCTTTACCATGGTCTGGCTGAGACCAGGGAATTTGCCAGCTACTAGACCCTGCAATTTCTCGGATTGTAAGTCTGAAAGGGCTATAGGAGAGTTCAGTGCTGTAGCTGGTTCCACATTCTCAAGTGCATCCACCACCCATTTCTCCATTGCTCTTAATGATAAAATAAATAAATACAAAGTACCAGAAAAAAACAATATGAAAAACGTAACTAAAACTGACATAGTGAGATGTATGCTGCACTAGAATGTACCATATGACAAGTAAAGTAATTTTGCATCTAAGCCTTTGCACCAGCAGTGTCAGTGACCATTACTGTAGCATAATATGATCTAAACAAATAATAAACTGCACAATCTAGGAATCAATTGCTATTATCTTTATCTCTTGGAAATCCCTTTTAAACGGTTCACTGATGCTGGTTGGGGTTAATACATGAAATTCGGTAAATGAACAATCCTATTAAATGTGTCAAACTTGAAAATAATTATTATAAAACACTGTATGAGAATTTCATGTGAGTTTGTCTCATATACCAGAATAGAAAAGTGGTATTACTAAGGCATACATTTTCTTACATTGTGCTTTACGTTTTGTGAATATTTGGTGTGAATGCAATTTTGTTGAAGAAAAGCTGAAACCATAATATCACAGATAATGATTTACTTTTCTTCTTTGACTCATCCTTCTGCTATTGATACCATACAGTGCCGTTTTTAGGGCTGTGTCAGCCGTGCAATCACACGGGGCGCTGGCCCGCGGCTATTGTGAGCAGTATTCTATGCAGTCTGGCCGGCCGCATAGAATACTGTGAAACAGTCCCTCCCAAAATGGTTGCCCATTTTGATAGATACTAGAGGAGGAGGTGGCCATTTTGGGAGAGACATTTAGACAGAGTCCAGAGGGAAAAGGCAGACAACGGCACAGCAGTGCTGGGAATGTGGCAGTGGCAGCAGAGGGAGCAGGCTATCAGTAGCAGCAGCAGCATAAAACAACCCCTGACAACGAGCAGGACCAGGTACAGTGCCAATTTTAAGGGTCATTGTGAAAATTACTAAGTGAGGCATGGTGCAATGGGCATTACTGTGTGGGGCAAAACAAGGGGCATTACTGTGTGGGGTATACTTTAGTGCAAGGGGCATGACAGTGTGGGGCATAATATGGTGCTGGTGGCATTACTGTTTGCTACTTAAAATGACATGACTGGAGGGGGCGAGGGCGGCCATTTTTTTTGTGTTCATACTGGGAGTCAAATTGGCTAGAAACAACCCTGATACCAGATAATACTTATAGTAGTATGAAACCTTGTATACATAAATGACTGTAAAGAATGTCCTTACAGTAACGTTATCATTCTTTGACATCACAAATCAAAATAATAATAATAATAATTTACAGTATCACTACAATCTCTTTTTTAGCTCACAACCCATTCATTCAAAATGTAACAAAAATAATATTCTTCACAGATGTTTATAGTGTTTGTAAGGGGTGATCTTCAGTATGCCGAATGTCGGGATCCCGGCGCACAGTATACCGGCGCCGGAATCCCGACACCCGGCATATCGACAGATATTCTCCCTCGTGGGGGGCCACGACCCCCCTGGAGGGAGAATAAATAGCATGGCGCGCGTAGCGCACCACCTTGCCCACATGGGGCTCATTTGCGCTCGCCACGCTGTCGGTATGCCGGCGGTCGGGCTCCCGGCGCTGGTATGCTGGTCGCCGGGAGCCCGGCCGCCGGCATACCATACTACACCCTTTGTAACTAATATCTACAGCTTATACATAGATGGGACATGTTTTATGCTGAAATTATAACATTGGGGGCATGACCGCATCACGTAATGACATGCCATGTTCCCTAGTGATGTGCGGCAGAACATAGTAACAACTCTGGACATTAATGTAAACATTGGTCTACTTAGACACTTGATACTGTATACAATACAGTATTAATATTTAACACTATAGATGGTCTATAGTATAGGCTGTATCAAACATATTTAAATAATAAAAATAAGTGGTCAGAAAGAGATTAAACATACCATAATAAATAAATAAATACACAAACAAACATAATAGAACCAGTAGGAGACATAACTGCACTTTCTAAACATTCTCCCACCTCATGGTAAGGCTCCTGACTCTTTTCCTGGTAGCTACCCTCTGGTCCAAAGCACTGATTGAGGGCTCATATTCACACACACAGCAAACTTGGTAGAAGCTGCTACCACTGGGCATGTGCAGTAGCTCTGCTCTGTTCCTTAAACTGCATGATGTGGCGGCAGCTCTAGTAACAATATTATACACCATTGCTATTATTGACATAATTAGAGCCACATCATCAGTTCACCTGCTGATCTCTGCGTCTGAAGTTTGAGGGGCTGGTGATCCCACATCAGCACATTCTGACTGCAGAAATAGGCAACTTCAGTTCCCTTCTTTGAACTTTCATATTTGGCATATGCACTCCAGAATGCTGATCGCACAACATTCTTGGGTGCAAAATAGGTACAGGATGTTGACATGGACCTCTACATGACAGCCCGCGGGTGGACCAGCAAGAGGAAATTAGTGCAGCACTGATTTTGTCTTAAAAAAATAAAATAAAAAAATGGGGGATGAATGAGGAGGGCACCAGTCAGTAATAGTCCATCTGACAATTTATTGGTCAAAGTGTATTGCCAAAAAAACTGAAATTTACAGTACTGGTTGAACAAATGATTAGATACATTAATAAATAAACTGCTATATAAAATCTCAGGGAGTTGCTTTATATGAATGTATTATCAATAAAATACACAGAAAATCTAACTATAACAAGACAACTAAATCTATGCACCACAATGCAAACACCATTGTGAAAAAAAATTACTGGATTCAATTAGTCAGCATGGTCCAAGTTCTGAACAAAGGGCCTAATTCAGACCTGATCGTAGCATCAACTTTGTTAGCAGATGGGCAAAACCATGGCCCTCATTCCGAGTTGTTCGCTTGGTAAATTTCATCGCATCGCAGCGATTTTCCGCTTAGTGCGCATGCGCAATGTCCGCACTGCGACTGCGCCAAGTAAATTTGCTATGAAGTTAGGATTTTTACTCACGGCTTTTTCTTCGCTCAGGCGATCGTAGTGTGATTGACAGGAAATGGGTGTTTCTGGGCGGAAACAGGCCGTTTTATGGGCGTGTGGGGAAAAACGCTACCGTTTCCGGAAAAAACGCAGGGGTGGCCGGAGAAACGGAGGAGTGTCTGGGCGAACGCTGGGAGTGTTTGTGACGTCAAACCAGGAACGACAAGCACTGAACTGATCGCAGATGCCGAGTAAGTCTGAAGCTACTCAGAAACTGCTACGAGGTGTGTAATCGCAATATTGCGAATACATCGTTCGCAATTTTAAGATGCTAAGATTCACTCCCAGTAGGCGGCGGCTTAGCGTGAGCAACTCTGCTAAAATCGCCTTGCGAGCGAACAACTCGGAATGACCTCCCATGTGCACTGCAGGGGGGCAGATATAATATGTGCAGAGAGTTAGATTTGGGTGGGGTGTTTTCTAACTGAAATCTAAATTGCAGTGTAAAAATAAAGCAGCCAGTATTTACCCTGCACAGAAACAAAATAACCCACCCAAATCTAACTCTCTCTGCACATGTTATATCTGCCCCTCCCCTGGCAGTGCACATGGTTTTGCCCATCTGCTAACAAATTTGCTGCTATGATCAGGTCTGAATTAGGCCCAATGTGTTATAAAAGATCTATTGCTTCAAACCTATATACAGCCATTAAAATAATATTTAAGTTTAGAGCCCAGCTGTTGTTGAAATCCAGGCACATCAAGCAGAGTTAATACAATGGTAACATAGGCAGGTTCCTCAGGGTCTTGAGCTTTAGGAAACAAATTCCACTGGTATCAAAAAATATCAAGTCCCAAAACGTCTGATGTATATAATACTTGGTAATCCAGTAAGTAGGTTGGCAGATCTAGCCGTGTACCATTTAGTCCATTGTCAGTGTGCTGGGTTACACGCTTCACTGTTTACATTCGGTAGCCTCCATCTTCACATATCACAAGTTGTGTTGTCGCACCTCGCCTGGAGTCTGTGACATTTTCAACATAGTTAAAAATACTGGTACTGCTCACTGGGCATGCCATCCAGGCCCCTCCTACCTGCTGGGCTTCCTGATATGTGAACTGTACTCAAATTCAAGATATACCCTAACCAGTGACTTATACAATGTTAATTATATGTTTGAATCATGTGAATATATTCTTTTTTTGTTGGCATCCCAGGATTTGCTTTGCTTTTGCAGCCCCTGCCTGGCACTGTGTGCAGAGGCCCAGCTTTGTGTCAGCTACTATTCTTAAATCCTTTTGCTTCTCCATTTCCTCCATTTGTTATCTTAATGAGTACATAGCCTAGTAACTACTTTGGCCTTGGTGCATAACCTTTTATTTGTCTACATTAAACGTAATAACTTCACAGACAAGCTTGCTATTCTGTCTAAATATTTCTATAGCAATTGCCTGTCCTGCTCTGTGGCAATAAGCCTATAAATTTTAATATCAGCAAACATGGATAGATCTTTTTCTGCATAATCTTTAAGGTCATGGCAGTAGTATATACCTCCCAACTGTCCCGATTCTAGCAGGACAGTCCCGCTATTCGGACACTCACCCACTGTCCCACGGGTCACAGTGTTCTGGAAGGGGGGGGCAGTTGGGGGAGCATCTAAAGGCCAGTACTCACGGCCCGATGCTGGAGAGATGTGTGCTGAGCGAACCGCTCAACACACATCTCTCCCAGCGCTCTGCACAGCGCGATCTGTGCTGAGCGTGCGGGGGGAGACGGGGGGGCCGTTCACTTCACCCAGCGGGTGAAGTGAGCGACCCGCTAGATTGGCCTGCATGCAGGCCAATCTAGCAGCAGCGATAGCGATGCGCGGGGCTGCACATCGCTATCGCTGTTAGGGCTACACACGGAGCGATCTTGATGAAAATCTAAGCAATCTAGTCAGATTGCTTAGATTATCGCTCCGTGTGTACCCCCCTTTACAGTGTAGGAAGGTGAGCAGGGGGCTGCTCAGCAGCTCGGGAAGCAATGGGCACCCCCCCAAAATGACAATCACGGGAGCTACGCAGTGAGGTATCGCCCCCTCCACTTGAAGCCCTGCCCCTTTCTTGGCCACGTCTCCGGCGCACCAGGTCCTGTTTCTCGATCATCCAAAGTTGGGAGGTATGGTAATACATTTGCAGTGGTCAGCTGTTAGACCTTCTATTGAAGAGTGGTTTGGTAGGACAGATTTTATACAAAAATGGATTATCCAGTCTAATACAGTAGTTCTTACAACACTAATAAACTAGGTTTGTGCAGCTTAAACCATCAGTTTTATTCGCATATTTTTCATAGTATCACAGGTCAAGATGATGTTTCAGTCCTTGTCATAGACCTACTGTATGTCAAGGCATCCACATTAGCACACTTCCACCAAGGATCCCACCCACGTCCCTTTGAAGTGGTCAGTCCAGTGGTTTGATGACACAATTTTTAGCAAAATGCATCATCACAGTTCTGCCCTATGCAAATTGCAGCATTGCCCAGTGTGGGGGGCAGCAGTGATGTTTTTAACTGTATTTAAATGTAGGCTAAGATGCTTGTAATATATAGGCAGAAACACTTTTTAGCTGGAATGGGTCAACCTTGTGTAATTATATATAAATTAGATTTTGTATTTGCAAAAGGCAGTAGCATGTTCCACAGCATCTAGGACCTCTTCCATGACATTGAAATGCTACATTAGCTATTTATCTGGCTATACAGTTGTCTGATGGTTACTTCTTGTTCTTTCCCATTCCACTTCATAAATGGGGATATCCGGAAGTACTGAGGAAGGATAATGATGATAGAGGGTGCTCTGACACTAATAAACTTTAACAACTGACATACAGAGATTGTCAACGTCTGCAATGCAGTATGGTAATCCTTTTGTCTAATCTGAGTGTGAATAATAAACAATGGCATTTGGAATGTTTTTTTTCAAATAGAGTATCTACAGTATGCCAAATGGTAGAACACTGTAGGGAACACTTAGCACAGTTATTTATATTTTAGCCAAGATGCATTCACACACTTCATGTCAACATGAACATGAGGAAAACACCTTCTGGCAATTATTTAATCTACGGGACTCGAGACCTGCTCCTTGGAAAAAAAAGAAGAAGCTTTTTAACAGTTAATATTGAGTACAGGTATATAGACAATGCACATAATAGCCCTTTCATGATTTCTAAACTTATTGTACTGCAAGGTTGGTAACTCTTAATTCAGGCACTTTCCCCTTAACTGTAAAATGACAGCTTACTGCTGCTGCAAAAACACTTCAGTTGGTAGTGGTTATAACCTGGGCACCCGAGACAGACACAAACTGCTTTGATGCTTCCTCTGAGGATACCCTGCTGCTCTTGCAATTCTTCTTACTTCTATCTGAGGAATCATATTCCGACCTCAGCCATATTAGTCATTCATGAGAACACCATTACTCTACACCTATTTCAGAGAAGTATGATTATTCAAATCAGTGCTGAATTCTTGCCAGACTTGGCAGGATACTGGTGAATAACAGCACAGTGTCTTATTACTTCAATCATTGTCTGTACTGAGACAAGTTGATTTGGGCCCAATTTATACATGCGGATTGCAATGTCCTATCATTATCTTTCTTTCCTCCCTAGCAATTATGAGTGTTCCTTTCAATGCTACTCCAGTGATATTTTTACGTCTCTTCTAAATTCAAGGGGATTTGTCAGGGGCATTTTAACAGAGGAGGGGGCCATGTGTAAACGTCAGGTGAGCCCCCTCCTCTCAATGGCACAGCAATAGACTCTAGTATTGTGCTAGAGCCTACTGCTCATGCGCAGATCCCCGGAAACATGGCGTCTGATATTTTCCGGAGACTAATCACCACTGCACATGCGTGGTGGCCATTTTGCAGGAATTTTTTTTTTTTCAGATGCAGCTCTGATGCGGGACTCTAGAAAGGTAAGTAATAAAACATGGGTGCAGTGTGTGTGGTGTGGGCCCCCCTGGACCCAGGGACCTGTGTGCAGTGCACACATTGCACCCATTATAGAAATGCTAATGGGATTTGTAATTCTGTATATTATCTCTTTGTATACACACTTCCAAGGATTGAAAATTACTGTCAACAGCCAATATTTTTAGTAAAAATGATTTTTATTTAATGACATAAAATAATGCTTGTAATAGTTACTGCTTTCTTATCTGTATCTGAAAATGAAATGTTACAGTGTTTTCCAGGAAGACACTGTAGCATAGCATTTTGTATGCAAATACAGTTGCAGTAACACACAGAATATAGGCATGCTGCATATTATTTTAATCAGCAGAAGCTGCTTGTGTGTCATATTGCATCACATCAGCAGTTAATTAGATTGTATAGTTGAAATACATACTATTTACCGGCGGACGGGATGACAGCTGTCAATATCCCGACAGCGACATCACGTTCGTTAGAATGCTGACAGTGGGGCAATCACTAAGAGTCCCCTTGCAGGCTTGTAGTGCTCACCACGCTGTGGGATCTCTAAGCTCGCCACGCTGCTGACTCGGTGGCTCCCTGTGCTTCCCACAGGATCTATTCCCACTCTCTAGGTGCCTTGGACACCCATGAGTGGACATAGCCCTGGTGCGCCGGGATTCCGGCTGTCTGTATTCTCAGCTGTCGGGGGTTTAGCATCGATATCCTGAATGCTGGGATCCAGACAGCTGGCATTTTAACTGCAACCCGTATAGTTTGATTCACTACACATTAATGTTAGAGATGTGCACCAGTCCATTGTTGCTGTTTTGTTTTAGTTCTAATTCATCATCTGGTTTTGGATTTGGTTTTGGATTTTGACTGTGACTGGCTTTGGATTTTTCACCAAAATTTTGGGGGAAAAGCCAAAATCACATCATTTGGGACTTTTTTGTTCCTATAGTATTAGTAACCCCAATATAATTCATTTCCACTCACTTTTGACCACCTCACAGCTCACAATATTGCTAAAGGCTGCAGCGGGCTGGCTGGTAACTAAATGACAGAGCAGCGGCACAAACACATGGCAGTTTAAAGCAAGAAATATTGCCACACAGCAGTGGCAGAAATGAAAAGTGGTGCATAAATGGTAGCAGCTGCAGCGCTGGTTGCTTTTCTCTAAACTGATCGGTATCCATTTTTTAATTTGCAGATCACTGTGTGGAGTCACAGGGCTTATATATGCACTTAAACAGTACACACAATAGATATATATAGTATTTTATTTAATTTTTTTGAACTCACAGCTTAGTTCAAACTGCGTGTTGTCACAGGGTTTATATATGCATGTTAACAAAGCGCACTAGGGTGAAGTGCACCAAACAGTACAAACCATAGAAGAATATCTGACAGTGAGTAACACAATACACAATGTAATGCTGCTTGTGAACAGCCACTTTAGATAGACACAGCACAGTCATTTTACAGCAGAGTACAGTGCAGCATACAACAGCTTGCCCCTACACACTGACTATATACAGGGCACAGCCACTTGTAAGTCTGGAGTCTGATACAGTACAGCCAATATTAGAGGAGTGTATTTTCGCTGTGCAAGTGTGCGATCGCATGTATAGCAGAGCTGCACAAACTGATTTTGTGCAGTCTCTGCACAGCCCAGGACTTACTCTTCCAGTGTGATTGAATCCTGCTGATCGGGGCCGGAGCTGACGTCACACACCCTCCCTGAAAACGCTTGAGCCTGCCCGCGTTTTTCCGGACCCTCCCTGAAAACAGTCAGTTGCCACCCACAAACAGCCTCTTCCTGTCAATCTCCTTGCGAATGGATCATTTGCACCATCCCGTTGCTGACCGGCGATGCCCGTTGTAGCCGTCCAACGCGCCTGCGCATTGCGGTGCATGCGCAGTTCGGATCTGAACGCCCGCTGTGTGAAAACGCGCAGCAGCGATCAGATCTGAATTAGGCCCACAGTACAGCCAATACAGCACAACATACAGCAGCATGCTCCCTATACACTGACTATATACAGAGACAGCTACTTGTAAGTTTAGACTTTGGAGTCTGACAAAGCACAGCCAATACAACAGAGTTTCGTGCAGCATTCAGCAGTATGCCCCCTATATACTGACTATATACAACGCACAGCCACTTGTAAGTCTGGAATCTGGAGTCTGACACAGCATGGACTCAGAATGAAATGGCACCAAGTCCCGGACATGAAGCCTTATTATAAAATGCCTCTCTACTGTTTCATCTTGGATGTCATCTCGCCACCTCAAACTTAATATTTCCAAAACAGAGTTAATTATATTTCCACCGGCCAATAGTAGTTACCAACCTGATATCTCTATCAATGTTGAGAACTCGACAATCAATTCTACCCCACAAGCTCACTGTCTAGGTGTCATCCTTGACTCTGAACTGTCCTTTGTTCCCCACATTCAATCTGTCTAAAAAATGATGTTACATGTATCTAAAAAACATATCCAAAATGCGACCATACCTTACACAAGACACTGCAAAAACTCTAATTCATGCTCTCATTATCTCCCGCAATGATTATTGCAATAGTCTTCTTACTGGTCTTACCATAAAGAGACTCTTACCCCTACAATCCATTCTGAATGCAGCTGCAAGGCTAATCTTCCTCGCTAGACGTTCATCGTCTGCGGATCCACTCTGTCAATCCCTCCATTGGTTACCTGTATTCTACCGTGTTCAATATAATGTACTTATACTCACACATATTGTCATTAACCAAACTACACCAATGTACATCACTTCGCTTATCTCAAAATATCTCCCAACTTCGCTCTTCACAAGATCTACGTTTCTCATCCACACTCATTACTCGCTCCCATGCATGATTGCAGGACTTTCTTCTGGCTGCAGCCACTCTGTGGAATGCCCTACCACGCACAATAAGACTCTAACCTAGTCTCTAAACTTTCAAGCGTTCCCTGAAAACTCACCTAATCAGACAAGCTTATCAAATTCCAGAACCGCTCACATAACCTTCATAAGCTTTCCTATCCAATTATATCCCACTGTACAGTCCACACATATCCTCACATATTTTCTCTTTCTTCACTTTCCCTTCCTCCTGACCCTGGTTCATCATTGCTGAGATGTGATATGTAGCCCACCGAAAACCTTTGCAATGTGGTGGACAACTATGTTATATATGTCACCTACATACCCTTGTGTATCAATGCCTATTTCCCTATAGATTGTAAGCTTGCGAGCAGGGCCTTCCTGCCTCTATGACTGTTTGTTATTACCCAGTTTTGTTTTATCATTGTGTCCAATTGTAAAGTGCAACTGTATTTGCTGTGCTACTGTATATAAGAAACTGTTAATAAATAATAATAATAATAAAATAAATATAGAATCCAAAACCCGTGAGAATCCGTGAGGATGACGTTACATGTCAACACCTATAACCAGTTGATAAATAGACACCTTAATCTGGGCTGGCAGATTTATCTGTCAGGCAAATTACAATTCCTATGTACTTCAGTGTCTAAAGGCCAGTACTCACGGCCCGATGCTGGAGAGATGTGTGCTGAGCGAACCGCTCAGCACACATCTCTCCCGCCGCTCAGCACAGCGCGATCTGTGCTGAGCGTGCAGGAGGGAGACGGGGGGCCGCTCACTTCACCCAGCGGGTGAAGTGAGCGACCCGCTAGATTGGCCTGCATGCAGGCCAATCTAGCAGCAGCGATAGCGATGCGCGGGGCTGCGCATCGCTATCGCTGTTAGGGCTACACACGGAGCGATCTTGCTGAAAATCTAAGCAATCTAGTCAGATTGCTTAGATTATCGCTCCGTGTGTACCCCCCTTAACACCACCTCCAAACCCAATCATCTGATAGCCAAAGTCCCCAAGGCAGCATTGTTACTAAAGAGCCTGCTTGTTCCTGTGAGTTGGTTCCATCTGTTTTTTGAGGATGATTGCATTCCAATGGTCACTTTTCCCTATGCATGTTATAGTTATTAGTCAGAAAATGATTTACCTACAACCCGACATAAGACCATACATGTGTATGCTAGTTAGCTAGTGCATTATTCATAACAGTTACAATTCCATTTTACAGCAGTGTCTGCTCCCTTTTGAACTGTGATATTCCCACCTTAAATAACCTCAGATATAATTATGAAAGACGAAGAAATAAAATATTTGAACTCAAAATCTGAAACCTAACTACTTCTTAGGTCTAATTTTGTACTAATCAGGTATTTAAACTATAGAGTATCATAATAAAAATAATTTCGACAAAAACACAATGATTTTGTAAATAAAATTGCTTTCTTTCATATAAGAGTGCCTAATCCATACTACAATCTAATTACTTGATATACACTTTCATCAGAATTTGCTTGCATGTCAAAAATAAATGAAACTTTAAAAGTCTTGTCGATTTAAGAATGTTTAAACTTTTTTTCTCACTTTCTGATGTACACAGTAAATGTAGGAAGATCACTCAGCTTGGATAATGCACGTTTTCCCATTAAAACAAGCAGTCTTTCATAGCGGCTGCCTTGTAAATTGCACAGGAAAGATGTCTTGATTAGGACAGATTTCTTAGATACATTTTAATTACACACTATAATGAAATACCAGATGTTTTATCACATGATTCAGAGTTTGGAATAAATTCACAAACGCCACAAGATCTGAAAGCTTGCTTAGTTTTTATGTCTCTTCTAATCTGGCATATTTTGTTTTCCTGAATCCACTAATTTTATGAACAAATAAAATGTCATTGCTGTAAAACAAGTTAAAAAAAAAAAAAGCAGATAAAAGCTAATAACAAATAATAAAACCTGTGTACAGTATGTGAACCATAAAATTAATGTCTCCCAATTAGTAAATTAATAAGTGTCCAAAATGAATATTCTCATCAGTAATGATAAGTTGAAAGCAAACAAAATACAACTGAAATTTAAACTGAAATATTGCAAAAAAATATATATTTTTTTAAATTAAGACAGACATACAGTACAATGGGGGTCATTCCGAGTTGTTCGCTCCTTGCCGATTTTCGCTATACTGCGATTAGTCGCTTACTGCGCATGCGCAAGGTTCACAGAGCGCATGCGCTTAGTTATTTTACACAAAAGTTAGGTATTTTACTCACGGCATAACAAAGCTTATTCATCGCTGTGCTGATCGTAGTGTGATTGACAGGAAGTGGGTGTTTCTGGGCGGAAACTGGCCGTTTTATGGGAGTGTGCGGAAAAACGCAGGCGTTCGAGTTGCAAAACGCAGGAGTGGCTGGAGAAATGGGGGAGTGGTTGGGCAAACGCTGGGTGTGTTTGTGACGTCAAACCAGGAACAATGGCTGAGTAAGTCTGGAGCTACTCAGAAACTGCTAAGAAATTTCTATTCGCAATTCTGCTAATCTTTCATTCGCACTTCTGCTAAGCTAAGATACACTCCCAGAGGGTGGAGGCTTAGCGTGTGCAATGCTGCTAAAAGCAGCTAGCGAGCGAACAACTCGGAATCACCCCCAATGTACACAGCACTTCAGTACCAATTGTATTAGATCAAATAATGTATCTGGCTGCAGGTAATTAGATCATTTGGACATTTAAGAGCAACACATTTATTAAAAGTAAGGAAATTGCTATCTATATATATATATATATATATATATATGAATCCTCGTTAACTTGCCACACACTACTCTATTATCAAGAGCTGTAACTAGACATTTTGGTGTACTGTGCCAGAAAGAGCACTGGTGCACAACCCTACCTCCTCTGTCCTGTATGCCAGGCTGTTGAACAGGACAGAGCTGCATGGCCAGCCCCTATCTATGTGAGCCATGCAGCTGAGCAAAATGCTCAGCTAGCCCCCATCTCTGCATGTCCTGACTGGTCCATCACGGCTCAGTTCTTCTGGCATATGCCAGAAGTACAAGATGGGCAGCCTGGCCAAGCCTAGGGCTATGTAGAGCCCTGGTGCCACTGGCACCTAGGCATATAATACTCTAGAGGGGGTCCGCATGCATTTTCACAGGCTCGATTCCCCTGTGGCAACTGGCCTATAGCTGGTTTGGAACCATGGTGGGGGACCTCCACACTGCAGGAAACACCTCTGCTGTTTCACAGGCTGGGACAAAGTTCTTGTTATTCTGAAATCACAGGGGGCCCCATGTCTGTTTTCCCCCTGATTTCGAGATTACCAGCACTGGGTTGGGCGAGTAATAGCCATGGCTGGGCGAGTAATAGTGTCTTCCTGAGAAAAAATGGTTCTGCTGAAAATATGGGCATCACTTGTTAACCACCAGTGCTAGGGGGCATGCATTTTTTTAAATTATAACTTTTTTTTCACATCCAGAAGTAAGAAGACAGTGGCTTGGATATAATGACGCCCGAGTTTGGCGGCCATACGGGATGCCAGCCGAACTCTGACTTTTTTTTAAAGGACCAATCACTTACAAGGCCAAACCATGCCTTGTAAGTGATTTCCCCTTTAAAAAAACATCCGAGTTAGGCTGGCATCTCACATGGCCACAGAATTCGGGCAGCATTACATTCGGCCCCATGTTTGGTTACTTTTGTGACATAAAAAAAATTGTTCAGTTGAGGGAAAATTGGCACAACTGATGAAAAAATTGCTTTGGTGTGTGGAGTCGACTTCATAATCATTTGGTTAGTCCAACAAGTAGAACAGTTGGTTAGTAAGATTAAAGTTGGTTAGCTGTGTGGCCATTTTCAGACTTTTTGCTTTTTTTTGTACACAAACAAACAAACAAACAAACAAACCCTAGAAGAACCAAAGCAGCTCAACCTGCACCTTGATGTGGATAACATCATTATCCAGGTGCTCCCCAGATAAGGTAAACAAAATAAGGTAGAAAACCAGTAACTCATTTCCAAACTCAATAAATGCAAGAATTTGACTACAGTACACTAACTGAAAGAACATTTTGACATTTGGGGCAAAACATAGACATTGAAGATATAAAAGAATCCACCCTCTCCATAGAACCCTGATCCAAAATAAGTGCCCCTGTCCCCACAACTCATATTGTATGCAGGAACTTATCTTAGCATAATGTCCCACTGGAGGGACCTCCACTTGCCTGCTTTATGGGGAGTATGGATTGTGAAGAGGAGTGATCCCCACATTATTAGTACTTTTAAAAAAAAAAAATCAAGTGTATTTTATTGATTTTCAATAAAAGAAAGAGAAAAAGAAAACCAAAAACAACTAACAAAGACCATACAATGGTATGAAAGTTGAGTAGGACACAAAGTGTACAGTACGTTGTGAAATATCACAGTAGAAATATACAAAGCAATACACTGTAGATGTAGTAAGCTAGCAGCATATACACTTTTAATAACAGACAATACAACAAAATAGAGCCCTCTGGAATTACTCATTGCCAAGTTATGGAAGAATGATATTCCTCCATCCGTAATGAGACATGTACCATGGAGACCATAATCTATGGATTTGGGCAAGGCCCCTTTAGCTGTATACAGGTACCTTTTCGTGGTTGACATTATAGTAAATCAAGAGAAGTCTCAACCCATCAACCATGTCTGTGATAAAGCAAATCTTGGACAAAGATAGCAACTTAAAAATGATTAGTACATTATTAGTAAATAAACTCCTACTGTATGTGTTCTCCTACTTGGCCAGGATAACACACAAATCACAGAAGCTCAGCAGCTTGGTCAATCTGGAGAGATTTATATGTGACATAGTGGTCTATGTACTAAGCCTTGGAGAGAGATAAAGTGGAGACAGATAAAGTACCAACCAACCAGCTCCTAACTGTAATGTTTCAAACACAGCCTATAACATGGTAGTTAGGAAATAAATTGGCTGGAAACTTTATCTCTATCCACTCTCTCTCTCTTCAAGACTTAGTAAATAGACTTGAATCTCTGTCACATTTAGTCATACTAGTGTGTGATCAAATCTGTAAAACCTAACGCTTAGCACTCTGACTGAATCCTGGATCGGATGATGAACTGTTGGTGTGGATGGTCATTGGCTGTATATACGAGTAGGAAAGATAATTGTCCAATTGGATTATCCATCTATCCATTACTCCAGGTACGTGGCTGAGTAATGCGTCACACTTAGGAGGGCGCTGCAGCCCAACATACTCTGCCACAGTAAGTCACTCGGTCCCCCACCTGCCTTGGACACTGTCTCTGACTGGCACACAGACCCATCCCCCCTTCTCCTGGGTGTCTCCTGCTGTCACTGCAGTCTGCCGGGTTAGGTCAGATGGTGTCTGCCAGTACTGTCAGAGGCGGCTCCAGTTACAGAGTTGCTACCTATATGTTTATGGGGCTCGGGACTGTAAATTTTCCCCAGTGTCCCAGCATCCTACCTGGATCCTCTCAGTACACTGCATCACCAGCGGGTGTCCAGATGAGTGGGGAATGGGAGTCCAGGTGAGCAGGGAGTGGAGGATAATGGATCGATAGGACCCACTTAGGATGAGAGGACTCTCTGGCAAGGGGGCTATCATTGCAGACCCCTGCTGCTGGGTCTGTCTGGCAGCGTCAGAAAGATTTCCCGGTTGGGGGAGGGGCATGTCTGCAGCAAAGGTATCCCCTGCTGAGCCTGCCCGGCTGACAGGGACTTTTGTAAGGCAGCTGCAGACCTCTGCTGCTGGGTCTGCCTGGCTGGGTGAGAATGGCTCTATGGCAGAGGGATCGCTGCAGTAATTGACAGTCACTGAGTTCTGAAACAGTGGGGAGACAGTGGGGAGGGAATGACAGCTTGTGAACACATTTGGGGGCCTCCACAGTCACCTACTATCTCCCTGTCACCCACTATTTCCCTGTACCCTTGGGGATACTATTGTGTGCTACACCTTCCTTATGAGACCACACACCTCTTTGCAGCGCACACTGTCCCTTTAAAAAGTTTACCCACTCAGGGGGCACCAAAATATATATTTTCTTACCTCCCAAAAAAATTAAGCTTGGGTCATCCCTGTCCATATTGTATAGCTCATTATCAGATGTTTATTAGGACAGCAGTTATTTTTGGTCCTTACATGTTATGAATGTGTCCAATTAAATCTAAAATGGGCCAATTGATTGTTATAATTGCATAGGCACCTTAACAAAAAAAAATCTCTGCATGTAAAATTATTACTTATGAAAGCAGACAACGTAAACATGAACTGACAGCATTTGATACAAAATGTACCTGCACCTGTTCCTCAGTCAAATAAATATAGAAAGTATAAGATGACTGCATTTTCCAAGACAATTTAAGGATGTGAAATGACAGTTATTAAAATGTCAGTTAGTGGCAAAAACATGAATTTGAGAAAAGTGTTCTCAGAGAATTAGGGACAGAATTAATAACAGTCACATTTCTTTGAATATGTATTATATTATATTATATTATATTATATTATATTCCAGAATAAAATACATTAAATGTTAACCAAGGACCTGGTAAGAGACTTAGAGGGGAATTCAATTAGCCTCAATCATTTTTTGGGTGTTAAAAAAAGGGACTTTACTGCAATTTTTTTTTTTTTGGGGGGGGGGGGGGAGGGCAATCCAATTAGAGCCCATTTTTTACCACCTGAACAATTACCTGTTTTTGGGCAAAAATGTATACTGTAGGATCTGTTATACATTCATGGACCTATGTTTTTTTGCTGCCACAATCATGAAAACAGGCCTCTTATCTGGGATTTTTTTTGGAGGACCTTAGTAGATCCCCCCAAAAAATACATGATAACTGCTGGCATTGGTCTGACTTCGGTGCTAATTAGATAGCCCTGGAGGATCAATTAGCCCGCAATGCAATTCCCCTCTAAATGAGTTTTTAAAATGTGAGATCCAGGCGCAACATTTAAATTTGAAAGTAAAGGTAAGAAAAGACAGAATATGAAGAAATATCAGACTGAATGATTGAATTAAATTATAGCACATTTATTTCCCAAAAAATTAATTAAAAATCTGTATGAGCACAATAAATGGGACAGTTTATATCTAGAATCTTTCTCCAGTACCAGTCCCTCCCTATATATAAAATAATCCACACAGTCACAGCCTGATCGGCTAAAAATGTCCTGAGACCTGATTTCCTTTGCCACAAGGGCTTCCGGTATTTTAAAAACCGTGCTTTTTATATATAAAAGGTGTGCTATAGAACATCACACTAAGGTCTCATATATTGTTTTGGTGACAAAATAGGACCATACACACCCTAAGTGAACTGGTGTAGGCTGACAGAATTATTCCGGATAGCAATAAGTACTGCTATCCGGAATAATTCTGTCAGCCTACACCAGTTCACTTAGGGTGTGTATGGTCCTATTTTGTCACCAAAACAATATATGAGACCTTAGTGTGATGTTCTATAGCACACCTTTTATATATAAAAAGCACGGTTTTTAAAATACCGGAAGCCCTTGTGGCAAAGGAAATCAGGTCTCAGGACATTTTTAGCCGATCAGGCTGTGACTGTGTGGATTATTTTATATATAGGGACTGGTACTGGAGAAAGATTCTAGATATAAACTGTCCCATTTATTGTGCTCATACAGATTTTTTATTAATTTTTTGGGAAATAAATGTGCTATAATTTAATTCAATCATTCAGTCTGATATTTCTTCATATTCTGTCTTTTCTTACCTTTACTTTCAAATTTAAATGTTGCGCCCGGATCTCACATTTTAAAATCTCATAACCATTAAGGGTAACGGTTTGTCCTACGGCTGCAAATTTGAATCCTAAACCCCATTTCCTAAAGGAGTTTGCGCAGACAATATCTCCTTTATCCTAAATCAGTTTTTATCTACCATTCTGCTTATATTAGATACTGATTTTATTATTCTTTTACATTTATACCCCTTTCAGACCGCCAGCTTTGAACACGGGTTATTAGCACATGAGCGCGCATAACCCGTGTTCCTGTGTGGTTTGAAAGGTCCCAGGGGAAATATACCGAGTCGAGTGACCCGGTATTTCAACCCTGGTAGCGAGCAGGGTTGAACTCGTGTTCAACCTGGCTCGCTGTGTGGTGTGAATAGGAGCTGGTCGATGCGACCCGTTTCCCATTCACACTGTGTGGACTGGTGGCGCCGCCCCGCCATGTCACCCCTAATGTCACCAAACCGGCAATATGCCAGGTTATAGACAGCGGCGGCGGGGAGCCTGAGGTGGGTCGCAGCCTGGGAGCTCCCATGTCAGGCTCCTGGGTACAACCTGCCTCAGGCGGTCTGAAACGGTTATTACTGACATTAAAAAAAATCAATATAAAAATTGTCTGTTAGTAAATGTGTGTTATAGCCCTCAAAACACAATGATTTAGATCAATTTTGATTAATTGGTAAACAATAAAAATGGATTAAATTCAACCTGTAGTAAATATACCCAGAAAGATGCAAATCTTATCATTTATGTAACTTTCAATATAGCACACAGATGCATTTAGAGCAGAGATGTGAAATCGACATCAACAACAGGTCCATAAGATGCATTATTATGTGCTAAAGGTCAAATGCTAAACATAATGGGCTAAATGTACCAGCCCACGAGCTAGTTTAACCTTGTAAATGATTCCCGCTTTATAAATATGTGCAGACTCGCACCAAGTCCGGCACCTCCAGCAGCTGGTAGGCTGTTACTTTCAGGGACTGATTCAGCATCAGCCACTATTGTGCTGAAATCACTATTAGGCGATTTCAGCACATGTGCTCATGCGTGCACGCCTGAGTGCGCATGTGCAAGGTCTTAAACTGTGTTCTCTTCAGAACACAGTTTAAGTCCTGATGGTGGGCAGTGACGAGGCATCAACGCCGCGTTTTGTGGGCATCGATGCACTGTTTGGGGGCGCGGTCCAAACAACACAGGACCATTTGCAGGGCGGGCCTTGGTGGCTGCGTGATATCACACACCGACATTGCGACCCAAAAGATGGCTGCCCGCTGACTGCCTTTACAGTTAGTCTGCGTAGGCAGGGGGCAACCCTAATCACGCGAGCGTTTCACTCATATGTCAGCAAAGGGAGGGGAGTTCCCGCCATGCCGGGCAGACTTGCCATATGTTCGGCATCCCCATGCATGTTAGTGTAAAGAGTTTTTGTTGCACAACTACAACCCATGCTGAATCGGACCTCTAGTCCAATGTGTTAATCAAAATTGGAAGCATAGCAAATGGTCATCACTGAACGTTGTACACCAGTGGTTTTCTAAAATCTGCATCTTAGGCTGGGTACACACTGTCTGATATGCACCTGATATACGTACAATATATTGGTACCATTGGGCGTATACGATGCGTGGTCCCATGGCTCATATACAACGTCACATATCTTTTGTTCTGCACTTGAGAGCAAAAGATATGTGACTGCCCTGAATGCTCCAGGATGTGGGCGGATGTGGTTGCAGCCGATACATCGTACAGTGTGTATGCACCTACAATGCATCGTTTGCGATGTCACATCTGCTGGACATCCTGTAGTGTGTACCCAGCCTTAAGGCCCGTACACACTGGCCGATATATCGGCCGTTCTCTTGAACGGCCGATATATCGCGGGTTCGTCGGCCAGTGTGTACTCCGTCGTTCACAGACGTATCGCGTCGGCCCCGCAGCACAGCTGACGGCCAATATTTCTAACGATATATTGGCGCGTCGCTGTGTGTGTATGGCGGTCGGCCGACCGCCCGTACACCTGCTGCGGCGGCCGGCAGTGATTGACAGCTGAACTGGGCGGGCGTGTGTACACGCCCGCCCAGTTCATGACGTCAGTCCCCGACGGATCGGGCAGTGTGTATGCACAGCACACTGCCCGATCCGTCCATAGATATATCTGCAGATCAATTGATCTGCAGATATATCTTTCCAGTGTGTACCCACCTTTAGAGTACACATCAGATGCAATTTTATATAATGAAGTTTCAGTTTGGAATTGCATCCATTTGATTATTGGGTTTTAAAGTTGCATAATAAACCACATTTGTTATATTAATGTACCAATAACAATGACCACCGGTAAAAAAATAAAAACCTGCAACTTATCGCAATAAAACAAATACAAACAGACAATAAAGAGAAATGATCATGATAAAATGTACAATAAAATGGATATGGCATAAAAAGTTGATGTCCAGGATGTCGGCATGGTCTGAATGTCAACATGTCATATGTTGACATTTACAATGTCGACGCTGACATAATGTCCACAATGTGAATTCTGACAATGCAATATCCAGTGGGTGTGGATTAATAGATTGACAATGTTTAAGTCGACAATCATTAGGTTGACAGTTAATGGCCGACATGCAATAGGTCAACAGGTGCAAAGGTCGACAGGTACAAATGTCGACAGACGAAAGGTCAACAGTTGTTGAGGTCAACAGGTACAAAAGGTCAACAGGGAAAAAGTCAACTCACAAATGGTTGATACATGTTTTTTGGGATATTTTGTGCCAAATCTTGGATCTTACTGTTATCTGGCCACAATCAGTAAAAACTTCAACCCTTGCAGGATTGCTTCACTTGCCACACCTTGGGCTTTGTGGATTGCTTCGCTTCACTCGCCACAGGTTACTATTCCCAATAGATGTTCACATAGATAGTGAATAGATAGTGATAGCAGATGTTGAAAAAACACGTGTAAACCATTTAGAATTTATGTCAACCATTTTCATGTCAACCTTTTGTACATGCTGACCTTATGCACTGGTGACCTTTCATCTGTTGACCTTTTGTACCCGTCAACCTAATGCATGTCAACTATATAGTGTTGATTTATTGACTGTTGACATTTACATTGCCGATCTATCATCCGGATACCATTTCCACTACAATTATACTCACCCTAATCCTAATTGCAGCCTAATCCTAATGTAAGCAAAACCCCATCCTTAACCCTAACACGTTGACATTAGGACACTGTTGACGTTATGTCAGTGCCGACATTGTGAATGAGGACATTATGGAGATCATTCAGCAGCAGCCGTAACTGCTGCGCATATGCAGTTCGGCCGATTTCAACAGTGCTAACGCACGTTTGCGGGGGGCAAAATGCGATTTCATCATGGTAGGATGCAATCTCATTTTGATTGACAGTGGCAGGGAGGTGGTATTATGGTGTTGCGGGGGAGTGATTGCAAAAATAGGGGAAGGGTTTGGATCGTTTTTGGGGCCACTTCGATGAAAAAGATAGTGGTTGTGCTGCGTATGAAGGGGGGGGATCCGCCATTCCCTAGACAGCGATGTGATCGCAATCTAATTGCGATCACAGCGCTGGGTGGGACTTGTCATGCTGGGTGGCATTGCCCTTTGCTGTGCGGCCCCCAGCATGCGATCACAGACAGTTGCAAACTTTGCTTTCTAGCAGAATCTGCAACTCATGCTGAATAGGGTCCTATGACTGCACAGCCCAAAGAATATATAAAAAATGTTTTCATTATTACTAGTGTTATTATTTATTTTGCATTATCTGCAATTTTGAAATGAAGATGCAGAAGAAATTGCATGTGTGAGTTCCAAAATAAATGTGCTGGTTTCACCTGCCTCCGTAGTGAGCAAATGATTATTCTCTTTCTGCGTTATTATACTAGGTAAAGCTTGTACTCATGGAATGGAAACATGTCAAGCCTTTGTGTATTGTGCCAAACTGTCATTTCCACAATAAGTAAAATTGAGATCATTTTGTTGTGTTCAACTCTATAAATACTGCAACAAATCACTACTTCCTATATATTGTTTAACTAATTGCAGACCACTCACTCTTATAAAATAGCACATCCGTGGCCTCTTTTCTATGATTTATACCAGCAGGCAGAAAATTGTGTTGTAGTTTGTTGGAGACAAATAGCTCTGAATCCATTAGTGCTAGCAAAATGGGAGACTACCAACCCTGGAGACTACCAAACCAACCAGGGTCTCCCAACATTAAAACTTATAACACAAAAAAAATGTACAAATGAACCATAAAATAATATAAAATACAAATAAAAAATACATCCTTACAGCAATATCATTCCATCAAATCTTACATAAACAGATATTTTATTATATACTCTGTTTATTCAGTAGCGCCCAGGACTGTGCCCCTCCCAAATTCCTCTATTAACAGATATTTTATTAACTACTTGATTATACTGATTATGGGCCTCATGTAGACTGTTTAAAAAATATAGAAGCCAGTCAATAAGAAGGATCACAGATAGGGGCATATTCAATTGCAAGTGCAATTTTCTGAAAACAAAAAACAAAACTGTCACTGTTTTTTTCCACAGCTACTGTACAAAGTTATTTTCTATTCAACTGCCGGGGAAGAATTCAGCCGTGGTAATTTTTATAGGTATTACCGTGGTTTTTTTCTTGCAACTCAAGAGCAGGTGCAAAGTCAGGAATATATCCTAATTTTGAGGTAAAGATGTTGGGACTAGTTTCAGAACACCTAGGACCCCCCAACTCCTCCCCCCACCAATGACTAATTAGGCACAACAAATTTAATTACGGTGTTTATTTAAATGAAAATTAATTGCTTTTTTTCCATTCTTTTACATTTTTTTAATTAAAAGTGGCCTCAATTGACCCAAAATCACTTTTTTTTGCACTTTTTGGTTTTATTTGTTAGTAATTAAAGAAAAAAAGTTTGCTTATTATCTTATTTTTAATTTGAAAAAATGCACATATCAGCTATTTAACCACGTAACTGACGATTAATTTCACCGAAAACCGCTCCGAAATTGTCATTTTTTTAATGAGTGAATTAAGTGAAAAACATGACTTTAACCCTATCCCAAATGATTTTAGTTAAAAAAAGGGGAAAAAATATTTTTTTATTGTAAAAAAATATGTCCCCCCCACCAAACATCGAAACATCGGAGGTCATTCCGAGTTGTTCGCTCGGTAAATTTTTTCGCATCGCAGCGATTTTCCGCTTAGTGCGCATGCGCAATGTCCGCACTGCGACTGCGCCAAGTAAATTTGCTATGCAGTTAGGAATTTTACTCACGGCTTTTTCTTCGTTCTGGTGATCGTAATGTTATTGACAGGAAGTGGGTGTTTCTGGGCGGAAACAGGCCGTTTTATGGGTGTGTGGGAAAAAACGCTACAGTTTCTGTGAAAAATGCGGGAGTGGCTGGAGAAACGGAGGAGTGTCTGGGCGAACGCTGGGTGTGTTTGTGACGTCAAACCAGGAACGACAAGCACTGAACTGATCGCAGATGCCGAGTAAGTCTCGAGCTACTCAGAAACTGCACAGAGATGTATTTTCGCAATAATGCAAATCTTTCATTCCCAATTTTAAGAAGCTAAGATTCACTCCCAGTAGGCGGCGGCTTAGCGTGTGCAATGCTGCTAAAAGCAGCTTGCGAGCGAACAACTCGGAATGAGGGCCATCGATCGGTAACATCGTGACTATCGGAACATCGGGAACATCGCTGCTTTCATTTTGAAAGCCGGGACAGCCTGCAAGTATGCAGGGGAGGTCAGGGGGTGGCTTGGAGGGTTCATTCACTCTCCCCAGCGGCTGCCATTGTCTACAGCCGCTGGAGGGGGGGGATCCTGCCGTGCTGACCTATCAACAATGATCGGCAGCACGGCAGACACAGGGGGAGAGTGTAGGGAGGTGCGACTGCAGCAGCGGAGGGAAGTTTATCTTCCCTGCCGCTGCTAACACTCTCCATCTGATTGGTCGCATCCTGTGCGACCAGGTCAGTTAGAGCACTTGTAGACATGGTTGCATCTGATGCGACCATGCCAGGCAAGTGGTTAATGCATCTTTAAATATCAAAATATTGTTCTTTGGGACAGTAGTAAAAATAATTACTGCTACCCAATATTTTTCTGCAACTATTTTTTTATTTTTTATTTGATAGCTTGGGTATCGGGAGCAGTGGCGTAACTAGAAATGTTTCTCCCCCAAGCCAAAACATTCTCTGGTGCCACCCTTTCCCCCCCCCCCCCCATACTTGGCACTAGTAAAGCGATGAATCTGCACGTGCCTCCGCCAAAAGGGGCGTGGCCTTGCTGAAATGGGGCGTGGCTTTGCATAAAGGAGCATGGTATTGCAGGAAAAAACTACCTTATACCCCAGTTTTGCAACCTGCACGCCCAGACGTTGGCCAACACAGGAAAAATAAATAATCCTGATTCATGCCCCTTACATTATTTGTCATTTTTCTTCCTTATAGTAATGCCCAGAATACATTATGCCACACACCTAAATGCCCATTATACATTATGCCACACACTGCAATGCCCCTGAGACATTATACCACATACCACAATGCCCATGATATAGTATACCACACACCGTCATGCCTGTGACACATTATGACACACACCGCAATGTCGGTGATACATTATTCCACACACTGCAATGACCCTGAGACATTATACCACATACCACAATGCCCGTGGCAGCTACACACATACCCCCAATGCCAAATATGCCCCCCCAGTGCCTGGTACACATATACCCTTAGTGCCAAATATGCCCCCCCAGTGCCTGGTACACATATACCCCCAGTGCCAAATATGTCCCCCCAGTGCCAGGTACACATATACCCCCCGGTGCCAAACATGCCCCCCCAGTGCCAGGTACACATATTCCCCCAGTGCCAAACATGCCCCCCCAGTGCCAGGTACACATATTCCCCGAGTGCCAAACATGCCCCCCCCAGTGCCAGGTACAAACCCCCAGTGCCAAACATGCCCTCCCTGTGCCAGGTACAAACCCCCAGTGCCAAACATGCCCCCCCCCCCCGGGCTCCCCTGCTGCTGTTTTGGGAAGGACACAGAGGGCACAGTGCGCGCCTCTCCTGTGTGTTCCTCCTGCGTCTCCGGCGGCAGCGGCGTGTCTGTCAAATGAAGTGCCGGTACGTGAGCCAATCAGAGCTCACGAATGGGCACTTCATTTAACGGACACGCCGCTGCCGCCGGAGACCCAGGAGGGACACACAGGAGAGGCGCACACTGTGCCCTCCGTGTCCTTCCCAAAACAGCCGCACCAGGGGGCCGCAGTCACTACGGTCGCTTGGAGGCGCAGGATGGCGCCCCCTGCAGCCCTGCGCCTCCAAGTGACTGCAGTGGCTGCGGCCCCCTAGTTACGCCAGTGATCGGGAGCACGTATACCCACAGTAATGAGAAAATAGTTGCAGTAAACTTTACCTATTTTGATAAGCCCAAACTTTCCACTCATGAAATTAAGCAGGACACATGCCCACCAATACTGTTCACTATGAATCCCAAAAGCAATGTGGATGTCAAACAGTGAACCAGACAAACTTTATTAGAGTGAGAACATGAGCACATCCTGCCTGCATGTGAGGTCATCAGCCATCTTCCACCAGCACTAACAGGCCTCCTTAAATTTGGCCAAACGTGCATACGGCAAGCCGCAGTACATTGGTGAGATATTTCAAAATTCTCATACGTACTGGTATCCCTGAGAAGCGGGGGCATGACCGTCAGATGGGTTTAAATATCTGTTTGTTGTCAGTTTTCTTAAATAAATAAATAAATAAATAAATAAATAAATAAATAAATAACACAGTTGGCAATACATTGGGATTGTTCAGATATTAGCTAAAGATAACTGAAACATTTTACCCCTCTTAGTACATGATATTTATTTTAAATAAAGATTTATTTTAAGTATATTCATGGAATGTTGAATCAACACACTATATCACACTGAAACAATGTCTACAATTAACTTGTCACTCAAACAGATGCCTGCAGCTATTACAGACCTGAGCAGCAGGAAAAAATGGGTTTAGTTTAACTACTTTTTATAGTAATGTTTATTTAATAAGTTTATTTAATGCAAGATTGATCTAACATTTAGACATATTTCCTTTATTGGCAGTCATCTCCTCTATAAATGACACATTTTTACTGACAGGGTCATCTTAACATCAGTGAAAACCCCTGGACAAGCAATGCACTGGGACTCCTACCCTGGGGCTGTTCTGTCGCGGGATTGGTGCTATTGGCGACGGTGTATTTTCTGTCTGGTGCGGGGGGGGGGGGGGGAGGGTGCTTATAGCAACCATGTTTGCCCAGCGTGGGGTGTGTCGGCTGTTCTTTCAGGGTGTGTGTGTGCAGTGTCGGACTGGGACATGAATGACCCACCGGGGGAATGCAGTTATAGAGGCCCATACTTAGGGGTGTGGCCAGCTTACAAATGGGGTGTGGCCAGCCTCCACAGAGGCTTGAAATACACAATAGTTTAGTGCAGTGTAATGCAACATATCTACCATGTATAATACAAGTGCAAAGTCTGGAACCTGATCCCTGGAGGAAGGAGTGGGCACTCAGGCAGTGGGGCCTACCGGTGGTTTCCCTGGTACCCCTGTGGGCCAGTACAACCCTGTGTGTGTGTGTTCATTGTTGGTAGTGTGCACACTGAACGATTTGCACCTAGTCAGCGTAATTTTCAAAATTGAGCTGCATGTGCAGATGACAGAGGACATCACTAGCGATCCGCAGGAGCGCGCATCGCTAACAATATATTGCATACACACTTGATGATAAAACAACTTTGTTGCAACAATGTGTCATTATTGACAAATCTGTTTAAAATTACGTCTAGCAGTACATCTTACTATTATTGCTTACAAATGTTATAACTGATTCCTGCCACAGTGGTTCATTTTGTGAAAGTAGGATATCACTCCTGTGAAAGTAGGATATTATTCCTACCTAACTGTGACAGATATGGTAACATGTAATAAAGTAAGTTATGAAAAACAATTGTATTCTGTTTGCTGATATATGCATTGCTTCAATAAATAAATATTTAAAATAAATAAATAAAGTAAGTTATGGTCTGAGTAGGAGTGTCAGGTGGTCAAAGTAGTGTGCCTGGGCAAAAAATGTGGTGTGGTCAGAACTGACCGGCTTTCAAACTTTCAGAGCTGGCCCTAACAAATTTGATGCCCTAGGCAAGATTTTGGTTGGTGCCCCCTAAGACCACACTGCTAGTTCTGCCTCTGACCCAGCACCACTCTCACAGCAGCACAGATTACAGAGCAGCCAGTAACACCCATTACCCCTCACCCACACGCAACACCCCAGGTAATCTACTCTGAAAGCTAAAAAGCTTTTGTGACCTACCAGGGTGGCATTACAAAAATGGGACGTGGCCTCGCTGCAAGGGGTGTAGTGACTGTCTTGACCGAAATCACACATTGGCTCCCACAGTAATATATACATTGTCCCCACAGGAAAAAAATTCAAACACATTGTCCCCACAGGAGAGAAAACACACTTACCCCACAAAGGAAAAAAGTCAAACACATCTTCCTCATGTGCTGCACCCATTTACAAATCCCTCCACTGTCAGCCTAGTGTCTACAGAATCCTAATCAACCTGCTCACCCTCACAAAAAGCAAATCATTTTTTTACAAAACATGCTTTTAGTGGGTGGCTGGCTTGCTGGCAGTGCGTCTGCCCCTGCAGCTCCCTGAGGCTGCGTAACTGTGCTTTGTGGGGTGGGCGGCACTGTGGTTGGCAGGGAGACAGTGTCTCTGATGAGGCCCATGGGAGGAGGTGCTGTTTTGACTGGTCCGACGCAGCAGCCCTCCTCCCGTGGCCAATAGAATCCTGGAATAATCGCATATGATATATCATCTAAAGTTACCATGACATTGGTTTTGGCCTGAAATTCCGTCAATGGGCATACAGATGGGGCATTTGGTGCAAAGGAAAAATACTTCTTGTGGTCAGAATCTTCTCTCAGATATATTTTAGTTTCATAAGCTACTGTCTCTTTTACATACAATGGTTAGAAGCTCTATTAATAATTATCATTTCATTTGGATTTTGATCTATTAAACTTTCTAAATTGGGCTATATTAATAATAAAATAAAAGCCCCTTTTTATTGTGACAAAATGGCCCAAGCATTGGGGGTAATTCCAAGTTGATCGCAGCAGGATTTTTGATAGCAATTGGGCAAAACCATGTGCACTATAGAGGAGGCAGATATAATGTGCAGAAAGAGTTAGATTTGGGTGGGTTATTTTATTTCTGTGCAGGGTAAATACTGGCTGCTTTATTTTTACACTGCAAATTAGATTGCAGATTGAACACACCACACCCAAATCTAACTCTCTCTGCACATGTTATATCTGCCTCCCCTGCAGTGCACATGGTTTTGCCCAATTGCTATCAAAAATCGTGCTGCGATCAACTTGGAATTACCCCCATTGTCCGTTGGGTTTATATTTGGATGGCCTAGGTTCACACCAATCTTTATACAATCCAAATTAAAGTTCTAAATTTCAGCTTTGGATCTGTATCTCCTCGCAAAAATGCATTAGTTTAAAACCATAAAGCTACTTTGAGTAATTTATTCATAGGCTTAATTTACTTTTCATATTATAATCATCACACAACAGGTTTTCCTGCAGATGTTGCTTTAATATGCCATTCAGGGAAAAAAAGTATTGGTGAATCTGCAAAATACCAAGTAAACAGCTCAGTTGGTTAACAGTGTGATAGATGTGTGCATAAAAATATATGACTATAACAAAGTACTTGGCTAGATCATGCATATTAAATGTGCTTACTTAAAAATAATCTTTTAAGAGTATACTAAAGTAAATTCAGTAGTTGCTGTAGGCGACATACAGACGAAGCTATGGCACATAGTAAGACTATACCTTAAGTACCGCTCTACCGCAAATAGCCATGCAGTGGAAGGTCACCTGGAATTTAACTCTGAATAGTTTAGTCATGACCAGGTCAATCTATCAACCACTGATTAGTTACAGACACATCTCATTAAGAAAGTGAATGCCACAGGAAATCCTCAGATAACAGAATCCATTCTTAAGGCCGATGTGGGAGAGATGTGTGCTGAGCGAACCGCTCAGCACACATCTCTCCCCCCGCTCAGCACAGCGCGATGTGTGCTAATCGTGCGGGGGGAGATGGGGGGGGGGGGCGCTCATTTCACCTAGCGGGTGAAATGAGCGACCTGCTAGATTGGCCTGCACGGCAGGCCAATCTAGCTCTAGCGATAGCGATGCGCGGGGCTGCGCATCGCTATCGCTGAGGGGGGTACACACAGAGCGATCATGCTTAAAATCTAAGCAATCTAGTCAGATTGCTTAGATTTTAGAGGGGTCTATTCATGTAGGATTGCTTAAAACTCGTTTTACGTATCACCACCCATAGCAGTCTTATCTCAGCTCATTTTTCGTTTCTGCTCCGCAATTCATTAATGTCTGCAGTGGTTGAGTTGTGAAGCGGTAACTCCTCCCCCCACGATCCCGCCTTCTCGCCATCTATGCATGTATCCGCGGCAAGAATGTTAATCGCGCATGCGCAGGGTGTTGACCTCCCGGCAAGCTGCAGTGGTTGCTGGGAGGTCGGGGGGCGGAGCCAGCGCAAGGTGCCGAGCAGCGATTAGGGAAGCATTGAGTTTCCCTGACGTCTCCGCACCACAGTTCAGGTTACGCCGTCCTGAGATGGCGAACCTGAACTCCATGGAGAAGCGGAAAGCGCACCTTCATGAATCGCACTCACCATACAAAGGTATGGTGATGCGATTCAGGCACAGAGCGGGGGTACCGCTGGAGAAGTCAGGGACTTCTCCACGGTAACCCGCTCTGTGAATTGCAGTAGGCAGAGAAAAGCCCAGTTTAACGCAAAACAGGGCTTTTCACTGCTGCATGAATAGACCCCTAAGCAGCGATCGCTCCGTGAGTACCCCCCTTTACAATCACTGATGTAGGAAAATGCATACTACTAAAGTGAACCAACTAATTTTATGAGCAGTTAGGTGCTCATTTTTTGCATGAGTGTAATAAATGTAGTCTAATTTCAAACACATATGACGGAAAGGATAAGGTCTAGATTGCTAATTCTTGCCTACAATTACAGTATGTACTGATTTCCACTAGAACTGCACAAAAATGACTTTACTGAGCCCTGGAGGATCAGAAGTGCCTGTTCTTCTCTTAAAAGATTCTAGCAGCATCGCTGGGATCTTCCCCAAATGTAACTACAGTATGTGATGGCATTGTGCTGTTTTGCCCTGCATGCAGCTATATTAGCTTAAAATAAGAAAACATTGCTTTGATCTGTTATTTAAGCTATACGAATACAAGCCAATGTCTAAGTTACAGTAGCACATTTGTTAAATTAGTCATATTATGGCATATTTCCCACTGTGCCACCTTTTCATCCTTATACGTCAGCCTGCTCTGGGAAAGCTGGATGGCACCTCCCACTGACTGCTTCAGTGTCTGGCTATTGGTGTGTGTATAGTAATGAATGGGTGACTGGAGGTAAGGTGGCTGAGGGGCAGCTTATTGGAAACTCCTAGGGTATGACCATGCCCTCATTGTGATGCAGCCCTCTCTGTCCCAATTCCTTAATGTCAGGCGATATATAGTTTTACTTAGACTCTACAAAGACGCTCAATCAATTAGATTTGTCAATATATTTCTACTGAATGATGTATTCAATAAAACTTGCATAGGGTGTCAGGATTGGGGAAGTGATTGATACATATGCTGGGCTGGCAAGGCTCAGTTATTGGGAACTGCAGAAGTCTCAGACATGGGGACCCTGCAGCTCTCCCAATTAATGGGAAGATGGACATCTCTTCATATATTATCATTGTTTGGTTTCTTTTACATCTCTGAAAAATTTTGAAAATCATATAGAAATGAAAACAAACATAAGGCAGTGGAACCATTCCAACTAGTCTTGAAAGTATACAGTATATATAATTGGGCTCCTGTCACATTGATACAGGGGGATCTTATGTCCGATTGTTGCTTGATTACCATTCATTAATAAATCGTCACAGAAATGTTAGCAGAAAGAAATGATACACAGTATGAAGGCTAAATAGAAACAGATGGCAACAATATAATTGTATCTACATTTTCCAGTATTTACTACCAAGATAGATACAAAATGAAATCCATTAATGCAACAACAACAACAAAAAACAAATAATAAAAGTAGCTCCATATTTGATTTTGCTGACATTCTGAAAATGACTTGGAAAGAATTGCTGAAGCCCAGAGTACAAGCTCCAGTTTCTGCTTATTTTGATTTTGGACGAGGCACTATAAATATCATCTAAGGCAGTGCACAGTTCTGCACACAGGAGAGCACTGAACAGTACACGCTATGGAAAAGTCATCCTACTAATATTAAGAAGACTATTTTCTTTTAAAGTAACTTTGAATCACCAGTTAAATGAAATACAGGAAAATAAAATATTTTACATATGTGTCCTCAATTCTCTGTGTATTTGCATTTATTACTGTGCTTTGAAGATGCCACACTGCGGAACCAGCCTATGTAAGGTTAAATATCAACCAGACATTCCAACATAAGCATATTACTGGCAGCCAATATATCATGGATAATTGTACAACATGTAACTGTCTTAATCATGTTTGTACATAGAAAAACTAAAAACTACAAAATATATGTTTTCACATTTTAATGGGGCAAAATGTAGATTTAGCCAAACGTACAAAGTTGCTTTCCGATGCTCCATTTACCATATTCCTGTGAATATTCAAGTTTGCTTGTACTTTATGAAAAATAACTTTATATTGTTGTTTTTTTATTCTAAATGTATCACATGACTTTTGATTATTCCATGTTTTTAGCCAATGAGAGCTTCAGCTGGGGTTTTCAAAGCTTATTAAAAATAATTAAGATGAACATTTAAGTTACAAATGTTGTATGTTACTTTGTGCATTTTTTTACATTTTAAATTCCCTGACATAAATTGAACAATATTTCCTGTGGGGAGAAAGTTAGGTGATACTTAAATTTGGGAATTTGTATGTTACCACCCTTTCACAGTCACGAGGTTATAAGTAATTGTGCACTTAAAAATGACAGTATTCCAGAATCCAGCTTGACATATAAATGTAAATGTGGATCACTGGTCCCAGAACGGAAAGCTTCTTCTGGTGCATGGGTTAAACTGCTGCTGTCAGTGTGAATATAATTAGCACAGTTGATATGCAAAGAATTGCTTTGTCAGGAGATGTCACTGTCATTGAGAACTGTTCTCAGTCTGCATTCAATTTTCTGTCTGAGAGACTGAAAATTTTAATAGCAAGCCAACTTGCATGTGTGAAATTAAATCCCATTAAACGGAACCTCCTACATTGTTTCTGACCAGTTGTCAAAGAGCAGATTATGTCCATAGTTCTGCCAATAGAAATCACAGCAAAACACAAAGGAAATGGGTTTGTAGAAAAATGATGTGGAACAAAGACTCTATGATTTACTGTACAACAATTACATCCACCTTTAATGCCACATGCCTCTCAATTCATGGTCAGATAGCAGGAGGCCCCAAGGTCATGTTCATGTTTCCAGGATGTGGGAGGAAGGGGTTAACAGAAGGAGACAGAGATACTATGATTTCAAAGGTGATCTAGTTTAAATAAATCTATAAACACAGAGGTTATTTTAAGAAAAAGCCCAAGTTGCTTTCAAATACTGTAAATACCATGGTGGATTTTTGCAATGCTGAATTAACTATATATGTTTGAAGTAAATGCATTTCCTGCTTCAAATAACTGCTCTTAAAAAATGTTGCATATTGCTATATCTTGTCACCAATGATGTTATGTTATATACATGTATATTCTGAATATATTTCAGAATTACAAAGGCTTAAATTTGGACATTATGGGGTCCTACAATTTATAAAGTTTATGGACCCTTAACACTTAATTACTCCTGACATTTGTAAAGCAACAATACTCTGACAACACAAATCACTGTAGCAAGCATTAAGAAGAATGTTGGAACTTATTCAATTTCTTTGGTTTGTTTCTTTGGGCTGTTATTAATGGTTTATCTTTTTCAAGGGCGATGCAAACCACTGGGGTCCCTAGCTGCGCTCATCACAACATACAGTAAACAGAAGCCAAATTATACCCTCAACCCAGCAGCTACTTACATTGATAGCGTGGGTAGAAATGGCTTCTTAGCCATCTCATTCAATTGAGAGTGTAACACTTGGCTGATACATCATAGTCACAAACTATACTCCCAGTATAACAGAAAAATGGATAAGTAACAGCCATCAGCTTCACATTCTGCTACCGCTTCATGTCAGTGGCATGTGCTCTGTGTAAGTGTACTGTAGGATACATCAAAAACACACAACCACATAGGTAGCCCTGATAATTCTGTACAGTGTCATGGACTAAAATGGCAACAAGTCACATGGTACAGTGAGCAGGGAGGCTTTGGAATTCTCCTCTGAACTCTGCTCTGTGTACTTTAAAATGATTCCTCCTCCTCTCCCTAGGGATCGCCATCAAAGACTTAACCATCAATGGTGACATTGGTGCTTACCATTGAGAACGTGAAAACAGACGGGAAACCATTCATGGTTTAACTGAATAATGGACATCACTGCTCTGCAACATGCCAGGCAGCAGGCCAATCAGGGGAATGGGCGGGGCTTTGTGGGTGACATCAGAGCAGAGTTTAGCTCTGTGTCCATAAGCCTGAGTGAAAATAAGCTAAGTATTGTTCAAATACTTATACTTTATTATAGAACAAAATTTGGATAAATAGGATCCCTCAGGGATTTGCTTTTATAACAAATATAAAGAAGACAAAAGCCAATAACCGAGTTAAAATGAAGCATACATGTGCAGCCTGCCTATATTCCAAAAATTAGAGACTTTTAAAATGACATTTTGCTATTGGGTTTGTGATGTTAAGGAGGGGATATTGTAAGCAGACTAATTACTACAGTCACCCCTCCCCGGTCCTCCAAGAGGTGCCAGCTGCTTCATGACATGTAAATGGCATTTACACTACACTAGAGAGTGTCAACAGAGAACATTAAAAGGCAAGAGAGATTATATTTGCAAACTATAGTCTTATGGCCTATTTTCACAAATTGACCGATATAAAAAAAAAAAAACACCCCAAAAGTGGGCTTTACCCTTAAGTGGGTTCTACATGTCATACCTACCCAAAGTCCAAATACACCGAGTGCAGAAAGGAGAGCAGGTGACTCATGTCACTGTACATACATCCTTCCACAAGCAGTTGTTGCAGAACTCAGCTGGTGACTAGTGACGGAAGGGAGAAGGGGGAGTGCAACATTGCAAGTGTCTCCTTAGATATCAGAACGGGGCTGAAACGCCTCTGACAATCAGTTTTCATTCAATTTGCTTGAGCACTCTGTAGCATGGAACACCTAGAGATCATTGACGAATATAAAAACTTAAATGAGAGAAAATCTACATAATGAAATTCGGCAATAAACAATATGCTCAGATGACGGTAGGATGAAGATGATACTGCGGGTTTGTTTTTATATGCATATAACAGTTTTTTGGGAATTCTGATTAACATATATACTCAGCACAAGCAATATTCATGTCTATTTCTGTGGCTGGTACTCAGCAGGGAGAAGTGCCAGAGGATTCTGCAGATTTTAAATGAACATGTTGACAACTATACCTATTGTATACATTCTGTGCATGATTTCCATAGGAAAATTTCCATATTATTTCAGCGTTAACCATAAAACACAGAACGTAACAAGTGCAATGTTGTAAATGTGTAAATGAACTGTAAAAGAAAAAGCAGACTAAACTAACCTTTGTGCAACACAGACCTCCAGGAATGCTCTTCGTGACTGTGTCTTATTTGATAGGATGTCTGCCTTGGAAGCTGCAACTCCAAACCATGGACTGGGAAATATAGCATGCTGATTGTGAGAAACCCACTGATTTCCCAGGTCTGTGGACTTCAGTTATGACTGTTTTGCAACATTATATAAAATATATGTTGAATAAAGAGATGTAATAAGTGTCTGTAGTATTTATTTGAGATGAGAATGTACAGCTGCATGAAATGCTATTGTAGTCATCATCTACAGTTGTGATGAACAACTTGATACTCCGAGGCTGGGTACACACTATGCTGATGGATCCGCTGACTTTGTGGATGATTTGGTAAGCATACACACTTGCCAACTGTCAAGTTGATTTGTCCTTCCTGACTACTGAGTGGGCATTAAAATTTGCTCGGAAAAGAAAAAATATAGAAACCGTCTTCAGTGCGCACTGTACTAGCAGCTCAATAGTGTGTTAGGTCACTCAGAGGTAACTCTCAATAATACCTCCACCAAGGGAAAACTTAGCTATTGTGAAAAAAAATTGGTGACCATACATACAGACAAGCGCATCAACTGGTGATCAAATGATGGACCAGCTTTAGTCTGTGGTCCCTTGTTATACAATTTCCAATAGGATGGTTTCCAGCAAGAAAACAAATATAAAGTGCATATAGTGAAGTACAGTTAAAAATTTAATAACAAATCACATTTCATACGGAAAATATTAAAAATTGATTAGCAGCATGTAGGTATCCACAAAGCAAGTCCAACAATGGACAATTACCAGCAATAGGTGAGAACTGTCGTGCGGCAGTTCTTAAAAGCGTGTGTACTGTGTTTCCACGGCAACCGCTGGAGCTTCTTCACCTTCCGTCTGGTAGTTTTCACGCTGGATTTTTTTCTAAGCATAGAGAAAACAGAGTGGGATCCAGTGTAAACTACCAGATGGAAGGTGAAGAAGCTCCAGCGGTTGCCGTGGAAACACAGTACACACGCTTTTAAGAACTGCTGCACGACAGTTCTCACCTATTGCTGGTAATTGTCCATTGTTGGACTTGCTTTGTGGATACCTACATGCTGCTAATCAATTTTTTATATTTTGCGTATGAAATGTGATTTGTTATTAAATTTTTAACTGTACATCACTATATGCACTTTATATTTGTTTTCTTGCTGGAAACCATCCTATTGGAAATTGTATAACAAGGGACCACAGACTACAGCTGGTCCATCATGTGATCACCAGTTGATGCGCTCGTCTGTATGTATGGTCACCATTTTTATTTTTTTTCCCACAATTAAAATTTGCTCACCCAGCTGTGATGCCAGTCCCTGCAGCTAGTGTACGGTTGGTCAGCGGGTTGCCCGTACACATAACCAGACGTGCCGATATACTGTATCTGCAAGATATATCGACATCGACTGTGCTGCAGGGCTGACCCAATATGTCTGTGAAGGACGGCGTTCACAGACATATCAATACAGATATATGAACCTTTCAATGGAATGGGCAATATATCTATTAGTGTGTGCCCAGCTTAAAAGGAATGCACCTCCAAGCTTCAGAAGGGTCATATTATCCTTAAATTCACAAATTTAAGAACACCCATAAAACAACCTCAGTACGGGCATATCACCCATTCCAAAATTCCTCACACCTGCCCTCAGTTGTGTAAAATAGTCCAACATGATGTAAGACTCCCATTCACGACAAAATGCACCTGCATGCACTAAGACCCCACTTTTACTACAAAACTCCCCCACAAGCCCCTGGGCCTACTCATATATCTGTCACACATGCCCAAATTCCCATCAGATCTTTCCCACCTGTTTATTAAACTTCCTCCCCATGCCCATCAGACATGCCACAGTATGTCACCATAGCCCACTTTATACTGCACAAGCAGGGTCTTTCAAGTAGGTGTGTACTAGTAATAGATATGAGCTGTACAGCTAGTGACTAAAGGCACAGTTGATGTGGGAATGCAAATTCAAGCATGACTTGTGCTGTAACTTGTATTTTCACAGATACAGAACTACTTGTTGCCGACAGTACCTCTGCTTGAGAAAGTATGGATCGCCAAGAAAATTGTACAGTGTATGCAAGCGACCATTCTAAAAGTATTGATTGGTCTGGCATGCTAAATCATCCAGCATGTCCATTGGATGCAATATTTTGAAGTTATAAGTTGGCTGCATTGCTGTGGCTGACCGACGGATATTTCTCATGTTCCTTCACAGCAGAGGAATGGGGAACATGAGAAATATCCAGATAAGTATTGTATCCGCGGTACTGTATATACCTCCGCTTATTGAGTACATACCACCTAGAAATGCAATTAACAATGCAAAGGACAACTCTCCCGATAAGAACTGTCCTTTGCGATAGAAGGATTTCTAGGTTTAAGACCCGGAACCCCTCCTGTGCATGTGCAGAGTGATGTGGCGGCTGCTGGGGGGTGCTGGGGAGGGTCTGACTGGCTCCTTCTCAGAGCAAATTGCAGAGAAGCCCATAGACTTCTATTGCATAATGCTGCATAAAGATGGCATTACCCACTGGCTCCAAGAAACATCACATCCTAGAGCTCTGTACATATGGGAAATGCGGGCAAATTCTGAAAATGGTAGTTTTGGGATTTTTGACCGCATTTTCCCTTTAGCACTGTACATATTGCCCCCTGTGAGCTATCTCGCAGTGAGTGGCCATGGTATTTGTTGAGTGTGAGGATGTAAGATAAAATGTCTGTCAGTCTGACAGACATTTATATAACGGTGTGTGCCCAGCTTTCTTTAGTTTGTAGCAAAGCACGGCATAAGTTATATCGGTAGTAGCCAATTGGGGGCTAATCATCTCTAAGTGAATAATAACTTTGAAGGTGAACACAGCGGTATATGGAATATCGGCAATTACTACATGCTTATTTCTTGGTTATTTTTTCCCTTTAAATCAAATGTCAGACTGTATTTGGGCATTTGAAAAGGTGAATCTGTCATGTTCTTGCTCTGTTGGGCATTGTTGTTGCTTCTGACTAGAGTTCTTGTGATTCATCAAAATATGAGGAATATGATTTTTATTTATACAAGTGACGCATTTGTACAAAATGTTATGAACAATTGTAATCACTATTTCTAAAATAAGATCCAGAGCTTATTCACAAAGCCCCATACTGTAGCTGTGACACAAGTGATAAGATGACTGAAGTAAATCAACTTATCACCCAAGATACAGGCAGCATATAATAGTTTTCATAATTGTGTATTAATCTGTATCATGGAAAATATTTATGATAATGTTCGAAAACCCCAATGGTAAATAACACATATTCAGCTATTTCCCTGTTATACTGTAATTAACAATTCCCATGTAACACTTTAATTAGCAGCCAATCTTGTTTATGGTCTACAAGCAACTTGAAAGCAGCCCCTAGTCTCCTAGGCTTTGTAACAGGGGGAGCCTGTAGGCTTGGTGATGGCAGCTGCATAACTTCCTGCTATGGGACACTTAAAGAAAGATGTAATTTGCTGTTCTTCCTTCTTACTAGGCCACATGTGCAGGAATATGACATGCAGGAGGTTTGTATTTAAGCCCCTGGATGTATTGCTGAATCAAGCTGCAATCACCTTCATGGGTATATGATGTTATTTCCATTAGGCAAGAAACTTGGGGTTCTATTCATGAAGCAGCGAAAAGAGTGGAGAAGTGAGCCAGTAGAGAAGTTGCTCATGGCAACCAATCAGCTGCTCTGTAATTTAAAATATGCAAATGATAAATGTTATGTCAATACTGATTGGTTGCCTTGGGCAACCTCTCCACTAGCTCACTACTCCACACTTTTCACTGCTTCATGAATAGACCCCATCAGTTCTAAAAACCACAGAGGAAGGATTCTGGAAGCAGCACTGTACAGTAGGTACTGCTATATAGCACGCAGTACTCCTACCTGGCTCTAGTCCAGGCCCTGTTCTTCTGAGGGCTCCCCAAATGCTCATTCAATGCTGGGGTCTAGAAGTGTCATCTTTGACATACTGCATGGGCGGGGTGAGCTGAGCCATCTTTAGCCATCTCTACTGAAGTAGTAGTTTTAGGATCCACTTTGTCTTTCTGACCTATGATAATTCATGCAGTGTAAATACCTTGGTAGCCCTACTGATGATGGTTTAACTCTGGTTTCTTAGTTCATACTGTTTTCTCCATTTGTATCCAGTGATTCTATTTTGGATATGTGGGAACTGTTTTGTGCACAGAGTATGCAAATGTTCTACATGGCCTAATATCTACAGCTTCTACTATAGTGCTCCCTAATAAATTAATCGGATATGATTCCCCATCTGGCTTGGAGAGAGACAATTGGCCCTAGTAGCAGTGGGTGGAGCCTTTAAAAGATAAAAAAATGTTTTGGAAAACTCTGATTTCTTTATGGTTAGGCATTTAAACTCTGAGCACCTCACTTCTGGTTTAAACCAACATAACTCTGTGCACCTGATAATTATATGTATGTACTGTATTTCTGTATGATGGAGTTTGGTGCTATGTCAGCTAGCACATTGTATAGCCAACAGCTCCCAATGTGGACTGTGTTCAAGATATTCAGGATCTGGATTTACAGCAGTCCTAAAAACTTCTCCCTTCTATGTGGATATCCCTTACCACCACATTTTGTAGGCTACAGTATCTGCACATACAGTGACAATGAGTGATAATGGGAATAGGCACAATATCCATGACTCAATAGATAGGCTTCACCTGATACACCCTGGCCACATCAGATTGTAGGGCAAGCAATACTGTGACTATTTCACCATATTCAACTTTCATGTATTAATTGGCAGGTTAGTCCTCCTCATAGGAATGGGGTGTATACCCGCCATACATTCATGGACTTTAAGCAACAAATGTGTGGATTAAATATTCTTATTATTCTTATTATTATTCTTATTATTATTATTATTATAGTTATTATTATTATTATTATTATTATTTATTCATGGTATTTTCTGAGTGTATTCTGTTGCTACTGAAAACGCTGTCTTCGAGCTTAAGAAAATGGCATTATCATAATTAGCTTCTTGTCCAATTGCAAAGTGCATCTAATATATTTAGTAAAAATTACATCCCAAGGAAACGATTGTTTTTGTAGAGATCACTACTGTACATCTCGTTATCTGATTAAAAAGCTCATTTCAGTTTTAGACTGTCCAGACAGAACAATTTCTACCTCTAAAACAATTACATTATTTATTGACCAGTTTTGAGAAGATGGTACATTACCTATAGTACACAAAAGCAACTTAAAAAAACTTTAAATTAATCGCATACTAAATTTAGTCTCCCTTTAATACACAAACAGTATAATACTTGCTGATCCTTAAATAAAATATGTATGGAGATATTGAGTGTATGTTCAAGATAAGTTGTATTTTAATGAAGCATGGTGTACCACATTATTTTTAGAATTGACACTTTACATTTCTCAATGTTTCAAGTTTAAAGGAAGTTGTTTTGTCCTTAGTGGCTGTGTTTTATGATGGCATGTATCCAAAAGTTACGTAGAGGAGAAGGTGTTGCAGTGAACATGAGGCTAGTTTTCTGGAAGTTTAAACAAACAAACAAACAAACAAACAAACAAAAAAAAGAGTAATGTGAGTTAATCAAACTCTTAAATCTGCTCTGGTTTGTTGAAGGCAATAATATATAATGACCTGTCTCTTCTCATGTAGCTTTAAATGTTTATGCAAGGTCACCTGTATCTAGGTGACCAGTCATCTATGGTTTATGGCAAACCCAAATGATGACAGATTCCAGAAATTCCTTTGATGAGAAGGACATGTAATGGGCAGCAGGGCTGTCTTTTCATATGGGCTCAATGGGCAGTTTTCCAAGGGCCCCAGTTTTTATATTCATGTGAATTTGCACTTTGTTATTAAGACGCCCTGTGTTTTATGTTGCACTTTAATAATAAATCAATTTTGCACTTTACAACAAGCAGTACTTCACTATATATTGCTATTTCCTCCTATTTCCGGACACACTGCATCCGAACGGAGAGGTGAAGGATTGGGAGAAAAAAATACTATTGAAGCCTGCAGGAACAAAGGGAGTGATATTACAAGCGCATTTGGGTGGGCAGTATTGACACCCCACTATTTCTGGTACGTAGGTCTGCTATATTAAGGTGGATTCCAGTGTTGTATTCTACACCATACCATATATATGATCCACTTCTTTTTGTGAACCCATTGGAGCCCTACGGTACTTCACTATATACAGTTTTCTTTTTCTCTTTTTGGGGATATCATTTAAAATTTGGAATGAGGAAGCATTGCTGAATAAGACGTTTGTAGAAGTAAACCCTTTTTTTTCGGATAAAGAACATTACCCGTAGTGACCCAGGGAGCGCACCTCAGCAAAACTGTAGAACTGAAATTGAACTTTTGTGGGAAATTGGTGACCATCCCGGCTGGTGGATTGCAGCACCTTTGAATTGAAGCGCCATCTGTACACTTTTCTGTTTAAAGCTACAGGGGGCTAACTACTGGGGGCAAGGAGGGTGGGGGGGGGTTCCACCACCTCTCTAGGACCACTTTAAGCACTGGCCATATGAATGATTTATACAGTGGCAGGATTATACTGGCTTCCCTTGACTCTATTCCCCGTTTTATGCATGCTAATACCTTATTTGCCTTTGCTGCTGCAGCCTGACATTGGGCACTGCTGCTAAGTCTACTGGCAATGAGCACCCCCAAATCCTTTTCCATTTCTGATTTTCCTACATTTGTCCCATTTCATTTATAGATTGCATATTTGTTTTTGGTGCCAAAATGCATAACTTTACATTTCTGAATATTAAACCTCATACTCCACTTAGCTGCCCAAACCTCCAGTTTAATTAAGTCGTTCTGTAGAGAGGATGCATCCTGATCTGATTTCATTATCTTAGTGTTGTCTGCAAAAATTGACACTTTGCTCTCAAGACTGTCTCCTATGTCATTTATGAATATGTTAAACAGAAGTGGCCCTAGTACTGACCCTTGATACTTTAGCCCAGCTTGAAAATGTTCCATTGACCACCACTCTCTCTTCCCTAGTTTCCAACCAATTTTTGACCCAATTACAAATTTTAACTACTAGGCCAAGCTCTCTTAATTTATAAATTAGCCTCATGTGAGGCACTGTGTCAAAGGCTTTAGCAAAATCTAAAAAGACCACATCCACAGCGTTACCCATGTCTAGGTTCTCACTCACTTCTTCATAGAAGCTAATTAAATTAGTTTGACATGAACTATTCCTCACAAACCCATGCTGGTTCTTACTAATGATCTTGTAGCACCCCAAGTACTCCTGAATGCTATCCCTTAATATACCCTCCAATATTTTCTCCATAGGCATATGCACAGTACTTACAGTCAGTAAATCACAACAAGCTTGCTGCTCCTTTCCCCAGCTAGTGAGCTCTGACCCAAGCCCTGACAGAGCATATATCAGCTTCCTACAGTTGCAGGCCCTAATTAGCCTGCTCTCAGGCTGAATGCCTACACACCCGAAATGTGCCTTGTGGATGTAGCCCTCTCTTCCATCTCACATCCACACCCCCAGGACCTATATCAGGTTTTTTACCGAAAGACCAAACTCTCATTAAGTCTGTTTAGCAAAACAGACATTTCCTGGGGGTTTACAATACAAAGGCCAGAAACTTGGAACAAACATATCTTCTGTTTATCACTTTACTGGTGCTTCTATCACAATATATATATATATATATATACCAGACGTTGGGTCCACACGCACGTTTTAGGATTTCTGCTGGGGTGCCATCCAACACTGGAGACCTATTGAGGGTCACCAGTTCAATACACAAGCAAAAAATGGGAGCACTCACCAGTCTTCATTAAGCAGAATTTTAATTACAGTCTCATACCAGACAGAGTCGTATCTGTCGTATATATATATATATATATCCTGAAGACGGTAGTAATAACACCGAAATGTTGATAAGAATTTGGCTTTGAGTTGTCTCTTTATTGTGAGTGGAGTGCCGTTCATGTGGATATATATATATATATATATATACACACACACACACACACACACACACACACATACATACATACTAACATACAGTATATACTAGTTACCAGTGTGGGCCCAAATGAAGCAACACTTGAATTGCTCCATTTGACATCATGTAGAGGCCGCCAGCATGCAAAACACTTGAATTCCCCCATAGAGGCGAGGAGAAAAAGTTTTACAGATTTACCTTTCGCACTAGAACTATTGTGAACTTGTCATTATTCTATATAATGTAGTTTATCAAGGAGTAACGCTGTACCAGTATGAATAACCTTGTCTTCCCACCAGTGGCTTAACATTAGCCCCTGCAGACCTCGTGGTGACTTGAAGTCACCGGCGTTGATGTATAAGCCAGTGCAGAAAGCTGCATCTTCTACAGTGAAACCCCTGACAATAAGCATGAAACCCCTGGCAACAAGCATGAAACCTTTGGCAATGAGCATGAAACCCAGAGCATGAAACCTCTGGCAACGAGCATGGAACCCAAAACATGAAACCCCTGAAAACGAGCATGATACCCATGACAACTAGCAGGTAATTTAAAAGTAATTAGCAGCCTTACTGTGGGGCATAATTTGTAATGGTTAATATGGTGTGTAGAGCATAAAATGGTGTCATGGGCATTACAGTGTGTGGCATAATGTGTAATGGGCATTACGGTGTGTGGCATATTGTGTAATGAGCATTTTGGCGTGTGGCATAATGTGCAATGGGCATTACGGTGTGGAATAATGCGTAATGGGCATTACAGGTTGTGGCATATTGTGTAATGGGCATCACGGTGTGTGGCATAATGTTTAAGGAGCATTACGGTGTGTGGCATAATGGGTAAGGGGCATTACTATAAGGACGAAAAATGACAAACAACGTAAGGGGCATGAATCAGGAATTATTTTTTGCTGTGGTTGTCAATGTCTTGTCGTGCAGGTTGCAAAACTGGGGTATAAGGTAGTCTTTTTACTGCAAGGCCATGTTCATTTGCAGTGAGGCCACCCCCTTTTTGAGCCAATTCTTTATTTTTAAAATGTCTACGGGGTGGGGGGTGCATTTTTAACTGTTCACACTGAGAGCCAAATTGACTAGAAAAGGCCCTGCTTGATTAACCATAATGCCATGGGGGGTGGGGGTGGGGGGGGGGGTAGGGGGTGGGGGGAGTGTGCACTGCTTCCCTCCATTTGCCTCATATTTGTTAGCTTACTCAAGAAACTGGGAAAGCAGCAATACAAGTAAATGTGACTAACGTCTTCAAATCTTTGAATAACATTTTAGTGTATGTGAAAAGAACAGACAGGCAGGTGTGAAACCCTGTTGTGCATGTCAATCTTGAAATAGTAATTTTTTGCACATTAGTTTAATATTGACCTTGCAAAGACGTGTAACCTACTGCAAAATTGACATAACAAACACTGAGGCAATTTGCCAGCAGACATTTCATTAACAAGTGAGCTGTATACTGTCATCAACATGCAGCTTTGTTATATTATTTTTGTGAATGGATACTAAATGTGGCTTGCAGTAGTCTGTATGTTAGAAGTATTTCTTTTTTTTAGTAACAAGAATTTTCCACCCTAAACAAGACATTATGGGTAGTAACCGTGTATCTGAACAGGTTTATATCTTTTTGGTGTTTCTGTGGCATTACCTACTATCTCTGTCCTAGGCAGTCCAGCTGGAGGCTCGCTGCATCATTGCAGTGGTTTTTATTAGCTACCACAAGCAGGAAGAGCTCAGTTTGACAGCGATGGGACATGAAAATGGAGCTCCAAGGAGGAAGAAGCCAAAAAACTCCATGCTGTAGATAGAAGACAATGAAAGCAATATAAGACCTACAGACAGTGGCAGGTCACGGAAAAGAAGAAAGAAGCTGAGGACTGGAGGCCTGCAGTAGTAGAATGGAAAATAGTTATACAAAGCCCCCACTGTAGTCTCTCCCTCCGGCCCTGATACATGCCCTTGGGCTCTTCTGACCTATTTATAACCACAAGACCACCATTTGGGCATCAGGTCAATGGGTACCAGTAAGTGTAGCATTAGGCCATGCCACAGGTTAAAGTCAGGCATCAAGCACCAGGCCTGAGGCATCTGGAAAGTCAGGCATCAGGCCGTGCAGTATTTGATTTCGGGCATTGTCCAGTAGCCCCATTGCTTCCCCAGCAGAGATTGGTGTGAAGGCACTTGCCGGTACTCCACTGATTATAGTAATAGGTTCTTCCATTTTATCAAGGGATTAGGTAGCCTCCTAGTATGGGAGCTGGCTGTCAAAAAATAAAAATAAATAGGCAAGGCAAAATAAAGGTTCCCAGGTATAGGACAATGGGGTGTAGCTCCCGGGCATGGCCTCAGGGTGAGTGGTGTGGTGACCATTTTTTTAATCATCATCAGTATATATGGGAGGGGGGCTGAAAACCTTAATTCTGAACATAATAAGAGGTGCTATCATACTGAGACTTGTAGTTCCACACAGAAAAAAAAAGATAATGCAGGTGCACACACTAAATAATGAACACTGCTAGAGTAATTATAATAAACTCTGCAATATAACCTAGAGTAAAAGTGGCATGCAGAAAAATGGCAGCAGGTGCTCTGGACTGATGAGTCAAACTGTGAAATATATGGCTGTAATAGAAGACAGTTTGTCCACCAAAGGGCTAGAGAGCGGTACAATAATGAAAATTGAATCTCTTGGTCTTCTCTACTCCACTGTTTCTTCTTCCCCAATGTTTAAATGGATCAAGACAAATCTGTCACTGATAGCGAGGCATTTGACCTTACCCTTGCTTAATCTACTGTACACTCTAATGACACTCAGGTAGCCATACCCTTTGCCAGCTTGTTTGCTTCCACTACTTGAGATCTAGGTTTTGTTGTTTATTGTACAATCTTTCTATGCATTTGCTGTTTTAAATTCTATATTTCTGACTATGTAACCTATGCTTACTCCTGCCTACCCCTTTTTCTTTTTTCTGTACCCTCTCCCGTAATATAGTATGTGTAATTTAAAAAATGTTCAATAAAAACTATTGACACTAAAAAAAACAGAGAAACAATTATGAGGTTCACTATAATAGACAGACTTGTCTAAACTATTCTTAGAAACAAATAAATATTACAGTACCCAAACTACAATATGCAGTGCATTAATTAAACAGGGATATATGATAGTTTACAATATACTGTATAGCTGGTTTACCTATCACTCAATAACATCTATTTGTATTTTATTTTGTCTTGTACATTAATTCTAGCTTTTTACTGCACATAAATTCTAGCTTTGTAAGATGAGTGGATTTAAGTGTACGCGTCCAAGCAACATCATCAAAGTTACATAAAATTGAACCCTATCCCAGAGGCTGCCCTGGACATTTATTACTAATGTCAGTTAGTAACAACTGAGGTGTTAAGGCTGGAATGAATTATGATTGTGGCTTCTGGAATGCACCCTGCACCTTAAGTAATTACTATCCATCAGCTCAATAAAGACATTAGTGAGATGATGATGGACACGCAGAAAGGTGCCATGATATACTTATCTTTTATCCTCCCAGTTAAAGTCTACTCTGCCATTACAGAACCTATTACATACTATTAAATAAACTGTTTTCCTTACTAAAAGAAACTATTTTTAAATGGTCTGACATCCACAATGTAGGACATTATGCTGGCACTTGGTAACAAAATACAACATTTGAAAGGTCACATATTGTACAGGAAGATTAACTTGGACACAGTACTTTTTTTTTTAACATGAATGTTTTCCCCAAGCTTGCTGAATATTTTCACTTTCTTAAAAGCTGACATACTGTACTGTAGAGCAGTAATCAGAATGTGCAAAGAACTGATAAAATATCTTACTACATATACTGTGGGTCTGGGACAGTTTGTATAATCATACTTAGCATACTGTATTTCATAAATAAGGGCATTTCACATTATTGATCATAATTATGTGTGTCTAGTGAAGCCAGTGGCACAGTTGGGAAGGGGTATTACAATGTACTTCCTGGAAGCCTGGGTCTGCCAAACAGGCACAGTCACACCTCCAATATAACGTGGCCACTCCCCATTCAGCGGAACTAGTGGCTCAACATCTCTTTGTACTGGGACCCAAAATTGTGTATTAATAGCAAATTAGTGTGCTACGAATCCCTGTGCCAACCTCTATCATCTTGAGGTTTTCCATTCCAGTTAAAATTAAAAACAGTTGTATTTCTTTATTTATATTTGCTTTTGCTGGCTACAATAACATAGCTGTCATTTGATACCCTAATTTAAATAAACATTGCAGGCAAATGTCAGTATATGACCTTATATATGTAGTTTTAACAGATAAAATAGTAGTTTTTAATATCTCTATAAGTATTATAACTTATAATAACTAATTGAATTTCTCAACTATTTAATCTAAATTGTGTTTTCATTCTCCAAAATTAATGAAAACACAATTTAGTGTAAAGTGCTTAATGCTTGTATTAAAAATGTAATTAAATGCAATGGGGTGTAGCTAAAAGTATAAATCTATTTACTAGAATGCATGTAGGCAAACATAAAACAACATAATAAAAAAAACTTAAGTAGAAAAAACATGATGCTACATGCCCTAGGGCAGTGATTTTCAACCTTTTTTTACTCGCGGCACACCGAACAATATTTTAAAATTCCCAAGGCACACCATCAGTTCCCCACAGAAAAAAACCACACATTGGCCCTCACAGTAAAAAAAAAATTCCACACATACATTTGCCTACACAGAAAAAACAATCACGACGCTCCCCACATAAATCATGTTGCTCCCTACATAAATCCTATTGCGCCCCACATAAATCAATTACATTGCTCCCCACATAAATCCTATTGCTCCCAATGAATTATTCTCATTGTTCCCCTCATAAATCCTTATTCTCCTCACATAAATCCTATTGAAATCCTATTGTTCCCCACAGGAGAAATAAGATAACAAATATTAGCCCCTACTGGCCAGCTGTCCTCCTCCCTGTTCCTCAGTGGCGGGGGTTGTTCATAGTGGAGTTCTGCGAATACTGAGCAGCGGGCGGTCGGGCAGGTGTGGATGTGGGTCGGCAAGGAAAGTTGTGTATGCAGGCAGGAACTGGAAGATGTGTACGCAGGCAGGTGGGCTGGCTGGGTGGTGATACACGGCGGCTGTCACCTATGATATCACACCGCCACATCTTCAAGGCATAGGTCACGGCCAGAGCATGACTGATCCTCTAAGAAGAGCCTGGGCCAACAATTAACTCTGAAGGTGCAGGAAGCTGCTCTGGCTCCACGGCACACCTTGCAACTGGTCACGGCACACTAGTGTGCCACGGCACACTGGTTGAAAAAGCCTGCCCTAGGGGGACATGTACTAAGCAGTGATAAAAGTGAAGTGATCCAGTGGAGAGGTTGCCCATGGCAACCAATCAGCTGCTCTGTATAGTATGCAAATTATAAATGTTACGTCAATGCTGATTGGTTGCCAAGGGCAACTTCTCCACTGGCTCACTTCTCCAGTTTTACCCCTGCTCAGTACATGTCCCGCTAGTCCGCAGTGAACACTGGGAGGTGTGAATATCACACAATTCCTTCCAGGAGAGCAGGCAGTTACGCCTTTGTTTTCTAGGGACTGCACTAGCTGCAATCTACAGAAGAAAGTGCTACAGTGTGGACCTGTATACTTTCTGAAGGCTCACGGGGGGAGGGAAATATGGGGGCTATTTACTATACATCCACCTTAATATTTATAGTGGTACAGACACACTAAAAGATTGTTTCCATTGTCTCCTTTGCTTCGGAGGTACTATTATGTCCTGGAACGAAATAAGAGAAGTAATATTTATATATAAAAAGTAAATATTTCTATGCTTTCTGGTACGCACATATGAATAAGTTACTTTATTTTAATCACTTGCCTGGTGTGGTCATATCAGATGCGACTTCACCAGTCTGGGCTTTCCCTGACATGTTCGCATTTGATGTGAATAATCAGAATGGTAACTAGACAGCTGCAGTAATATAATCTTTCCAGCTGCTACCAATCTCAGAGGGACCTCCCAGCTTCTCTGCATCCATGTTCCTAGTGTTATTTAAAAAAGGGAGCTGTAGCTTAATAACAACAAGCTAAGTAAATGAATGTGGTATAAAGAAGATTTGTGTCCAAATCCATTTACTTGCAGTGTTCTATAAATGTGTGTGTTATGCCTCTTCCCCACGAGGCATGCGAATTATGTCCCTATTGAAAACAAATGGGGGGAGGGGTGTGTGTGTGTGCCAATTCTCTTTCTGGCACAGGGCACCAAAAAGTCTAGTTACAGCACTGCTTCTTAGTGTATACCCATCAGCTGCAAAAAGGAGCAGTCACATGGAAAATGTTAAGGCCTGATGTTGTGATTGTCTGATCATCGATGGTCTGATACAACAGCGATCGATATTTAAAATAATTTTGTTTTACTTTTTTTAAAAAAAGATTTAAACATTTTAAAGAAAATTGTGTTCCATGTTACAAATAGATGTTTTTAACCTAATTCAGTCATAAAAAATGGCAATTTCTGAGCAGTTTTTTGGAAAAATATTAACCAGATAAGCGGTTAAAAGAAACTTTCATTTTTCTTATGTAATGCACTTATTTGTGGTGTTTTGTAATTTCTCCAGATCTGCTGACACGGAACAGGTGTATTCTTCAAGGAAGCTGCCAAGCACAGTCTGATTTCTGTATATTATAATTTGTTTGTATCACATATTTTATTAAGTGCAATCAGTCCCTATCCTTTTACACTCCATGTACATTTACATATGTAAAAGAAATGTATATAGACTAAAGAGGAAGTAAACGTTATTGCAAGAAGAAAAAGTCTAACACTTATAATGGCATTTGTATGCTCTTCTATAAATGTCACCTTTTACAGTAACCCTTCTATATCTTTGTTTCACTCTTCATCAAACCCTGTCTCTTCCAATCATCCAGAATCAACAGAAAATAAAATGTATGCATGTCGGTTGCCTGGAAGACACACAGAGGTCTGCAGGTCAAGGTACAAATTTAGTGCTTTGGGAAAAGAGAAGTTGAGAGAAACATATTTGACAATGTCTTTGGATAATCCCATGCATTGTTGTGTACGTACAACATCTTTCAAGTCAGAAAGGATATACCGTACGTGTTATAGTAAATGTGAACATAAAGTTTAATCTGCATTGTCATTAACAAAAAATAATAAAAGTTTAAAAGGTAAAAAAGAAATAGATCTCATGTTTTCTTTGTACGGGATATGGTCATTAGGCTGACACCACTTAGGTCGACATGGTTTGAAACCATGTTCAATTACCCAGGTTGGACCTGGGATTTTAGTGTGAAAGGGGTATTACGGTTACACAAGCGAGCAAGTAAAGCTTGAATATTAGAAGATGAATAGATGCAGGCAACATTTCTTTATGATTTCATGCAGGGGTCCAATAACATTAATGCATTTACATCTATCAGCATTTTCATTAGAGGACATAAGGCACCTATACCATACCTCCCAACTTTTGTATTTTGCAGGGCGGGACCTGCACACGGACCTGGTCGGGAAGGGGTGGAGCCTTGGGAGAAGGGGCAGGGCATCACGTTATAAATCCCGTTTTTGTTATTCTGGGGGGGTGCCCAACATTCCCCGAGCAGCTGGGCAACCCCCTCCTCTCATCTCCGCACTGTTCAGATGCCATGCGCATGTGCAAGGCATCTATTCAGTGATCACTGGCTGCTTTGCAAAGCAGAGCAGCGGTATCAATAGTTCTCCCAACTTGCCCCCCCCCCCCTTCCCCGCCTGCGGGACACTGCCGCAGGAGGAGCAGTGGGACAGAATCCGAATAGTGATCGGGACAGTTGGGAGGTACTGTATGCCTATACTGGTTACATCTGGATGAAAAACCCCTCACTGAGTGGGCATTAATGTGGTCCCTACGTTATTACAGGTCATAGGGGTCTATTCAATTATTGTCGGAATTTCCGACAAGTCGGAAAAATGGCACTTTTTGACTTTTATAGGTCCAATCTGGATTCAACCTATTCAATTCCAGTTCAGTTTTTCCGACTTGTCGGAAAACACGTGGATCGGCGGATTAGCCGCGGATCCACTTTTCTGTCAACTTTGCGGGCGTTTCTGAGTTTTTTGGCCCATTTTCGACAATGCCAATTCAACTTTAAAAAAAAGTATAATCAGCATTGTCGAAAACGGACCAAAAACCTGTTGGAAATGCCCGCAATTGAATAGGGGGTGTCGGTTTTGAGCCGTATAGACCCCACAGTCTATAAGAATAAAGGCCTCATTTAGATTTCATAGCAATTTTCCAGCCCAAAAGCACACACAGGTTATTTTAAGATATGATCAACTCAAAATATTACAAAAGGTTGCAAACGCATCAAGATGTACGTAGGATATAAAAATATGCCAGTAATCATCAACAACTGATGCTTTATTTTAAGTGAGAAAAAAATACATTAATTAAAAACCCTTGCATTGCACCAATACTAAAGTGAAACGAGCAACAATACTCATAGTCTGGTCTGTTTACAGATAATTAAAGAACAGCATTGCTTTTACCAGTGAGGTGATGACGCTATTATTTTTATGGGCCTTAAAGTCCTAAGGAATTCCCCTCCTTGCTCACTATGCTGCTTGGACTGGTACCCAATATTACAAGGAGGAGATGTTGTCAGCAGAATACCCCCAATAAAAACATACAGCAACAAGCATGACTGGAGAAAATAAGCATCATCTCCATGGGCGTCTGACAGTTGTGACTGCACACCGTTACTCTACCTCATTTGCACTTGCTTGTTCCTGATTTACATTCCCAACTACAGGGACGTACATCATACATGCACTTACTTGTAATTAATAATGCTATTGTCTTGGTCCTATTTAGTGGGAAGGGTCTCTAGCTGCATTTCATCAGCCTGCTTATTTATCTAAGCATGCATAGTAACGTCTATTAGAATAATGACAAATAAAATGATGGGTGTACCACAGCAGTAATGCGCAACAAATAAACCAAAGCAGCTTTGCTTCTACACAAAAAAGGAAAAACACATGAATTCCCTAAAATTCAAATAAAGTTACAATAGTGTAGCTTGCACTGGCGCTCAGTTTTAAAGATGTATCCCTTGATTTCAATAAGGGATATGTGAACCAACAGGGAATTTATAACAAATAATTTGTTACAAAAAGAGTGTGTTTATTAAAACGCATAAAATCACTGACATTTACATACATATAGTGCATAGGTGAATCTGGACCAGTTTAAAGTGACTGTGCAATAGATGTAAATCTCTCACCATATTGTGGGATTGCGGTGGGCTAGCTTAAAGAAGCAACATGGGTCCAAGGCTGAAAATAGCCTAGGCACCACCGCAGAGGGTTTATTCAGCGTATCAGTCCTTTTGCTTACTTCACTGGTCCTTGCCACCCGGTTCCTCCGTCCAAGAACAACGCGTTTCGGTCATCCAAAACTTGAGAAAGGTCATAGCTACATGACCGAAACGCGTTGTTCTTGGACGGAGGAACCGGGTGGCAAGGACCAGTGAAGTAAGCAAAAGGACTGATACGCTGAATAAACCCTCTGCGGTGGTGCCTAGGCTATTTTCAGCCTTGGACCCATGTTGCTTCTTTAAGCTAGCCCACCGCAATCCCACAATATGGTGAGAGATTTACATCTATTGCACAGTCACTTTAAACTGGTCCAGATTCACCTATGCACTATATGTATGTAAATGTCAGTGATTTTATGCGTTTTAATAAACACACTCTTTTTGTAACAAATTATTTGTTATAAATTCCCTGTTGGTTCACATATCCCTTATTGAAATCAAGGGATACATCTTTAAAACTGAGCGCCAGTGCAAGCTACACTATTGTAACTTTATTTGTCTATTAGAATAAGTTACGACATGCCAAAATATATGCACACATAAGACAAAGATAAAACTGAGAACTTCTTGTAAAATGTAGTCCTCTAAAAGCTTTTGTGAAATTGCTGACATCTAGTTTAATTGAATTGAGGTCAATTGTGCCTATGTTACATATATAAATAAAAAACAAACAATTTATAGCTTGAATCTAAAGCTGCTGTTTTGGCTCACAAAGGACGCTGATGCTGACACAAGCAATGTTTGTAAGCAAATAAATAAAACAAGAAGAAGCAACACTATTTTGTCCACCTTTGATAAATAAACAGGGATATGGTGATCTGTTGCAGAGGAGGGGAGGCAAGGGCAAGAACAAGTCTGCTAAGGCAATGTTATATTATGACTGTAACTTATGTCCAGCAAAGTTCATACAGGAGACAGAAGCAAACAGGGTAAAAGGTACAATCATTTCCTTTTCAGATTAATAGAAAGTAAATGGAAAACAACAATCTCTTTAAATTAGATAAACTGCAGACAAGCAAACAGTAAGTGTCCCAACAGGCCGCTCCCGTCCCTGTGCACATCCGCCTAAGGTGTGTGTTACCAAAAAGGGAGAGTAGCATCTTGGATAGGGGGCGCAGCCTCACAGCCTGACACCGTTTTCTACACTCCGGGGGGCGGAATTGCCGGCTCCTACAATGTGACAGAACCCAAGTGCTGTACTGTATATAATGTCACAGCGCAGCACCCGGCTCCTATCACTAAGCAGGATCCAGCATTTAAGTGTCACCCCTTAAGGGTGACACCCGAGTGTGGCCTGTACCCTACTAGTGACATCACTGGCAAGTGCAAGTTTTAAACTGAGCACACGGTATCAATAGGTAGCTCAAAAAAAAACTCTTAAGACACACACACACACACACACACACACACACAAAACTGCAACTCTATGAAGACATCCGTACAGGGACTGAAACAGAGTGAGTACTATGCTAGTTACGCATGTTATGTGATTTGACACTACACATTCCCAGAAAGCAAATGCACGCCTTGTGCGAGGGTGGGAAGGACATTCTCACGTAGCCCACAGTAATGGTGTTTCATGAAACACATGCATACCAGGGAAAAGAAGCATACATTCCTGACAAAGATGTATTACTTGACGGTGGTTCGGAGCAGGTGAAATACCAGATGATGGTGATGACACTAATAAACTGCTTTTTGTTTGGCTGTTTGAGAAAGCTCCCCTGATACTGCCTGATACTGACTCAATGACACACTATGCTTTTGTGAACATGTTCAAGTTTTGGTGGGGGTTTTTTGCCACGTTAGAAGGGAGTTGTTTTAGCTGTATTAGAGAAGTGTTGTACTTTGTGTAATTAAGGGTTTTTGCATGTAAAATAAATGCTTTACAACATGGGTGAACAAAGCACATTAGTGTCTGTAACTCATATGCTACTATTGCAGACCAGACCAGACTTCATCTTGAGTTCTGCATATGGGTGGAAATATGCCCATTTTGCAACCAACTTTGCATTCGTCTGATTATGTACAATAAAATAATTGATTATTATTTATTATGTTGCAATAATATCCTGCACAACTTTCTTATTTTTTATATTTTTATGATCATTTATGTATTATGTATAAATAAATAAACTCATTTTTCTGAAAACAGTAAAATAGTTAAAACAAAATGTTGATATCGTTTAACTCACAACAAAAAAGGTTAAGAATTCCTCTTCTATTCCACACTCGTGAACTCAAAAAGTAAAACTTTCAATCTGTTCCTGGATTTTTTTGATATTTGTTGCATACATTGATGTTGAAGGAAATCACCAAGGACACAGCTGGCAACTGTGAGAAAAGCGAACCATCAGCCCTTTTTATCTTATTCAAAATCATTTTTGTTTCTCTATAAATGTGTAGTCACTATTTGAATGACACTTATCAGTCACACATTCTGGGACTCCAGATAGCAGGCAGCAGGAAGCTATCAGCTGAAGGAACATCCCACCAGTACAGTCTGTACTAATGAACTGCCCCAGCACACTAGCCAGTAAGAGTGTGGAGTCCGCAGGGCTCCAGTCAGGAGGAGGAGGCCACCACTGGGGTCACATGGAGGAGCCATTCACATCAGTCAGCAGTGGATTCAGGGCTTCAGGCCATGCTAGAATGCAGGGAGTTCCGGACACAGAATTGTGGACCTGGAGCCGTGTGGAAACAGGGGGTCAGACAATGGCCAGGGATCCAATTCATACACTAAATGGCTGGGGACCTGTAGGTTTAGGACTGCCGGTGAGAAGCTTATCTCTCCACTCCTGGGGCAGGAGTAGATCTGAAGAGGAAGGAGAATGTTCAAAAGAAGACTCTGGCAGTAGATCGGCAGTTAAATACAGACTTACAACTTTTATTTAGACAGGGTTCATGATGTGACGAGCAGAGCCTTAGAAAAGTGTAACCACTATTCTTAGTTTCTAGACCATTGACCCCCCACCAACTTAACAAAATAATGTAGAGTGCAGGTGAATTGTATTACATAATTCTCTTGTCTATTCTAGTATATATTCATATAAAAAGTATTAATGTATAAATTAATATAAACACATAGCAGATGGTACACAATAATCATACTGTCAACTATGGTATTTAAATTACCGTAGGTGAAATAAAACGTTCAAATTCATTTAGACTATTTCATTTCTGTTTTCAACTGCAAATAATTACCAGAACTATCTCAATTAAAACTTTTAAATAAAAATAAATCTTAACGATGATAAAAAAAACAGTAATGAAGTGCCACAAGTAGACTGTGAATGTTACAGTAATACACTAAATATTAGTATTCAATTAATACGTCTGCCTTTTATGTAACCTTTCTGACAGAGAATAGATTTGTAGTCTATCTCCACAGCCATTATGTAAGAATGCTATAAAAATCATTTATGGACATCTCAGTGCATGTGGCACCTAAAATGTTGCAAAAGTCACTGTAAACTAACGCCTTTATACTGATATCAAATGTAGAGATGGGCACTGAAAACCCGCGGCACATATGATGAGGGTAGCAACCTGGCATAATAATGGCTACTTATGTGTAATACTGTCTCTGTTAAGCAGTACCTTGCACCTATAATGTAGGGAGAAATGGGTATGGTTCATTAGGTCGACAAGACTTAGGTCGACAGTCATTAGGTTGACCACTATTGGTCAACATGCATTAGGTCGACATGGGCACTACGTCGACATGGCCATTAGGTCGACATGTACTAGATCGACATGGAAAAAGGTCGACATGAGTTTTTTTTTTAGTTTTTTTGGTGTCGTTTTCTTCGTAAAGGGACTCGGAACCTCAACTAGTGCACCGTGTCACCTCACATGGCTCACTTCACTCGCTATGCTTCGTGCAAGGTGCCTCGCTCCGCTGCCGCTGCGCTCGGTACAGGTTACCGTTCCCAATCGTAGTCCATGTGGATCGTAAAGTATGAAAAAGTAAAAAAAATGAAAAACAAGTGAAACGCTCACGTTGACCTTTTCCATGTCCACCTAATGACCATATCGACCTAGTGACCATACCGACCTAATGCATGTCGACCAATAGTGGTCGACCTAATGACTGTCAACCTAAGTCTTGTCGACCTAATGACCATATCCCGGGAGAAATAAAGGGTTTCTGAAGCTCTCCTTTTTGCAAGGAGTTGAAATAGTACAAACTTGCCTACTCTCCCGATACACCAAGAGGCTCCTATGAAGTGGGTGGCACTCTCGGCTGCCCTGAAGAGTGGACAAGTCTTTCTGGAGTTGGTTGCCACCTGCCCCCAGCCACCCACTTATCACGTGAAGTGGGCACTCTGGACGGCAGATGACGCTATTCACACTGAATCACATCATCATAGCGACACCAACCACTAGATGACAGCAAGTACTGTATGAAATGGTGCAAAGAAATGTATTTTAATGATAACCAACCAAACTTTCTGGGGTCTTTATATAAAGCCACTTTGTACTTTTTATCGTGTGGAAATTGCATGATTTACAGTAAGACTCATGGCTGAAATAACCTGATGCCAGACATACTGTATCACCTACAAAAGGCTAACTAACCCTGCATACCAAGTACAGTTATCATCAATGGGGAGTGACTCCTATTTACGTAGCCTGGCTTCATTGGTCAACACCATCTTCATTGTCTTCTTTTTGGCAGCCTCTGTCCTCCTAGGCTGTGCATGCACCTGAGTCAGTAAAGAAATGTAGGTATGGCAATAGCTGTTGCTTTAATACCAAGCTCTTTGCTGGAATGGACTCCTATCTAAGCTGCTGCATGACTCGCCAAGATACAGTATGCAGTGATAAGGAATGAGAGTTAACTTAACAGGACCTAGTTTTCCATAATGATAAATAGATATCTCTGTCAGATGTTGCAGTTATGTGCTGCTTCATGTTTTAAGATCATTAATGACAATTAGAAGTAAAACCTAATGTATTTGATGGAGCCATATAGGGAACACTGTACAACAACAGTAACCTATGTAGTAAGGTCCATATCTCCCAACTATGGCAGGTTTAGAGACACACTCTCAGAAACGGAAAATCACTGTTTTATTGCAATCATCAATGGAGGCACCTGTCTCCGCTCAATGCAGCAGATTAACACTTCCCGGCCCACCCCAAAGCTGTGCATATGTTCGGTTTGCAGGTTGGCAGGGCAGTCTCCTAGAACCTGGACTTTTCCAATAAAATGGAACAGTTGAGAGGTACAGTAAGCTAAAATGGATTTAATGGTGTGCTTGCCTATTAAACGACATATTACTCTTATGCCAGCAGAAGGGTCCACAGTGGTGTGAAATAATATGCTTCTTATTTACTTTACCAGAATTGCAAAAATATGCTCTTTATCACATGTTTATGCAATCTCTGAGGGCATGACATCATGATGTTGCACCAAGGGAGTGGGACCACCAGCACCACCAGGAAGTACAGCACTGACAGGAACATCCTGAGAACGCTCCAAGAGAATGTACAGGCTGCAGGGTGCCACTAGAACTGCCACCAAGAGGGAGACGGGGGGCAGGTACTAACTCCCTGGGTCTGGGTCTCTTCTGCCTGTGAGGAGGGGTAGGGGGGTAGCGGCTAGACTTAGCGCATGCCCCTCTGGATTTACCCCTGGCTGAGGGACACAATGGGGTCCCCTGTTTTGCATGCAGATCCATTTTAAAAAGGGGGCAGGTCCAATGATTAGACCACACCCCCAATTTATACCTTGGTCCAACACACCTCTCCATGCCAGCCAGATGCAGGGGGCGTGGGGCAGCGATGGTGCAGCTCACTGGGGTCTGTGCCTGGGCGATGGTACTATTCATACACACCTTGTTACAGCACTGTGTTTCAGGTTCAGCTGTGCAAGTGATATCTCTACATATACACAAATTCATGAACAAGAGAAAAGAATCAGTATTTTAATAATAAACACAGTGATTATGATTGTATTGAATTTAGCACTATATACATACTGCAAATTTAATTCTGGCTGAATTAGGTATTTATTCACATTTATATAATAAATGCAAAAGTAGCATTATAACAAAAAAAAAATCGCCTGTGGATTTTGGGTCCATGAAATAAACTGCTTTGGTACTCACTATCACTAGCCTATTGGCGCACACTACATCAGCATCTCTGGTGGATCCAGGACAATTGGTCCTTAAAAGCACAATTTCTGTTACTAACATTCAGCATTACAATGATACTTCCTTTCTTCTGATTTGCATGTCCCACTTAATCTTACGTTGCCTTAGAAACAGAGTATACTGATAGCTTCTATATTTTTACCTGTTCAAGACAGATTTGCTCACAAGTATTCTTGCTGTTTCACAGTTCATACACTGCCATTTGCATACATGTTATGTTAAAGAGTCTCTTAAAATGCCATCATTTCAACATGCTAATAGCTAAATTCTCTCATGTGAACATACAGTATTACATTACTGCACAGAAAGAGCTGCAAACACATTTCCTGAAACTGATTTCACTTGTGTTTTTTCTGCTATCTACAGCAAGTTACCATAGTGTACAGTGGGGCAGATGTATTAACCTGGAGAAGGCATAAGGAAGTGATAAACCAGTGATAAAGCAGTGTTAAGTGCAAGGTGATAATGCACCAGCCAATCAGCTCCTAACTGTTAATTTACATATGGGAGCTGATTGGCTGGTGTGTGTTATCACATTGCATTTATCACTGGTTAATCACTTCCTTACGCCTTCTTCAGGTTAATACATCTACCCCAATGTGATTTACACAGCCCTATTCTAATTTTCAGACAAAAAAAAATAGTTTTGCATAATCTACATACACTGTACAAATAAATTAAATTGTTGGTTTTAGTTATCACATGAACAGATTGCAGTAAATACAGTGTATTCAGGGGGAGATATACCAAATAACCCCCATACATTGGATGCGGTTTTCAGCACTAATCTGAATCAAGCCGTCTTAACAGCAGTGTAGCCCCCTGGGCAAAGCAATGCACTGGGGCCCCTACCCATCTCCCAGCGTAGGGGTGGGGGTGCTACTAGCAGCAGCTTTGATGTCCCGTGGGTGGTAGGGGGTGTTTTATCTACTGCTCAGCACAGGGACGTGCAGTCAGGGGAGGCAGGGCCTCCCCTGTCATTAATGAGTAAGATAATACAAAGAAGATGCATATGACACATATTCTGTGTCATATGTATCTTCTTAATATTATTCTTAGGATTGCTCCCCTCTGTATGTGTTTGGGAGGCACCGATCGTGGTGCCTCCCGTTGTCACTGGGGAAAGTATGGGGAGCGGGGGGCGGGCATGGGCGGGGACTAGCCTTGGGCTGTAAAAGCCCATAGAAAATATATGGAAAAGCGGCACCATTAGAGGTGCCGCTTTCATACAGGGACGTGCTTTCAACCTATGAAAGCACGTCCCTGTCAGTGAGGCCACAGTGATTGGCCAGCGGATCCGTCACTGGATCCGCTGTCAATCACTGTGTGGGCGACGCTGGCGGAGGAGGTGCGGGCGGCTGGATGCGGCGATGGTGCGGGCGGCGGGATGCGGCGGCGGTGCGGGTTGCGGCGGCGGTGGAAATGTACCTTTATCCAGCAGAGTTTGGCAGCGGAGCGGTTCCAGTTTCAAAAATGGCGCCTCAGCGTCATTTTTGAAATTCAAGATGGCCGCCGCGAGCCAATCACGGCTCACCGCGTCATCGCCCCGCCCCCTCGGCTGACTTATATAAGTGAGCGCGAGGCGGAGGAGAGTCAGTCCGACGGCAGAGGAGGAGCTGTGAAGAGCTCCTGAAGAAAGAAGACGCCGCAAGTCCTGGTTGGGCGGCGGCTATGCAAAAGAGCTTAGCAGCCGCCGCCCACCAGGTGAAGAAGACGCTGGAAGCCCTGGGGAGGTGGCGCCCCCCCCAGGTGAAGACGCCGGAAGCCCTGGGAAGGCAGCGGCCACGCAAAAGAGCTTAAAGACCGCCGCCCCCAGGTGAAGGTCCGGTTTAATAAAGCTTATTTTCAAGACGTGTGGTGTTTTTATTTTAATATTTTCTTTACAGGTGGACTACAGGTGCCAGCGGGCCCTTTATGTCCGGGCATGCTGGCACTTGTGGTTCTCCAAGTGCCAGCATGCTGGGGCAGGCTTGCTGGGACCTGTAGGCTACCTGTAAAGAACAATATTACTATTCTTTGCAGGTGGACTACAGGTGCCAGCAGGCCCTTTATGTCCGGGCATGCTGGCACTTGTGGTTCTCCAAGTGCCAGCATGCTGGGGCAGGCTTGCTGGGACCTGTAGGCCACCTGTAAAGAACAATATTAACACAATGAACCCCGCACCCACCGCCACCAGGGGTGCGGGGCATAGCACTGGGCTGGTTATTGCTCGGGAGGGGGGACCCCATTTTTATTTTTTGGGGTTCCCACTTTCCGAGGAATTCCAACCCTGGGCTTACTGGCTGGGGGGGCAGATTAATGTTATGGCAGGGGGACCCCACACTGTGTGTCTCCCCTGCTATGGCATTACTCCCCCTGGTTGGTTCTGCCTAGTGCTGGTTTTACTGATGTGTCGGGGGACCACACTTTTTTTTTTTTTTCGGGGGGGGGGGGGGGTTTGGAGGGCTCGTTAGCTGCCAGTGCCTCCCCAACCAGTGACCTCACCGCACGTCACTGGCTCAGCATGTAGGACATGGAGCAGTAGTTTCTGCTAATTACTCCTTTACTGCACAGATGATGGGAGATGGGGCGGGAGCGAGAACACTAAACTATAGAAAGGGGCATTGGGCTGAATGAAGGGGCCATGGTACATGACTTTCAGGGTGGTACGGGGTGTTTTATATGAAGGGAGGGGTGGAGAGTGGAGTGGGCTTAATATTCATCATTTTCCAGTTGGAAGGCAGCTTGCTTGACAGCAGGTATTTTCGGATCCTGGAAACATATTTCTTAGCTTGGCATAAAAAAAATCTAGAGAACCTTTGAGGAGGTACTGGGGACGTGGGGATCAGAGTTCAGGAGCCAGTATAAAACTGCATACCAGGTGTGTGGAGCTAGAGCTGAAAGTCTGATATCTCTGGTTCTGGCCATAGTAGAGACAAGCTGCCAATGTCCACTGAAAGAAGAGAGTCCCAGCTTTTGCAGTATTCCTTAAAAAAAAAAACCTCTAGGTCAGACAGATCCTGAGATATCTGGCTGGAAAGAGCAATTAACAGGCTTGGATGGGGACCACTGCTTTGAAGTCGGATATCTCTGGTTCCCCAGGGCCGGTTTAAAAAAAATATTCTACCCACGGAGAGAGGATACCCTTAGCTATCAGCCTAGGGCCCTTACACTCCTTGGGCCCTTGGGCAACTGCCCATTGAGCCCATATGAATATACGTCCCTGATCCGAAAGTAGTTCAGGGAAAACTGCATGGGAAAACTAGATGTAAAACATCTAGTTTTACATATTACATTATCTTCCAGCCAGTATACATAGCATAAGGCTAGAGCATCTAGGAAGAACCCAAACAACGATCAGGCCCCTGAATCTAGTGGTGCTAAGGTGGGGGGTGGAGGGGGGCAGGTACTATTTACCTGGGCCCAGGTCTGATGGAGGTGCCCAGAGGGGGCCTAAGTCCACCCTTGCCTGGCAGCAGCAGCTCTTCTCCTTAGCCCACCACATGCTGCTGTGTGCTGGGCTGCAGTGGAGCCAGCTATGTGCTTAAAGTAATATTTTTTCTGTATTATTTTTCTAAGTGTGCAGGGCCACGCCTCCCATGATTAGGCCACACCCCCTGAAAAGTAAATTGGCTCAGCTAGGCTCTCTACTGCCCTGCCTGAATCTAGACTAACACTGGCAATGTTCCCATAGAAATACAATTATAATTCTAGAAGTAATATTATAAATAATGTCCCCATAGAAGGAAAATTTTAACTAGCTCCCCTGTAGATATAAATGTATTGGTAGTACCTGGAGTATTGTAATCTATTTGTTTTTGTGCACTAGTAATAAGTAATACATTAATATGGCTACTTTATGGAAAAAAAATGACACCCATAATTTTCTAATAAATATTTGTCTCCATACTAAAATCTAAAATCTTCTGTTCTTCATTTAAATCCATATGGGAATTAGAAGAAAGGCATAAAAGAATCACAAACTGCTCAGAAGTAGCAGAGGTAGCTGAATGATTGGTGAGCCGTGCGTGGGTGGTGTGATGTATTAGGCCACTGCTGATTTTCTTCAGCTACTAAGTACAGTAGGAGGCTACCAGATAACATTTCATTTTGTGTTGGGTGCTCCTTGTGAGCAGTTTGTTCAACAAGGTGTATTTTGTTTGTTTTAAATTATCCCTAGTAGACTGGCTCAATGATATTAGTAGTGGCCTTTTAGTAAAGTAAAGAGAGGACATTTTTTAATAGCTTTATTTACCTTTCCCATTCTTAGCGACAAGGTTGCTCAAACATCATGCAGGCTGAGTTATCGAGTTATCTGCCAACATCTATTTTTTTTTACTGAAAAGAAATGGTTTGCACTGCACTTGGTAAATCACTGTTTCATACCGCCTTATGTATAAAAATCTTGATGTGTTTTGATATGTTGTTTAACATTCAGGAGATTGCTCGTTTTACAGACTGCACAATAAAAAGTCTGAAAGCTGCAGTTTGTGTAAACTGCAGGTTATCATATCTCCCCTTAAGAGTGTACAGCAGGGACGTGCAGTCAGGGGAGGCAGGGGAGGCAGTGCCTCCCCTGTCATTAATGAGTAAAATAATACAAAGAAGATACTTATGACACATAAATATCTTCTTTTTTATTTTACTTATCATTAATGTGTGCATAATTAGTTTGGGAGGCACCGATCGTGGTGCCTCCCGTAGTGATTGGGAAAAGATATGGGAGCGGGGGGTGGGCACGGGCGGGGCCTAGCAATGGGCAGGAAAAGCCCATTGAAATTGCATGGGAAAGCGGCACCATTAGAGGTGCCGCTTTCCTACAGGGACGTGCTTTCAACCTATGAAAGCACGTCCCTGTGAGTGAGGCCACAGTGATTGGCCAGCGGATCCGTCACTGGATCCGCTGTCAATCACTGTGTGTGCGTTGGTGGCGGCGGAGGTGCGGGCGGCGGAGGTGCGGGATGCGGCAGGCCGGGCGGCGGAGGTGCTGGCGGTGGAGATGCGGGTGGCGGTAGCGGTGGCGGGACACGGCAGCGGAAGCGGTACCCATTTCAAAAATGGCGCCTCAGCGTCATTTTTGAAATTCAAGATGGCCGCCGCGAGCCAATCATGGCTCGCCGCGTCATCGCCCCGCCCCCTCCGCTGACTTATATAAGTCAGCGCGAGGCAGCGGCTGTCAGTCCGACGGCGGAGGAGGAGCTGAGAAGAGCTCCTGAAGACCGAAGACGCCGTGGAAGTCCTGGATGGGCGGCGGCTATGCAAAAGAGCTTAGCAGCCGCCGCCCACCAGGTGAAGACGCTGGAAGTCCTGGGAAGGCGGCGGCCATGCAAAAGAGCTTAAAGGCCGCCGCCTCCCAGGTGAAGACGCCGGAGGAAGACGCCAGAAGCCCTGGGGAGGTGGCGCCCCCCAGGTGAAGACGCCAGGAGCCCTGGGAAGGCGGCGGCCACGCAAAAGAGCTTAAAGGCCACCGCCCCCAGGTGAAGACCCTGTTTAATAAAGGTTTTTTTAAACTACGTGTAGTGTGTTTTTTTTATATTTTCTTTACAGGTGGACTACAGGTGCCAGCTGGCCCTTTATGTTCGGGCATGCTGGCACTTGTGGTTCTCCAAGTGCCAGCATGCTGGGGCAGGCTTGCTGGGACCTGTAGGCCACCTGTAAAGAACAGTATTAGCATACAATGAACCCCGCACCCACCGCCACCAGGGGTGCGGGGCATAGCACTGGGCTATCAGCCCAGTGCTGGTTATTGCTCGGGAGGGGGGACCCCATTTTCATTTTTTGGGGGCCCCACTTTCCGAGGAATTCCAGCCCTGGGCTGACTGGTTTGGGGGGTGTTTAATGGCATGGCAGGGGGACCCCACACTGAGTGTCTCCCCTGCTATGGCATTACCCCCCCTGGCTGGTCCTGCCTGGTGCTGGTTTTAGCGGTGTGGGGGGGGACTGCACTTTTTTTTTCCGGGGGGGGGGGGGGGGGGTTTAGCTGCAGTGCCTCCCCAGCCCCTGACCTCACCGCACATCACTGGTGTACAGTAAAGTTATTATCATTATACAGCTATTATCATGTATCTAAAGTTCTCTACGCACTGTCCAACTGTGTGAACCAGTGATGTGGCAATGCAATATAACGATATATCGCATCCACTGTACACTCTAAACTATCTGCTACACGATGGAGTTATGTATCGTTACATGCCACATGTAACAACACCACATCGGCATGGTAGCGTCCCACTGGGCATGCAGCACATTCAAGGGGACAATTCAATGAATGACTGCATTGAGCATACATACTATACGATGTTCGTGCAGGTTGGTCGAAAGCACCAATATTGCACTATATATCGTATAGTGTGTACCCAGCTTTAGAGTTGTTCTACTGCACTTACGTGTACTTTTTTTAGTCTATGTTGCTTCATTAAGCATTTACTGTAGAACAACACATTAGAAAATTAAGTAATTGTTCAAATTTATATGCCATTACTAAATTGATTTTCCAATGTCACAATTGTTTTTTAACGTTACAATTAAAACAGTGTATTTATAGCAACTGCCTTTAAATCTAACATAAAAAATGTTTTTAATGCAAAACATTCAAACTCATAAAGCATATAAGTAACAATGCATATTTGTCGGGGAATAGAAGGTTTAGTATACAGAGAAATAACTTTATAATATTCTATATCCTCATATTTTACACTTTTTGTTTAGGAAATGTAAGCAAGAGGTTTTATTACAATTTACTGAAAATACTTAGAAATAAGATTAGCAACAGATTTTATGAGCAATTTAGAACCATCTATAAACTTTCCACTAGAATTTATTTTGTAAACTTTAATGGCTAAACTAGACATTTCTTGCATAAACATAAAATTAAATGTATGTAAAATGTACATATTTTTTACTGAATATTAATTTCTAAAGTTTATTTTCTAGGTGAACATAAACACTTTAAAGGTAATTTACTAACCACAAAAGTGGATGTGGGATATATATCATTTTGCTCAAAAACACCTATCCTCTTCACACTTTTACACATACATTTATTAGATCCCAGATAAGAACAGGAAAAGTTAAATTATTCCTTTTTTAATTATATCTACTATTTTTGTGTATTATTCTCTTCTACTAAAATGCTGCACTGTAGATAAACTGATAGAAAATGGTACCATCAGGGTCATCGTAATGTATCAGCACACTGGGCAGCTGCCAGTGCCCCATGATTCTAGGCAGGGGCCCTTTTTAACAGAGGAGGAACCCCTGTACACCTCCGGGTGGGCCCCCTCCTCTGCAAGGTGAAGTAGTCTCCAGCATTTGCTGGTGTCTACTGCGCATGTGCAGGTTTCCGGGAAACATGGTGCCTGTCATGTTCCGGAGACCAATTTAACATGCGTGGTGGCCATTTTGGCTGCGATTTCAGTGCCCGATGCTGTACTCCGGAGATGTATGTATTCAAATATGGGTGCAGTGTGTGCGGTGTGGGCCCCCCTGGACCCAGGGGCCCGTGTGCACCGCACACATTGCACCCATTATAGAAACGCCAATGATTCTAGGGGCCTCTGGAACTTCTTGGGAGGCAGGAAGAGAATGCTGCCCAGCCACTCTGATTGCAAATTACACACAATCAGAGCGGCCGGGCAGCCTCTCTGCCTGCCTCCCAGCCTGCAGCCAGACAGTGAATGGCTGTCAGCATGCTGATTGGTTGATAGCTGGAGCTATCTACCAGTCAGAATTCTGACTGTTATTCACTGTATGGAATCATGTGGAGAGATGGTGTGGGACCGCCAGAGGGATAAGATATGATTTTTTTAAATTATTCCTGTGAATGGGTGGGTAGGGTCCCTGGTGCATTGCTTTGCACAGGGCATATAATGTTGTAAAGATGGCTCTGGGTAGCATCAGTATTTTCTTAATTTCATGTATCAAATGTAAAGGTTTCATGACTAATGCAGTGGGTCTCAAACTGTGCCGTGAAGCCCTTGGGTGCCACAGGACTCTTGCAGTGGGTGCCTTGGATTGGTGATCCAGGACCAATTCAAATTATTTGTGGTCAATCTAATAGGCAAAATTAATGCTGGTGGCTGCAAATCATAAAATATGTGGCCCAACAGAAGCAAATCCTGTCCCACAGTTTACCTAATTTAATATTTTTTTCTTAATTTCCTAGTTAGAAACTGTTAGCCTAAGGGGCAGTGAAAAAATTCTCATACTCTAGGGTGCTGTGATTCAAAAAAGTTTGGGAACCACTGGACTAAAGCATTATTATTAGAATTGTGCCTATAAACATTCATTGTATAAACTGTACATTTTTAGGAACAAATGTCATCTCATTGAGAATGCCAGATTAACATTATCTTCAATATTGTGTAAAAATCAAGGAATTTTGTTTATTAAAAGAGTAGCCACCCACTACATTTTGAAGGCTCGCAAATGGTAAATTTTTTCCTGAGCCTCATTTAGTGCAAAAAATAAATATATATCTATATATATCTATATATATATCTATATATATATCTATATCTCTATCTATCTATCTATCTATCTATCTATCTATCTATCTATCTATCTATATATATATAACATGTATAATCCTGCACTCGCATCAGGAATTTAAAGACAACGGTGGGGTGCTCCTAGTGGAAATCTCCATAAAATGGTAGACCCACAATATTTAGACAAAAGTCCAGCAGTGTGGAGGTGCACTCATCCAATCAAATGATTTCTCGCAAGTTCACTTTTTCACAATAGCTTTATTTCAGTCGAGATTAGGCTTATTTAGTCGACGTTTCGATCCTCAGTTTGGGATCTTTATCAAGATAAGCTTCCAGTTATACACAATATTTTGAAAGCATCAAATATTGATTATCAGACAAATCAATATGTCAGGTTCAGACAATGCCCGGGCTGTACGGTTAGTGAGGCCATATTCAAATGGAAATTACTTATGATTATTAGAATTCACAGTCATTGAACAGCTTAGACAACCAAGGTGATCACAATAATGATCAGGTCCTCACAACCTCTACAGCCACACGCTATATATATATATATATTTCTTTCTTTTTTTTTTTTACAAAGAAAGAACAAGTGGATTGAAAGTCAAGAACATATATGACATACTGTACAATGTGTAACAATAAACACCTAGGACCATGAGTTATACATAAACCATACAGAAAATCAAGAAACCACTTTACTGAAAAACACATGGAAGATTAGAGAACACAATTAAAGAAAAAACAACATACAGTAAAACAAAACAAACTAAATTGATTAACAGGACACAGAAGATGTAAACCCGGGAGAATTGTTCATTTGAGAGGAATGACAAGAGAGCGGGGGTCATTGAAGAAACAGTGTTTGTTCCTAAGAGACCTCCAGCAGGAGTGATTGGGACTGCTGGTGCAGTGTGCAATATAATGAAGGGTGGGAACTCATGGGCTATGCAAATTGGAACAGACAATCTCCTCAATCTCAGTTCACTGCTTCATCATATCTGCTCTAGACCAGTCTAGCATTCTTGTTAGCAGGGTAGCTTGATAATAACCCAGGATATTAGAGATGTGCAAACCCCTTCAATGTTCACCTCTAGTTTCAACGAGGCCATCTTCGCCCCCAAATGAACTCCCTAATCAAGGTCTGTACATCCAGAAACCAATGGGTGGGTATCAGGATAAATGAGGTTTTCAGGAGGAACATTATTTTAGGAGTTAATTTTATAGATGCCAAACCATCCACACCATTAGAAGGGTTTTGATCTCCAGGACTGCAGCTCTTTAGATAGTTTGGTTAGCAGAGGGGAAAAAGTGGTTTCAAATAAATTATTAAGATCTCTGGTAATAACAATGCCTACATCTTTCAACTGGGAATAATGCCAGGCAAAGGGAAAAACAAGCCTGAGGCCATATTTGGTTTGAGAGGATGCTGTATTGTTCAGTGCCACTGGTTTAGAGTAATTAACCTTAAAATTAGGTCACCAAATTACATGTACTCATCCAACAAAGTTGGTAAGGAAGCTACTGGGTTCGTAATTGTAGCCAATAATTCATCTGCAAAAAGAGCCAATTTATATTCCTTGTCCTGCATCTGAAATCAGTTATACAGTATCAGGATTCAATTGAATTGACCTCGCTAAAGCCTGCATACAAAGAATAAAGACCAGGGAGGAAAAGGGGAATCCTTGTGTATTACCATTCCTAATATTTGAGGAAGTAGATAGGGAGCTATTGACTCTAATTCTGGCAGAAACAAACCGGTAAAGGGAGAGTATACGTTAAAATGAGTACCCAGCCCTAAGTGTCCTAACACCACCACCATGAAGGTCCAATCTATTCTGCTGAACGCCTTCTCTGTATCTGTAGACAGTAAAATCACGAGGCATCAATGGATAAGATATAATAAAAAAGAGCTAAGACTTTGGTGTAAATTTACCGAGCCTCACAGCCAGGCACAAAGCATACCTGGTCACTGCAGATATGTTTCATCAACAATAGTTTTAGTTGGTTCACTAGTAGTTTTGCAAAAATATGTTTAGAAGGGAAATTGGTCGGTAACTGGGACACAGGGAGGAGTCCTTGTCCTCTTTGGGGATAACTGTAATATGGGCTTCTATGGATTGATGGGAGTTATGTGCCTCAAAAAGAAGAGGGGCAAGTTTGTCTCTAAAAGCCTTATAGTAGTTGGATGGTAAAGCCATCAGGGCCACTGCTTTTACCCTAAGGAGTACATATAATGGCTTCCTCTAATTCCGTTACAGTAAATGGCTCCTCCAAGCTATTTATTTCCACATCCGGGAGCCGGGGAAATCCAATTCTAGATAGGTATGCAATTATGGCTTGTTATTTAGCCACAATGCAGGAATGTTCTGATGATTTCAGATAAATTGTAAAGTGTGGCATAATAGTCGAAAAACGTTGCTGTCATGTGTCATGATGAACTAGAAGATATAAAAAAACAGAGCTATTTGGGCCCGGTGAGCCCCGGCTAACACATTTCCTAGCCTATTACCCCATCGGAAAAGCAAGCCTTTTTCATTTTTAATTATACTGAACCTCACTTAAATAGCTCATACCACAACACATGGGCCAGAATATACAGATGTGTCTTCTTACATACGTGCTACAGTCACGCAAAACAAACCTTGAACTCGTGCTATGCTGTGGCGGGACTTGGTAGCGCCGAGCATCTTTATATGCGTTTTTTTTAGACGCAAAGTAATGTAATAGGACTCACAAGCAGCTGCTGTTGATTAAAACGATATGCTGCATGCCCATGTTCTGTGTGTAAATGCAGCTCTATCTGCATCTGAAATGCCACGTTACAGTGCTTTCCATGAAAACACTGTAGCATAGCATCTTGTATGCAAATACAGTAGCAGTCACACACAGACTATTGGGCCTAATTCAGACCTGATCGCAGCAGCAAAATTGTTCTCTAATGGGCAAAACTATGGCCCTCATTCCGAGTTGATCGCTCGCTAGCTGTTTATTGCAGAGCAGCGATCAGATAGTCGCCGCCTCTAGAGGAGTGTATTTTCGCTTTGCAAGTGTGCGAACGCTTGTGCAGCCAAGCTGGATGAAAAAGTTTTTTGCAGTTTCTGAGTAGCTCTGGACTTACTCAGCCCTTGCGATCACTTCAGCCTGTCCGGTCCCGGAATTGACGTCAGACACCGGCCCTGCAAACGCCTGGACACGCCTGCATTTTCCCTACCACGCCCAGAAAACGGTCAGTTGACACCCATAAACGCCCTCTTTCTGTCAACCTCCTTGCGATCGGTTGTGCAAATGGATTCGTCGCTAGAAGCATTGCACAGCAACGATGCTGTTTGTACCCGTACAACGCGCGTGCGCATTGCGGTGCATACGCATGCGCAGTAGTAACCTGATCGCTGCACTGCGAACAACGGCAGCGAGCAATCAACTCAACTCGGAATGAGGGCCTATGTGCACTGCAGGTGGGACAGATATAACATGTGCAGAGAGTTTTAGATTTGGCTAGGGTGTGTTCAAACTGAAATCTAAATTGCAGAATAAAGCAGTCAGTATTTATCCTGCACAGAAACAGAATAACTCACCCAAATGTAACTGTCTCTGCACATGTTATATTTGCTCCCCGCTGCAGTGCACAAGGTTTTATCCATTAGAGAACAATTTTACTGCTGCGATCAGGTCAGGGCCCCTTGATATATATATATATATGTGTGTGTGTGTGTGTGTGTGTGTGTGTGTATATATATATATATATATATATGTCTCAAATACTGCTAGTGCATGCATAATAATGTACCAGAGGAGGGGGTGGGCAGTGGGGTCCACCGGTGGTTTCCCATGTACCCCTGTGGGCCAGTCCGACCCTGATCCTATTACAAAACTTTTTTCAGCGGAAACCCCCCCACAAAAAGACGCTCGGTGCTACCAAGTCACACGCAGCTCATGCGTTATGTGTAACGAGACTTGTAGTGCACCAAGCAAAGATGTAAGAGGATACATGTAGGTTTCAATTTTGTAAAAAGCATTGATCTTTCAGCAATTTTTCCTGGTTTTGCCTTAAGAAAAAAATTACAGTTGAAAATCAAAACCCATTAAATTCCGGCCAAAGGCTGAAATATCAGAGATGCAGCCTCAAGATTTAAAGCTACATTTTTTTTTAAAGCAAACTGGTTTTGCCTTTAAAAAATCTTGCTGCTGTCCGCATCTTGCATAATCACTACTACCAATGATATTTTATATATTTTCAAATAAGAAATCTATGGCTCTTAGAAATAGATCCTATTTTTATTGTAAAATACTGTGACAGAGGCAACATTCTAAAGGCCTAACAGCTATATATATGTACTACGGGATAGTATGTATATTATGCATACACATAATAATCACAATATCAAAGGTGATCTATATTCACCATGATAGTATAAAAGCATAAAAGAATCCATTTTGTTTCTAGCTAGATGATACAGCATATTCATTTGTATTTCATTTGAACTCTATACAAAGATGAAAACAACTTTGTTGGCTAATATTAAAATCCACGTACACACATCCGAAAAGCTCATAGAGTCCAGTTTAATTCCTAATATGGACACATAGTTGAAGATCACGAGTATCTTTTGGTTTTCTTTGCCAATTGTTCTAATATTGCATAACACTGCATTCCAGATGTATGAACTCATATGGGAGGGTTATAAGAATGGGGCGTAACTGTATGTTATAAAAATCATTGTATTGACATATATTGTTGTTGAAGCATTTTGACCCAGGCTTTAGAGGATGTTCCCTCTCAACCTGTATACGGGGCGTGGTCTTGTTAATAAATAATCAATTGTTTTCTAAATCTGACTATCATATAGTCATTACTTAACATTAACAACAACATGGTTAAAATAGTAGTTAACAATTTGGGGGCTCGTGGTTTGGACCTATATATCTCAATCTCTTTATCGAATTCTCAAAGGGGTGTGCCAGCCAGCCAGCAGCTGAGGATGGAAGGAATATTCCAGGATCATTACAGCACTGGTAAGTATAGAATATAATGGTATGTGCTATATTCCAGTACATGCTGTTTCTATACCTGCCAGCTGTCTGTGTGATTTTATTTTTATAATATGAGAATTAGGAGTGGATAGATTGACTAAGCTAGGAAAATAACCCAGGGACCTGTTTGTTGTTGTGTAAATGTGGTAAAGTTAATCCAACAGTTGTGATATTGAAAAAAATAAAATAGAAACCTCTGTTTTTCACCCTATGAGTAATTGAGTGAGTAAATGCTGTGGACTTTCTTCACGGGGTCTGGATGAGTTCCAATCAGAGCTCGCAGTATCACGTGCCCTCATTAACACTGCGAGTGACAGATATGATAGGGGCCAAAATAAGTGAAAGCACATAGATCACCTTCCCCTTTAGACAGCTACACGTGTGCAAGAAGGGTAAATGACATAAATAGGGTGATTACCCGAGGTTATAGTTGATTATAAGTAATTTGATTGAAATTTTATACTGTAATACTGTGCTGCTGCTGATTGTTTTAATCATATATGGATTCTGGTAAATAACGGAATCTACGGACTAGAGTCCCAAGTATATTCTGAGTCTGTTTGCTAACCTTGTTTATTGTGCACAAAAGAACTGAGCAACTCTAAAGAGGTGTTGTTTTAACCATAACCTGAGTCTGTTTGCTAACATTGTAGTGCACTAAGAGACAAGCAACTTTTAACTTGGCATGTTGCTTTGTGATTGTAGTTTGTGATAAGAGGGACTACTGCAGTTTCCCAGTTGACAGACGTGTCGCGTGTGTGAAAGATTGCAGGGATTGTGAATTTTTCAGCGTATGGGAAGGGCAGGGAGGATTAACCCTAAGTGTGCATATCATGTATGGAAGAAATATTCCATAGAAGCACCAATTTTTTATAGTACTGTGACCAAGGGGTACAGTCTACAGAAAAAGAAAAAAAAAGAAAAAAGAAACATGTACATGTTGCATATTTCAATTATGCTATAAAGTTTGGCCTGATCAACCAATACTAAGCGTATTTTGAAATCGGCAAAACTGTTGAAATCTGCAAGATATTAAAGTCTGCAAATGGTTGAAATTTGCAAACTGTGTTTTTTTTATTATTTAATTTATGGGCGCCCAATTTATACGTACATACGGATTGCAGATTAAAATGAGTATTGAAACTCATAATTTTAAACTATGCACAGCATGATATGAAAGTGAAATACTGTACATCAGGCTGGAAAAAAAAAAAAGGAGAGGTTATAAAACTATGGTACCAAATGACCCGCCCCTTGCGCTGGCGAAACTGTATGTCATTTTGTGTTTTATGGTGTCTTGTGTGTGGGACATAAAAGTTCAGTGTTTGTTCCGTTAAGTATATTATCAGATCTGTGTCTAACAGAAACTTTCTGTCTGTGACTGTTTGGCATGTTTACAAGTCTTGTGAATAATGTTTATATACATGTGGTGAACTAAGGAAAGAAAATAGAATTAAAGATTTGAGAATGTCCGTGTTCAAATGGCTTTTGGCAGATCTAAAAGATGTGTAGTTAAATGTGTGTTTATCTAATGTTATTATTTAACTATGAAGTAAAGTTTCCATATGGTATTGTTTAATACGTAAATATTCTGTCATGCAATATATTGTGAGGTCTGCCAGCAAATGAATGGCTGGATGCCGTGTGTTGTATTGCGATATAAAGGAAAATAAAAAAAGTTTTTCCTGTAAAATAAGTAAATTCAGTTTCCAACGCTGTGTAGCACGGAGAGCTAGGGAGCAGGGACAGCCCAAACTCGTGCCTACCCCCCCTTCCTGCAGCAGAATAAGCCATGACGTAGTAAAGAAAAAGAAAAAAAAGTGTTCAGTGAGTTTTGACTTTTTTTCATCTAATGAGATGGATCATAATAAGCAGCACTCTAAATATTTTTTGTGCTACAAATGCCGTTGGAAGACAATGCTTTGCAATTTTAAATGTTTGTTATACAAACGATCTACTTTATTTTTTAACATAAGAACTAATTTAGTGAACGGATATCTTAAACAGATAGTCTGTAGAGAGAGCTGCCAATAATAATAAAAAAAAGGTGTAGTTACAGGAGCATAACTGTATTCAGGAAAAATCCAAGCAGCATATACAGGCTAGAAATGTCAGCGCTAACAACGTCATCGCTAACAGATCTGCATCTGGCAGACAGTCAAGAATACTACGCCCTATCGCTGCAAACAGATTTCTCCCTCTCAGAGGTGGGCTGTATGGGGGGAGAGTTTTCAAAGCAGCAGCAGCTAGAATCATAGGTAAAGATAAAGGTATCATTCTGTAAAGTATATGCTGTAAATCACAGATTGCTACAAGCAATTAATCACTACGCTTCCAGTATTAACATACTTTTAGGCAATTTTTCAAATTTACTTGGAAGAAACCTAATTTGTAAGTTACAGTGTAAAATATACTGTATCACGGATGAGGTATTTCTACAGATTCCAGAAAGTATAGAGTAGGGATAGATTCAGTTGGATACATAGCATATATATATATATATATATATATATATATATATATCACTTACACTGTGATTCTATGAATGGAGGATATAGGATATGCTTGCTAAAATCCATAACAACGTATAGGCTTTGATATATTAGATTGTAAAGGTTCTTAGTGAACTGCATAATATGCAGTGATGAACCAGGTTCCGTAGCCAGAAAGTGTTGGGATATGATTGTATAGAAAAGCTATACAGATAATGTGGGGGTGTCGATAAGTTTGTCTAAATAAGTGAGTTTTCAGGGAATGCGTGTATGTGGCAAGGCATTCCATATAATGGATGCAGTCCAAGGGAAGTTTGTAGTTGTGCATGGAAGAAAGTAATGAGTGTGGATGAGAGACGTAGATCTTGTGAAGAGTGGACTGAGTGGACTGGCCAGTCTGAGAGATATTTTGAGATAAGCAAAGAAATGTATAGTATGTTGATGTAGTATGATTACTAACCTTGTGTGTAAGTAATGGTAGAATACAGACTACCCAATGAGAAAAATGTAATGTTGATGGAATAGATTACACTGTATTGGACTAGATTATGCAAAAGATTTATAGACAATCTTTCTTTGTACTTGCAAAAATAACCTACATTCTTTTGTACCTACAGATGGTTTACCCAATATGTGGATGATCTACTGTGGTGTTATAAATTATTTGAAGTATTGGTGTCAGATACTAAACAGTTGTGTTTTCTTGCAGAACAGGACACAAGGTGTCGCAAGACAAAATTCAACGGTGTGCTGACAAAGTTAACTACCTTGGTCATTATTTGGCACTAGGCCAAAGACAATTAAACCCTCAGAGGGTGGAGCCTTGGTACACATTTATTAATAGATACATATGTATGACCAGATGATAAATCTCTTAATACAGTAATTTTTTATTTTTTTTGTAAATGCTATGTTCATGCATTCAAGTTCATAACCAAAGAAATTATAGAAGGTAATACAATATTACACTTTATCATGAATAAGACATTATGGATACACAGTCAGAGCCAAACCATCAACTTATGTATAAGCAAGAACAAAAAAAATGTTTAAAACTGTGGTTAAGCAGTAGATTTTGTATGTGTACATCTTACCTCTGACAGTATACAACTTTGATACAGTTGTCTTCCTCACCCCCAAAAGTGGGGAGTATAAGGAATATAATGTGGATGAGTAAGACAATTATAATTATTACATTGCATTTTTACATTGCATTTAAAAAAAAAACTGACAGTAACAGGAGAATACTTTCTCTAGCATCCATAGGGAATAATGGGATGGTGAATTACAGTGTGTTAACTGAAATTAGTATGGGAATTAGTGACTTAGTATTAGTAATAATAAAGTGTTGCGGCCAACTTTTACTATGGGAAATGTCATGAGTTTTGCAAATCTAAGGGTAACTAGCATGAAATAGATTCACAAGCTTTCTATGGTAGGATGAAGTTTAATGGAGAAGTATACGTTGTGTTCTGGCATTTGACCAAAATAACAAATTATGTGATAATGAGAGGGATAGTGATGTTAATAAAGAAAGCTATAGCATGTTTACTGCAGATGTTTGGGTTGATTAAAAACAACATTGTTTTAATACAACATAGTTTAATGCTAAAAAAAAGTAACTATAGTATGTGTAACAGGTGTTAAGGGGTAAAGTAAAGCAACGGAGTTTGCTGCGCTATTTGAGAAATGAATAATAAGGCCAGATGTGTGATCTATTGTTTCAAAGACAGTAAAGTTTCTTTACTGATAGAAAGAGTTTATAGGAGTTTGGAAAATATTTTAAAAAGTCATAATTTGACAGGGAAGGTTTAAAGAATTAAGCATTATTAATCTAAAAAAGAGACAGGAAAGGCAGAATTTGAATCATGGCATGGTCCAATCGTTGGTTCAATAGTGGTAGAATTACACCTAAGCCTCTGCTTAGTCTCTCTTCTATATAATTTTTTTTGTTATTCTTTTTGAAATATATATTATCCAGAGCAAAGATATATTATACAGAGACTGATTCAAAACTACAAAATGATTTGACGGTTCAAATGTGTCACACAAATTATTTAAACAGTTGCAAGAATATCAAAGCTGCAAGAACCTTGGAAAGATATTTAACCAACACGAAAACACTCAGTCCGGCACAGGACAAATCACTAAGAGAGTGAAGACGGTGTTATGGTGAGAAGTTGCTTATGTTTCGGTTCCATTACAGATCGCATAGGATGGTCCTTGACAAGTACCGCTGACTACTGATACAGCAGTTGCAAAGGCTGCAGAAGAAGGACACCTAGATCCATGAGCTTGCAATGAAATGAAAAGGTCAGAGACCAGAGCTTAAAGGAACCTAAAGACTAAAAAACAATTGTATGGAGATACAGAGACTTTTACTACTGTTACTACCACAGAGTTGTATTTGAATGAACCCTTCAATCGAGATGGAGATGATTATGATCATTGATAATAGACTATGTGCTTATAAGCTAATATCCTACAGAACTTTTAACATTTCTGAAAGTATATGGGAGCGATGTTATTTATAACAGCATTAGGACTTGATTTATTTTCTTTGAAGAGAGAGCGAGCAGACGTGTGGTGTACGTATGAGTACTCATCCATTATTGTGGATGAAAATTATTTCAATAAGACCCTTCCTTCCTCTTTTCTTTTCTAAGCAGGAAATCCAGAGAGATTTATGACCGGTGTAACGAACACCCCTTGAAAAACGTGGTTGTGAGTATTGTACTCCACTTGAAGAGAGATATATAGATTAATGTATGGATAATTTAATAATTTAGGATATTATTCTGAGGAGTATCCAGTCCAGCAATACCATTAATTGTTGGAAAGATTTTGGGTACTGCTGCTAAATAAATATTATTGCTAATTATTATTATTATAATTGTTAGATATGTATACATAGACACTAGCATTGTATAGTAGTAGGCCAAAGTTTTCTATGTAAGTTACATTTGATGCGATTACCAAAACTTTATAGAGTTGTGATAACAGTGAAACAGGTAAATGTGTATAGATACAACAGTATCTCAAGAAAGAACCACTAGTGATAATATCAGCTACACATATCGGGTGTATTTCAGTTAGTGGAAATAAAATAGGTCAATAATACAGGAAACAATTAACTTATGTAGATAGAAAAGGTTGATTTAAGGGAATGTGAAAGGATTGTTACAATATACAAACCTAATGTTTCTAGCTGTGCCAGATATAATAAGTTAGGTATATAAATAGTAATGGTTACATAGGATGTTCATTAAAGTTTATGATTTAGTAAATGTATTTTACCAGGGGTAGATTCAAAGGTTAAAAGAGATATCATACATAACGGAGAATGTTAGTTGTCACTATGTCCTTAAGATATGATATATAATTGGTTACCTATTAATTCTGAAGATGTTTGTTATTTAAGAAGATTAATTTAGCAATTTTATACAAAAACACATAATAACTTGAGAAAAGTTTTCTTGCAGGATGAACTATTCCTAAAAAGAGTGATTGACTCAGTAATCAGGAAACATGTTCCTGCCACCAGAGCATCAATAAAACCTTGAATTGGTGGAGGTGCCGCTATTAAGTTCTCCTATGGCTAATGGAGTCTTATGATTAGTCAACTGGGAGTTGACGTTTTATTTCATCTAAAGTTATTGATAACATTACTGAACTTTATGATAGGACATTCCAGGACATTGGACATGAACTATTACGATACCACATTGTTCTACATTCTTTAATACCACAAATTGGAGGATATTGTTGATTTCCGGAAACAGCACTTTGAGTTCACTGCTGTGATTATTTGACCAATGACATTACAGAGACGGATACGTGTATTGCCAAGTATATAAAGGAGGCCCAGGATATAAAAGAAGAACTTTAACAAAGACATTATGATATGGACAGGGAAGGATAAATGTTTAAATCCTAGTATTCAATTTTCAGGATTAGGAAAATGTTTTTTAAGTATATTGTATGTGATGATGTATTCTGTGATGAGGTTTATTCTTGTGATCATTATAGCCATTATAGCCATTCTTTGGTGACCCCGACGTGATTATACCACATTCTTTTGATGTTCACTGTTTACAGGTGCGGTCTATGTTGTATTTAGAAGGCTACTGCCAGACGCAGAATAGCAATACTACATGAAATGATTATAAGTGAACTATACATTCCCAGAAATTCCCCTGAGATGACAGGGCACATGGATAATGTCCCTGATCAGAGGGTGGAACTGTCAAATACTGTGACAGAGGCAACATTCTAAAGGCCTAACAGCTATATATATGTACTATGCGATAGTATGTATATTATGCATACACATAATAATCACAATATCAAAGGTGATCTATATTCACCATGATAGTATAAAAGCATAAGAGAATCCATTTTGTTTCTAGCTAGATGATACAGCATATTCATTTGTATTTCATTTGAACTCTATACAAAGATGAAAACAACTTTGTTGGCTAATATTAAAATCCATGTACACACATCCGAAAAGCTCATAGAATCCAGTTTAATTCCTAATATGGACACATTGTTGAAGATCACGAGTATCTTTTGGTTTTCTTTGCCAATTGTTCTAATATTGCATAACACTGTATTCCAGATGTATGAACTCATATGGGAGGGTTATAAGAATGGGGCGTAACTGTATGTTATAAAAATCATTGTATTGACATGTATTGTTGTTGAAGCATTTTGACCCAGGCTTGAGAGGATGTTCCCTCTCAACCTGTATACGGCCGTGGTCTTGTTAATAAATAATCAATTGTTTTCTAAATCTGACTATCATATAGTCATTACTTAACATTAACAACAACATGGTTAAAATAGTAGTTAACAATTTATAGTATTTTCACTTTATTGTTAAGAATTGCTGTATATGTTGCTATGTCATATTTATCATATTATATATAAAAAAATTGTACCACTTTTTATTAAGTTAATGGTTAAGTTATAAAAGTTAATGGTTAAGTTATAAAAAAATGAACATATAAGCATGCATTGTTATATATATTTTAAAATTTCGGAACATGCAAGAGAAGATGCGCTATGCAGAACTGGAAACAGAACTTGCTTATAACAGTGAATCTACCTAGTTGGCAACCAAAAGTAAACCATACCAGTGATTGGCCTGGCTCAGCCTGGCCTGATAATGGCTCTGCCTACAATACCTCTTTCACATATGATATTATAACATGGCAAAGAGCAGATATCAAACTCATATAAATAATAAAAGACAAACTACCCCTTGAACTTTAAATGAAAGATTTATTTAATAATATCTACAAAGCCTCTAAATTGTAATAATCTGTTCTTGCTATCTAGTATTTAACAATTCATTATACACAGACATAAAACTATGCTATAAACACAGACACACTTAGTGGTGCATGGAATAGTGAATGGGCAGGGAGAGCATGCCCCTATAAAATTAAATATGAGAATTCCTTGAAAGAACCTGAATCAAAAATGACTGCTAACAAGTACAACATTAAAGTAAAATAAAGTAACAATTAGGTTTTTACATGTTGATAGATCAATAGGAAAGAAAACTATATGCACCCCAGTGAAACATAGTGGGACTCATTACAATATGCACTTGATGTGCACTACACAATGCCTTAGTTTTACAATAACCTGAATGAAGTTCACAGTGGACATTAAGGTGCACACCTACCCTCTGCTCTCTGGGAAGAAGCCTAAACAACATAGAAGTTTATTTACGTTTGCGAAGAGGAGGGAAAATCTGAAAAGGTCTAAGTCCATGCTCCTAACACTTTCTAAGTACCCCTTTTATTAAATATAATTTTTCTGTTTTACTTCCTAAATACTTATCGGTTTAGTCCAAATTGTTAGCTTACAAATGTGCTTTCCTTTTAAAGTCCAACATGGAGATGCAAATGGGTCCCATTAAAAGTATAGGATAAGATCTGGAGACCACCATCTGGTGAAAGTTTAAAATTCCTTTCTGGAATGAATCTGGCTCTGTGCCCTCAATACTTCTTCCCTCTATACAGTAACCTCCTCCCTCTTCTGTCACGTTTCACGATCCACGCTCTTGAAAGATAGTCTTCTATGTTCTGCCAAACTATGAACATCAGTGCATCTCCCTCATACTTTACAAGAAACAGACTCACTCCAGCCAACTCCTTCTCACAGCCTGCGGGATTTTCTGCTTCTCGGAACATACCCAACATCTCCTTCCAGAAGCCTATGCACTTCATAGCTGGACAAAACAAGGTGAACATCTGGACCTAAATTGTTTAAAAATAATTTAAAATACTCTTAAATTCAATTATGTCCACACTTGCCCCGGACAGGAGATTGAAGGGGCAATTATAGGGGTGCAATGGATTGATTTACTTATTCATGGTAAATCCCCTCTTCTGTGCAGTGATATGATATGAGTCATGGGACAGTTGAAACAGAGCTTGATTATTATTATTATTATTATTATTATTAGTCTGGGAGGAGCCACCAAAATATATTGCAGTACAAGGGGTGCATGTTTTATTTCCCCATTTTCGCATGAAAATTAGGCTGTTTCCTGGGATTTGGTTTTGCCTGCCTGAGGCAGGTGAAACAAAATCCCCGATAAGACATGTCTTGCACCGGCTTATCAGGGCTAAACAGATAACCCCCGGCGGAACAATTAGCCATGGTAAGTTACAGTGGCTAATTGGATATCCCCCTTAGTATGTGTGTGTGAATATGTATGTGTATAGATGTGTAACTGTACATATGTATGTTAATATGTGTGACTATACATGTGTGCATGGTTTGACTATATATATGTGACTAATATATATATATATATATATACACTGCTCAAAAAAATAAAGGGAACACTAAAATAACACATCCTAGATCTGAATGAATGAAATATTATTATTAAATACTTTGTTCTTAACATAGTTGAATGCGCTGACAACAAAATCACACAAAAATTCTCAATGGAAATCAAATTTATTAACCCATGGAGGTCTGGATTTGGAGTCACACTCAAAATTAAAGTGGAAAAACACACTACAGGCTGATCTAACTTTGATGTAATGTCCTTAAAACAAGTCAAAATGAGGCTCAGTAGTGTGTGTGGCCTCCACGTGCCTGTATGACCTCCCTACAATGCATGGGCATGCTCCTGATGAGGTGGCGGATGGTCTCCTGAGGGATCTCCTCCCAGACCTGGACTAAAGCATCCGCCAACTCCTGGACAGTCTGTGGTGCAACGTGGCGTTGGTGGATGGAGCGAGACATGATGTCCCAGATGTGCTCAATTGGATTCAGGTCTGGGGAACGGGCGGGCCAGTCCATAGCATCAATGCCTTCGTCTTGCAGGAACTGCTGACACACTCCATCCACATGAGGTCTAGCATTGTCTTGCATTAGGAGGAACCCAGGGCCAACCGCACCAGCATATGGTATCACAAGGGGTCTGAGGATCTCATCTCGGTACCTAATGGCAGTCAGGCTACCTCTGGCGAGCACATGGAGGGCTGTGCGGCCCCTCATAGAAATGCCACCCCACACCATTACTGACCCACTGCCAAACCGGTCATGCTGGAGGATGTTGCAGGCAGCAGAACGTTCTCCTTGGCGTCTCCAGACTCTGTCACGTCTGTCACATGTGCTCAGTGAGAACCTGCTTTCATCTGTGAAGAGCACAGGGCGCCAGTGGCGAATTTACCAATCTTGGTGTTCTCTGGCAAATGCCAAACGTCCTGTACGGTGTTGGGCTTGAAGCACAACCCCCACCTGTGGACGTCGGGCCCTCATACCACCCTCATGGAGTCTGTTTCTGATCGTTTGAGTAGACACATGCACATTTGTGGCTTGCTGGAGGTCATTTTGCAGGGCTCTGGCAGTGCTCCTCCTGTTCCTCCTTGCACAAAGGCGGAGGTAGCGGTCCTGCTGCTGGGTTGTTGCCCTCCTACGGCCTCCTCCACGTCCGTCTCCTGATGTACTGGCCTGTCTCCTGGTAGCGCCTCCATGCTCTGGACACTACGCTGACAGACACAGCAAACCTTCTTGCCACAGCTCGCATTGATGTGCCATCCTGGGTGAGCTGCACTACCTGAGCCACTTGTGTGGGTTGTAGACTCCATCTCATGCTACCACTAGAGTGAAAGCACCGCCAGCTTTCAAAAGTGACCAAAACATCAGCCAGAAAGCATAGGACCTGAGAAGTGGTCTGTGGTCACCACCTGCAGAACAACTCCTTTATGGGGGTGTCTTGCTAATTGCCTATAATTTCCACCTGTTGTCTATTCCATTTGCACAACAGCATGTAAAATTGATTGTCAATCAGTGTTGCTTCCTAAGTGGACAGTTTGATTTCACAGAAGTGTGATTGACTTGGAGTTACATTGTGTTGTTTAAGTGTTCCCTTTATTTTTTTGAGCAGTATATATATATATATATATATATACACATTTACACTTTGTGTCAGTGTATATATGTATGTGTATATTATAGGTGTGTAACTGTATGTGTGCAGTATGCATGTGTATACTATAGGTGTGTAACTGTATGTGTGCATGTGTGTGACTGTATATATTGTGGCAGTCCAGTCCGGATGCCACGCCGGGTGTTTGCAGGACAGGGCACAACAGTTCGGGTGCCCCGGGCCAAAGCAACCTGAGTTTAGGACTGGACCAAGTGGAAGCCTGGGGAGGTCGGAGGGGGGGGGGGAGGGGGGGGGGGGGGTACAGTCAGGTTGTCTCTTTAATATTTTGTCAAAGATTATATGGCAGTTGGAAATTATATTATGGTATTGCTGTTGATACACAGAAATACCCTGCAATTTCATACATGAGATCCCATCCATGCAGGTCCAGTCCAGGTGTTGGATAAGTGCTCCCAGCAATCAGGCACACCTGTGCCACACTTTTATAAAGCTCATTAGGGCAAGGGCTTAGGGCCCCTGAGGTCAACAAGTGGTCAGGCGACAGAGGGCGGGCCAGTGGATTAGAGACAGGGAGCCTGAGATTTGTGTACATGCTGTTTGTGGACTGGTGCCTGGTTAAGGTAACCGGTAAACTTGCTGTGATAAATACCTGTTTACTGTGCTGTGGAAGTAAACGGACTGCTTTTCCCTACAACTGTGTCAACGTCTTGTCTCATGGAAGGTGGCTTGTTACAAATTGTATGTGTATGACTGTGTGACTGTATGCAGGGGCGGAGTTGGACGCCGGACCAGTCCCTGTTTGGCTGGTCCTGATGTCCCCTCACTGCTGCCATGATCGGAGCTCAGCTCTGATCAGGCAATGTTTGTAGACAGCTTCTGCGCATGCGCAGAAGCTCAATGGGACTCGGATGTCTCTCGCTGCGGCCCCGTCCCCCTTACCGCTGGCCGCATCCAGCCGTCCACCCCCTGCCTCTTGCTGCGGAAGTGCGGCCCCGTCCCCCTTACCACTGGCTGCATCCACCGTCCACCCCCTGCTTCTTGCTGCGGCGGTGTGGCCCCGTCTCCCTTACTGCAGGCTTTGTCCACACCTGTGTCCAAACCCCTTTGGACCATGCAGGGAAGAGATGAATGAGCTGCTGGAGAAAAGGGACCCATTATTTACACACTGTCCTAGCACGCTTCCTGTGTGAGCGTGCTATTCATTGATGTTGGCCGGGACCCGAGTGCTACAAAGAGGAGGAGGAGGAGGAAGAGGAGGTGAGATCCTTGTTCCGTATGCTAACTTATTCTTGTTGAATGAGTCCCTTCCACTCCAATCCTAACAACTTCTTCCCACCACTACTACCATCCTGTACCCCTGCTCCCCCTTTGGTTACTCCCAGCCTGCACCCTGCTCTCCTTCACTACTACCCCAGTCTGCCCCCCCCCCCCATTCTGCATTACTACTACTCCTATCCTGCCCCTCTGCTCCCCCTTCTATTACTCCCAGCCTGCGCCCTGCTATCCACCACTACTATTTCCAGTCTGCCCCCCCTGCTCTGCACTACTACTACTCCCATCCTGCCCCCAATTGTAACGGCAACACCTTGAATTAGCAGACGCAACTCCGAATCAGACCCTGTAGGAAGGATCCCGGGAGGGATCCCGCCCCTAACAGACCCCACCCCTCAACAAACCCCGCCCCCATTAGGGCTGCTTCAATAAGTTTACCAGACTGCTTTTCCATCCCAATCCGCCCCCGACTGTACGTATGTGTGTGACTGTATGCATGTGTGTGACAGTGACTGTTTGTATGTGTATATGTGTGGGCTGCTTTATTTTTACACTGCAAATTAGATTGCAGATTGAACACACCCCACCCAAATCTAACTCTCTCTGCACATGTTATATCTGCCTCCCCTGCAGTGCACATGGTTTTGCCCAATTGCTAACAAAAATCGTGCTGCGATCAACTTGGAATTACCCCATATATGCAGTTGTTAGGCACTGTGCTTTGCATACAGGGGAGGGGCACAGGGAATGAAGCCGACACTACAGGGGCATCTATAGACACTAGGGGGGTCATTCCAAGTTGTTTGCTCGTTGCCGATTTTCGCTATATTGCGATTAGTCGCTTACTGCGCATGCGCAAGGTTCGCAGTATTTTACTCACGGCATAACAAGGTTTTTATATGGTTCTGGTGATCGTACTGTGATTGACAGGAAGTGGGTGTTTCTGGGCGGAAACTTGCCGTTTTCTGGGCATGTGCGAAAAAACGCTGGCGTTTCTGGGAAAAACGCGGGAGTGTCTGAAGAAACGGGGGAGTGTCTGGGCGAACGCTGGGTGTGTTTGTGACATCAAACCAGGAACGAAACTGACTGAACTGATCGCAATGGCTGAGTAAGTCTCGAGCTACTCAGAAACTGCTAAGAAATTTCTATTCGCAATCCTGCTAATATTTCGTTCGCAATTCTGCTAAGCTAAGATACACTCCCAGTAGGCGGCGGCTTAGCGTGTGCAATGCTGCTAAAAGCAGCTAGCGAGCGAACAACTCGGAATGAGGGCCTATAGGTGGGGGAGATTAAGTTTTTATACTGATCTTGCCCACTGAATTTGGAATTGGTAATAGTTATATAAGGCTTTGTATGGTTTAATAGATACACCCCCAGGGTGGTGCTTGACATTCCCTAGGAGGATTTTTTTTTAATCAAACTACTATTAAATATGTTTTTTCAAAAATATGTTTTTAGGCTAATAAATTGCTAAAAAAATATATGATGCATACAAAATTGTCAGTTACATTAAGTGGTTAAATCAGGTCATTACACTAGAACAAACAAATGACACAAAATGAGTATTGTAGTTAAATGCTCGTTAGAACCCGCATTACAAAGATGGGTATATTTATAAAACTCTGGAACTTGCTGCAAATGTTTATACTCCTTGGGGGTGATTAAGACCTTATCGCTGCTATGTGTTTACGGTCAGGCATTAAGTGCGCATGCATATGCACTGCAATGCGCACATGCGTTGGACAACAAAGGGCATCGCCGCACAGCGACGGGATGGTGTGAAAAATCCGATCGCACGGGTGTTCGCAATGTGATTGACAGGAGGAGGCCATTTGTGGGTGGTAACTAAGCATTTACTGGGAGTGTCAGGGAAAACACAGGCGTTCCCAAGCATTTTCAGGGAGGGTGTCTGACGTCAGCTCCGGCCCCGATCAGCCTGTTCTCATCGCACTGTAGGAGTAAGTCCTGGGCTGCGCAGAGACTACACAAAGTGGATTTTTGCAGCTCTGCGTACACATGGGATCACACACTTGTACAGTGAATATACACTCCCCCTGAAGGCGGGGACTATCTGATCGCAGGACAGCAAAGATTGCAGCCCAGCGATTAGGTCTGACTCACCCCCCCCCCCCCTAGTTTATGAGTTTGTTTTTAACTTGCATCTCCTCTCCCTGTGCATCCTAGTTACTAATGTATCTTACATTGAGCCACAGTATGAAGTAACAGTCTAGTTATACTGTAGCAATAGATAACAATGTATTCTAGTTTGTATAAAATATTATATATGGTAATTTAAACAAAAGTAAACTTTATTTGTCAATAATCTACATAGATTACTATAGATGGACACATTCCACCATTAATCATCACAAGAGAAGTAATTAAGAACATTTTGTATTTAATTACCACTTCTAAAGAGCTTTTACTTATCCTTCAATAAGCCTTAGATCGTCTGACCAGTTACCAGGGAATGTGGAATTTGTGGCTTTATGCATTGCTTTTAATTATTGTAAAAGGTTTGCCTTTGACTTTTGCCACAGCACAGCCCCTCTGGGTAATCACTCAATATTTAGTACAGGTTGAGTATCCCTTATCCAAAATGCTTGGGATCAGAGGTATTTTGGATATCGGATTTTTCCGTATTTTGGAATAATTGCATACCATAATGAGATGTCATGGCAATGGGACCTAAATCTAAGCACAGAATGAATTTATGTTTTATATGCACCTTATACACACAGCCTGAAGGTAATTTTAGCCAATATTTTTTATAACTTTGTGCATTAAACAAAGTGTGTCTATATTCACACAATTCATTTATGTTTCATATACACCTTATATACACAGTCTGAAGGTCATTTAATACAATATTTTTAATAACTGTGTGTATTAAACAAAGTTTGTGTACATTGATCCATCAGAAAACAAAAGTTTCACTATCTCACTCTCGCTCAAAAAAGTCCGTATTTCGGAATATTCCGTATTTCGGATATTTGGATATGGGATACTCAACCTGTAATTGTTTTCCCATTAGTGGAGGAATATTGATCTGTAACCGACTACCACACTGCTTTATTGGCAGACTATCCAGTTAAATACCCAGAAGGAAAGCTACACGCAAATAAAGTTCAAGATTGCAAAGAGCAGTCTTCAGCTATAAGAAATCATAGGGACTATCCAAATTCATATGGTTACTATGGGCCTTATTCAGAGCTGTGTGACTATGGCTGTGATCGCTCTGAATGCCATGTTTTCCACGTGCTCTCATGATGTGATTGCATCCCGGAAGGATGCAATCGCATCATGACTGACAGGCGATGGGTGTTCAGGGGCGGCAACGCGGCATTGGGGGAGAGGAAGCAAAAAACGCAGGCATGTCATGGCCGTTTTCAGGGCTGCCCAATGACATCGCCTGCATTTCCTGTGAGTGGAAACATACTGCATAAGCAGGGGTCTACATCTATTCAATGCGGGACAGAGCCATACATGCTGGGTGGCCTTGCACTGTGCTGGGCGGCTCCCAGCATGTGATTGTAGTGGTCGCAGATTTCGCTGCGATAGCAAAATCTGTGACCAACTCTGAGTAACCCCATGTTGGGACCAGGTCCTAAGAAGTCCCCACTGACCGGTGATACATTTACACCTGTGCAACATTAATAAGTATAGTGAATAAAATCAGTTCACTAGTAAGGAATTGTAGTCCAGACATGCCAAATCTACAACAGAATGTATGCAAACACTTGTACATTAACATTTTGCCATAAATAAAGTGGGTATATTGTGACAAGTTTACATACTCCTATTGAAATTGCATTGTTTTGTAATATAAAGCATACGATTAGGATAAATCATGTCAGACATTTATCCACCTTTAATGTAGCACCAAAAAGAAAAATTCTTAATGCCCCCTCCTGCACCTTGCTGGAGATTAGCATTGCTAGTAGCCACTCACCTGTACCCGGAAATGCTGTTTGCTCCTTGCTATGTGCAGTGTGACCTATCACATACAGGCTTCATCATGTGACATGGATGAAATCATCCTTTATATTGTTACAGGACTCCCTGTGAGTGACTACGGGCAGTATCAATATATTATATAATATATATTGCTAGGAGGTGATGCTTTGAGTGAGAGGGGGTTTCTGGGCAAGTCAGCATAGGATGGGGGGGGGGGCAAAAAGGGGCAGACATACACATAAAGAAGAAGAAAGAAAGGTACAGACATACACAATTTGGAGATAGAGACACACAAATACATTGGGGGCAGAAATAAACTAACATATAGTGAACTAGAGATAATGGGGGTAATTCCAAGTTGATCGCAGCAGGAATTTTGTTAGCAGTTGGGCAAAACCATGTGCACTGCAGGGGAGGCAGATATAACATGTGCAAAAAGAGTTAGGTTTGGGTGGATTATTTTGTTTCTCTGCAGGGTAAATACTGGCTGCTTTATTTTTACACTGCAAATTAGATTGCAGATTGAACACACCCCACCCAAATCTAACTCTCTCTGCACATGTTATATCTGCCCCCCCCCCTGCAGTGCACATGGTTTTGCCCAACTGCTAACAAAATTCCTGCTGCGATCAACTTGGAATTACCCCCAATGGGAGATGATAAACAACAAAATGAGTCAGGGGTGGACTTGGGAAAATGTCAAGAACGTATGCCACTCATATGAGTAGTGATGGGATTGAGATCTGTGCTGTTTAATGTAAATTACATGATATTAGACAGTGTGTGCCTGGTATGGAGGATTCAGAGCCACCAGAGAAGAGGCCATGTAAGGGGCCTGCAATGCAGTAATATACTATATGCCTGCCTTCTTCTGGCAGCATCATCATGCACTGCACTGTCTCAGCTTGGGGATGGGGATTAGAGCATGGGCATACTTGCCAAATCTCCCTGAACTTCAGAAAGATGTCCTGAAATAGTAGCAATCTCACTGACTCCCCAAAGAGTCTAGAAATCTCCCTGATTGCACCTTTCCTCCATCATGTAGTTGTTACATACTTGAAAATAAATAAGTAAATAAATATATATATATATATATATATATATATATATATACAGTACATTCAAATGGGAGCATTGGGTGGGCAATTCTGGGCAACTGGAAATCCTCCATAAGCATACTCCTGACTAAATGAAATAAATACATTATCTTAAATTTTTGAAGCCCATAGCATTTTATTATGTGTCACTTTGTATAGTTGAAGCTTTGTTTACATAGGGCAAAGTATGCCTACAAATGCACTTCAACAGGAATGGAAAAAATATATCCTGTTAAAAGTATAGTGTGAGAAATGGGTGGCTACTACAAAAAATGCAAGGAGCGGCCTCAGAGGGTCATTCCGACCCGTTCGTACGCAGCGGTTTATCGCTGCGTTGCGAACAGGTGCGGAATGCGCAGCGGCAGCAGTGCGCGTGCGGAATGCGCAGCGGCAGCAGTGCGCGTGCGCGATGTTGCCCGGCGACAGGGGTTGCCGGGTTACGTTGCGGCTTAAGAAGAAAGCGGTCGCAGGACGGACCGCAAAGAAGATTGACAGGAAGAGGGCGGTGCAGGGGGATCCGGACCGTTTGGAGCCGTTTTCGGGGAGTGGTGAGTAAAACCCAGGCGTGCCCAGGAGAACGGAGGGCGGAGGAGTGACGTCAAAGCCGGGCCCATCATCGCTGGATCCGTCGCACAGGATAAGTATGTCCAGGCCTAGTCTAGTTTTGCTTTAAATTTTTTTAGCACAAGCGTTCGCAGTCCTGCTAAGCTAAAATACACTCCCCCATAGGCGTGGACTATTGATCGCAGCAGCAGCAAAAAGTTGCTGGCTGCGATCAACTCGGAATGACCACCTCAATCGCCCAATTCCTCCCATTGTGGTACAAACCTTAGATCATGCACCATCTTGCTTTGCAAACCAATGCACTTTGGTTAAAATCAAGGGGCACTATGCAATTTGAGCCACTTGTTTGCATGGATTTCCTAATACAAACCAAAGACATACTACAAAGTCATTTGGCTTCTAATGAAATGAACTGTAGTGTACTGTATGTGCGTATCTGTGGTAGGGAATATTGATTGTAGCCTCCACTGGGGCAGGATCTAATGTAAGTGATTAAATATTCTTTGCAAAGTGCTGTATTATATGAAGGAGCTATATACAAAACAGCTGTTAATAAATACATTTTTTGTCAGACAGCAGAACGGCACTGTTGCAATGAATAATTCTTTTTCACACCGGAGAATACAACAGCTTCTTTAGTGGAATAGCTGAGCAGAGATTGCTGAATACATGTCTGGAATGCACTGTGTTACATAATGGATTAAAATCTGTTTATTATGACTACCATTTTATTTCTCCTGCTTGTTTATAGAGTATTCTTCCACTTGTAGCATGCTGTGCATTTTATGTATTACTTTCCATTTCCTAAAAAAAAGTCTCATAATTATCATATTAACAAATACATAATAGAGCACTTAGAAATATGAAAAAAATGGATGTTATACTGTATATGCTGTGTGTTCCTTTATGCAATGTTTCAGAAACCTTGGATGGGATTTAAAGCCGCCCGAGTTCTGTGGCCATGCGGGATGCTGGCCGAACTTGGATGTTTTTTTAAAGGGGAAATGGTTTTGCCTTGCAAGTGATTGCCCCTTTAAAAAAAACAGCATCCTGCACGGCTGCCAAACTTGGCCAGCATTACATCCCGCCCAGTGTCTTATACCCCTTTTATACCAAACTGATTACCTGGATTATTGCAGGGCAACCCAGATCGAGGTTTGGTGGGAAAAGGACAGATCAAAACGACCCGGGTCGCATTACCTGGGTCATTTTGAACCGGCTTGGAACAGTGTTTAATTACCCAGGTCAGACCCAGGTTTTTGGTGGAAAAGGGGTATAACCACTGGCGTATCTATAATGGGTGCACTGTGTGCGGTTCACACGGGCCCCTGGGTCCAGGGGGGCCCACACCGCGCATACTGCACCCATTTCTTCTATACTCACCTTTCCGGCATCCATCAGTGACTGAGTGTGGGCCCCCTCCTCTCCTGTAGCCATCACCGCCGCTGCTAGCACACTGAGCGCTAGAGACTCTGGCACAGTGCCAGAGTCTACAGCGCATGTGCAGGACTCCGGAAAAATGGCATGGTGACCATTTTACGGAGTCCTGCGCATGCGCTGTAGACTCTGGCACTGTGCCACAGTCTCAGCACTGAGAGCGGCAGACAGCGGCAGTGACAGCTACAGGAGAGGAGGAGGCCCACACACAGAGTCTGCACACGGGTCCCTTCCTCTCTAGAAACGCCTCTTGGTATAACAGAGCTGAATGGCAATGATCAGGTACTCTAACAGATAACCTCTTGCGCAATAAAAAATATATATATGATATGGCTGAAAGTCCAATAAATCAAAACTTGTTTCTAAGTTTTATATGTTTTAATAAGAAATAAATACATTTCATAAATAAGAAATTTGACCGGTCAGTAACTTAATAATCAGTATTCGTATACACTATTATAAACTTCCTAAGGAGGTGGATCAAAGCGTATTCTGTGCACAGATAAGTATATCATAAATGAATAAATACCAGTCCATATATTCAATTTGAAAAAATTGCAAATACCAGCTGTAGTACAAACCCACAAAGCAAATGTTTATCCTTAAAAGTTACTTTGTATTAGTCCCTCAATATGTTGCCACTCAGCAAGGGAACTAATTATTGTATGAAGTCCGCTCCACACTGGAGCCTTACGTGCAGCTCCTACCAGCACTGATAGCACGGGGGAGTCTCAGTACCAATCGAGGCAGTCTCTGGCTGCGGGACCCGGCACCTGCGTCGGCACCTGCTATGTTGAATATCACCCGACTTCCAGGCTCTGTGAGACCACACCTCTAAGTGCCGTTTGCAAACATCAAAGTAGCGGTCGCTCTCCTCCCGATATTGGTCTGGCTGGAAAAAGGAACAGGTGTTTTACATCTATCATTAGATTCACCAATAGGAGCAATGATCACTCCTTTAAAAAGGGTCCTGGAGCATTTGGAGTTCATTCTTTGAAAAAGCCCCCGTGAGAGGAGCGAAACGCATCAGAAGCAGCACTTTTGGACCCCTGTACCAGCTTCAAACCCTCATTGGCATTGCCGCCTACTGTTACTTTTTCCAATGTATTTTTAAATGTATTTATTTCTTATTAAAACATATAAAACTTATAAACAAGTTTTGATTTATTGGACTTTCAGCCATATCATATATATATTTTTTATTGCGCAAGAGGTTATCTGTTAGAGTTTTGTGGTTACTGACACTGGTTTTTTCCAGTGCTGTTTTTTTTTACTTGATAACCCCAAGTCAACCACTCTCCTGCAGCATATTGAATTTGTTATAGATTATTGGTACACGATCACCAGAATATGGTGGTGATTGATTAGCACCTGGTTTTTGTTTGTTTTTAATGATCAGGTACTGTATAAAAGTGAGATATGTAGATGTTTCCTGAGTGAAACATGAGAGTGAAGTTACTGGGAGATTGGGTAGTGAGGGGCTATGATTTGCTACAAATAAGATTTAAAGCAAAACTGGCATAGATTTACAAGGGAAGACTATGCCTTGTGTGTGTATTAGTGCAGCATGCCATTTGTTTTACCACTGCAATATCTGGAGATCTCTTCTTGTTTTTGTTTTGTTTAGTTTTATTAAAACATATTGCTCATTTTGCACAAGATATGTTCTAAAGACAAAAACATTAGTCTTAAGGGCCCTACACACTGGCAGATAACATGCACGATATGAACGTTCTCGTTCATTACTGAATGAGAACTCATTTATATCGTGCAGTGTGTAGGCACCAATGATTAACAATGTGCGGCCCCACGCTCGTTAATCGTTGGTGCCCCGTCGCTTATACATGCAGGCCAATATGGACGAGATTGTCCATATTAGCATGCATTGCTATGGAGCCAGGTGACGGGGGGAGTGAAGAAACTTTACTCCCCCCGTCACCTCCACCCCGCCGTGGGGTCACCCGTCGGCCGTATCCACCGTCGGGCAGCTCGACAGCGGATCTGCCAGTGTGTATGGCCCATTAGGGGGATATTCAATTAATTGTGTTAATTTGGTGTTCCGGAGTCCGGACTGCTTCAGCTTTCACCCAATCCCATATTTAATTCTGCAAAGTGCTTACAATATTGTTTAGTTTGCAGACCTTCTTGTTTATATTCTATTTATTTTGAGGTGCATTTTAAGGTATTTTTTGTTACATTTTTACCACTATTTCAGGAAGTCTGCATGATATACTTAGTAGTACATGCGCAGAAGTGGCAGCCATAATAAAGGTACATATAAAGAACTGGCTGAACACAGCTTTTCTATAAAGCCTTGAAGTACAGTAACCATTGTCAGTCCTACTTTGCGCCAGTGATATTTAATGTCATCCATTAGATAGTACACAGTGTCAGCATTCCCACAAACTTGGACTCATGAGGTGACGGCATTTGCCAATTAGTGTTATCAATATATTATACCATGTCCCTATTCATACAATATTTACTTCTCAGGTGTGTCACACAAGGGTCAGTTCTTGTACAACTGCAATGTGTATATGAAACCCCGGCAGTTCTGCCACTATTTGAGTCTGTTTAGTCCTACTTAGCTAACTGACTCAATTAATGAGTTATAAAGAAATGTGAAAGAATAGACAAGCATATCTGCAAACATAGAAATTGCACACAAATACTACTGACAAATACTTTTATAACATTGATGGAGCAATATTACTTTAAATAAAATAAATTGCATAACTGTCTCACCAGTCACTTTCTCCTCTTCCATATATGTGATGAATGGATTTTGTCCTTAGCAATTTTGTTGGTTGTTATTTTGTAGCATGTTCACTTAGCACCACAGGGATCTGCAGAAGCCTCATGTAATGGCATGACTTGCAGTATTTTTGTTAAGCTTGTCACCGCTTGTTGCTAAGCAAATTGGTTGGATTTTCAAGAATAAGCTATCAAGTTCATCTCACATAAATGCATGCCTGGGAGGCAAAAAACCCTACTGTACTAAAACATCCTATTCACCTTTGCGGTGCCTCTCCAGGCTGTCTGCTCTCAGTGTGCCCTCACGATACTCATGGGTAGCGCTGGGATCTGCATGCAGGCTTCGTTCCCGGTAGAAGCTAAGGACTGTCCACACTGCCGCTGCACAGCGCTTCCCTCATTGTCATTGTGGCTCTCCTCACCACTCTACTCTCTCTGCCTTCCCAGGGCTCAGGCCTGCTTAGGCCATGACAGATTTCCCTCCAAAATTAGACATGGGAGCAGCCATGTTGGAAGCAGTCACCTGATTGTTCTCATCCACTCCAGTCGCTGTTCTCAAACTGATCACAGCAGCCAATCACAAGACACAGCTATAATGGGAGCTTCCTGGACACTCCCAAATTGCCAGTACAACATCACTTCTCCATTGAATGCAGCTCTGTGCTGAGCTCCCTGATACCAAGGTGTCAGTATGGTTCCAGTCCATCAATCTAGTTCCACTCTGGTTATCTGCTATGGTACCTCTGTTCCTTCTCTGCTATCCAATACCAGTTTGGTTAAATACAGAGACTCAGTACTTAAACACCTGCCCAGTTCCAGTCTGGTTGCCTATCTGGTTCCAGCCCGGTCATCTATACGGTTCCAATCCAGTTACAACAGATTTGTCAATGCAATCTCCAGTCCAGAGCCAGTCCTTGGTGTTACCGACTCCATTCCAGTCTCTATTGCCACTTGCAATGGAGACATGTATGTACAGTACATGAACAGCATAAATAAAACACATATCAATCTATGATCCATCTATGATCCGTGTAGATAATAACTTTTTTATTTAGGATTTTTCATCTATTTATCTGTTACTACTAAGTTATAAAATATACATATTGGAAGCTCTAAGCAGAGATCTTCTGTATCTTGGTAATGGCAAATGATAGCTACAGTAATATGCCTTCACCATCTTTTGGGAAATCAAAAATAAGTATGATATATAGCTGGTCATTCCGAGTTGTTCGCTCGGTAATTTTCTTCGCATCGCAGCGATTTTCCGCTAACTGCGCATGCGCAATGTTCGCACTGCGACTGCGCCAAGTAAATTTGCTATGAAGATTGGTATTTTACTCACGGCATTACGAGGTTTTTTCTTTGTTCTGGAGATCGGAGTGTGATTGACAGGAAGTGGGTGTTTCTGGGCGGAAACTGGCCGTTTTATGGGAGTGTGTGAAAAAACGCTACCGTTTCTGGGAAAAACGCTGGAGTGGCAGGAGAAACGGAGGAGTGTCTGGGCGAACGCTGGGTGTGTTTGTGACGTCAAACCAGGAACGACAAGCACTGAACTGATCGCACTGGAAGAGTAAGTCTCGAGCTACTCAGAAACTGCACAGAGAAGTCTTTTCGCAATATTGCAAATCTTTCGTTCGCAATTTTGATAAGCTAAGGTTCACTCCCAGTAGGCGGAGGCTTAGCGTGTGCAATGCTGCTAAAAGCAGCTTGCGAGCGAACAACTCGGAATGAGGGCCATAGTTTTTTAGTGCATTTAAATCTTATGCTGATAATTGTGCCAATTTTTATACTGTATTTTTTACTAAGAGTAATGAACTGAACTTTGTAGTTAATTTTAATTAAATGTTGATTTGTATACTGTATCAGTAACAGGATTTATTTAGCAAAATATTGGCTATTTCCATAAATATACCTAATTTTACTCTCTATAACTTCCCAAGGGCTGGAATCTGGGGAGACTGCACAACTATTTCCTAACAGTATTGATCTAGGACACAAGAGCCAGAGGCAGGGCACTAATTTGGAGGGCTGTCTGAGTATGCACTAAACCTCACCTTAGGCGAGCAATTTCCTAAGTAGTGCATTCGATCCTTGTAACGGTCTGCCATGCAGTCTGTGCTGGACGCAGGTCCCATTTGTTGCCAGGTGACCGAGATGATGTGTCTCTTCCGGCCGCCTGGGCTGCTGGTCCCTGCCCAACACCTATGATCAACATTGCGCCCACTGATGCGGCAGCCAAACTGCCCGCTGGTAGCCACTGGGTGCCTGGCATCCAGAAAGCAGATGGCGTTCCCGGTTGCTAGGCAATCCAGAACAGGGATCTTCTGGCTAACAGCCAGCACGTTCTGGACTTACAGCAATGTAGCTGCACGCCCTTTAGGAATGATTGTTCTTCCTTCACTACTTTGCTGCTGATTGGTAAAGCTACCCTTTATATTCCTTGGTGGCCACTCCCTCTGTGCTGGTTATAGTTTATACCTGCAGTGTAAACAACTGGCCACTGATACCTGTCCAGATTTATTCTCTGTGGATACTCTGCCAGACTCCTTGCCTGTCAGTGTCCTGGCTTCCACCCTGCCTGCTTCCACTTAAAGCTTAGTGTGGCATTCTTTGTTTGCCTTCCCCAGTCCTTCAGCTTGTAGTCTGCATACCATCTGCACAGTGAAACACCTGCTCTGGCGGAGATTCAAATCCAGCTCTTGCCTCACTCCCCGGGCTGTTGTGTGTCTCACTCTCAGTCATCTCTCAGTGCCGCAACCGGGGGTCTTCAGTCTATTAGGTGAGCTCCTATTGCTGGAGGTATTGGGTCCAGGGGCCCCCCAAGTACTGGTGTGTTCATCAGGCACTAAGGGAACAGCGGGGGTTGCTACTGGTGAAGGACCCTCGTGAGGGCTCTAGAGGTCTCATCCCAATAGTTCTGGAGTTCCTCTCAACATCAAGCAAGTCCAAATACCCTCACATTTCTCAAGTCCAAGTATCCCCACATCCAAGTATTCCACGTTAATCAAGTCCAAGAATCCCTATGTTCATCAAGTCCAAGAACCACAACTCTTAGCAAGTCCAAGAGTTTCAACACTAAGCAAGTCCAAGATTCCTAACAATCCTCTTCTCTCTAAATTGCATCAATTAGCACAAATCAAATATGAGTACAACTACACAAGACACATATGTCAATGTAAGTAGCTGCAGCACCCACGGCCACTCAGAAGTACCCCACCTGTGCCCGCCTTCTTGCTGTGCACACTACACTTATGTTACTTTGGGGTCTATTTACTAAGCCTTGGATGGAGATAAAGTGCACGGAGTTAAAGTACCAGCCAATCACCTCCTAACTGTCATTTTTCAAACACAGCCTGTGACATGGCAATTAGGAGCCGATTGGCTGGTACTTTATCTTCATCCACTTTATCTCCATCCAAGGCTTAGTAAATTGACCCCTTTATCTCTTCTGAATAAAAAAATCAGCATAAATTACAATTTATAGTGCATCAATGTGTGAGCTTTACATTTCAAATGACAAACAATTTTAGTTTGGAAAGACTGTTAGGGCTGGTACACGGAGTTTATGTGTTCAGCACCCACTCTTAAAGCTTCTTAAACAGTTTTTCAGATGTTCACTTAATAAACAAAAATATGACTTTACTCAGCATTTTTGCCATACAGTATTTCAGTTTTCTCTCTATTTAGTTACATGAAAGTGCAGACAAATCACAGATTTATCCACCTTTTAATTTCTCCTGTTCCATTCTTGTAGCCCTCACTAGATATAATGGGGGCTGCTTAGGAATGGGATTGCTTCTCTCATCTGTTTGAGAAATATAATGGCATCTTTAGATGTGTCTTCCTACTGGCACAAATGGAGAAAAGCAGGGTAGTGGCGTTCTCATCCTGCTTTCCTACGCTGCCTGGCAGGCTCCGTCATCTGTGGTCCCCCCGCCGGCTCCCTGATGCCTGGTCATCTTCTCTTCACTGCTTCCCCTGGCCAACTTTGCCATTCACCTTCGGGCTGATTTCCCAGGCACTGATTGGCACATGCACAGAGCATGCAAACATCTTCAGCTAATGCGAAAGATGTTTGAAATCTCCTCACTAGGACAGCCATTTACCACATGGTAAATATATAAATACAGAGAAAGTTGCAACGTAAAAAGTGGACCTTTTTTTGTGCCGCTTCTCCCTTTATTTTTTTTAATGGATCCCTTACCACTAAATATATGGCAGCCATTATAATTAAGCAGATGAACAGGACTGGCATATCATTACGAAATGCCCATCACATTTTGACGTGTAAATGCTCCATTTTCACAATGCACATTTAGCCTAAATCAGAACCAGGGCCGGCGATTGGGGGGGGGGGGAGGGGGATGTGTCAAAGGGGCCACCTGTACCGGGCCCCAAGGATCAGAGGGGACCCAAGTATATTCCACATAGTGTCTGGCAGGATGTGAGCAGTCTTGTCCAAATAGGGCAGCGAGCTGTAGGGGGTGTGGGAGCAGCCTCAGAGTGACAGGAGCCTCTCACACACAATGACTGTGCTGCACGAGTATGTGTCCGCTCATGGCAGCAGCGCTGTTAGTTTGGATTCCGGTGCCCTGCGCTGGCCTCTTCTGGTGTGGTGTGAGAGCCGCAGTGTTGTGCTGTGTGATAGTCTGGATACTGGGGAGTGAGGGGAGGTGAGTCTCTCAGAGTGGATTGGTGAGGGGATACAGGGCTTTGGGATGGAGTGGGGGAGCTGGGAATGCAGCATGGAGTCAATGAGAAGAGACAGACTGTGGGGTGTTTAGGAGGAAGGAGAGAGGGAGAGACAGACTGTGGTGTGGGTGGGGTGGTAAGGAGGGGTATACATATTTATATATGTTTATAAATAAATCTATACTGTATATATTTATATTTATTAACAGTTTCTTATAAAGTGCAGCAAATTCTGTTGTGCTTTAATAAATAAATATATAATGTGAGGGGGCCCCAGAGAAATCACTCTACCGGGCCCCAAGATTTCTGTTGCGGCCCTGATCAGCACTAAAGTACACTGCACCCTATGCAGCAGATATGCTTTGAAAACTCACTCATCACACTCCCAGGACAAAGGGGGTCATTCCGAGTTGTTCGCTCGCAAGCTGCTTTTAGCAGCTTTGCACACGCTAAGCCGCCGCCTACTGGGAGTGAATCTTAGCTTATCAAAATTGCGAACGAAAGATTTGCAATATTGCGAAAAGACTTCTCTGTGCAGTTTCTGAGTAGCTCGAGACTTACTCTTCCAGTGCGATCAGTTCAGTGCTTGTCGTTCCTGGTTTGACGTCACAAACACACCCAGCGTTCGCCCAGACACTCCTCCGTTTCTCCAGCCACTCCCGCGTTTTTCCCAGAAACGGTAGCGTTTTTTCGAACACACCCATAAAACGGCCAGTTTCCGCCCAGAAACACCCACTTCCTGTCAATCACATTACGATCACCAGAACGAAGAAAAAACCTCGTAATGCCGTGAGTAAAATTCCTACCTGCATAGCAAATTTACTTGGCGCAGTCGCACTGCGGACATTGCGCATGCGCATTAGCGACTAATCGCTCCATTGCGGAAAAAAAATACAGAGCGAACAACTCGGAATGACCCCCAAAGTAGCAGGCATTGGGAGTAATTCCAAGTTGATCGCAGCAGGATTTTTGATAGCAATTGGGCAAAACCATGTGCACTGCAGGGGAGGCAGATATAACATGTGCAGAAAGAGTTAGATTTGGGTGGGTTATTTTATTTCTGTGCAGGGTAAATACTGGCTGCTTTATTTTTACACTGCAAATTAGATTGCAGATTGAACACACCCCACCCAAATCTAACTCTCTCTGCACATGTTATATCTGCCTTCCCTGCACTGCACATGGTTTTGCCCAATTGCTATCAAAAATCCTGCTGCGATCAACTTGGAATTACCCCCTTTGTCCGTGCTGGTCAATGCCAGTGTGTACACGCATTTAGCTTTGGTGCTGCAGAGAAGCTAATAAGCTTAAAGAAAACTCGTCACATTTGGTTTTATTCATTGTTTACATAGTGTCTGGTATACTGTGTAAGTACAGTATACATAAAATGTTCTGTCTTAGGGGAACATTTACTAAGCAGTGATAAGAGCGGAGAAGTGAGCCAGTGGAGAAATTTCCCCATCAACCAATCAGCAGCTCTGTATCATTTTATAGTATGCAAATTATAGATGTTACTTCAGTGCTGATTGGTTGCCAAGGACAACTTCTCCACTGGCTCACTTCTCCGCTCTTATCACTGCTTAGTAAATGTACCCCTAAGTATATGCAACTCGGTGCAAAAGTTTGCTTTTCAGGCAACGTAAAAACTACTAATAAAACCAAATATGACTGATTCTTCTTAATGTTGTTTCTCAGCCGCAAAGGCTACAGAAAATGAAATAAAAGATGACGTTACTGTATCTGGGACAAATATAGTGATTACCGCATTTAATAGACTTTCACAACTAGTCTTCACATTTTTATAACCATTACATAATTCTGATGCATCCAAACATGTTAATTATTTTTTTAGCTTAATTTGAGACTGAAATATGGAGGTTTGTTCTTTGTGTGCGTAAGACTGGAGAGATGTTTGATGTGTATAGCGCCACACAAACAGCCTGGATTACAAAAACTGTTTATGTTTGTTTCTGTGGTCTTGCAAATCCCATTTGTCGTTATTATTGTACACTTCCTCAATGGAGATTTCCACTTTTTACTTGATGTACTTGAGGGAAATCACTGGAGACTAGAATGCCAGCAAGCGAGGAAAAAGAACAAGACAAACAAGAATTACCCATTGCGGGATGAATTAGCATAAAAATGATAAAACGCATTATGATGTCATATAAAGAAGACATCATTAAAATTGTTTAGTAACTGACACATTCATGTTATCTCTGTGAAAGAATGCTTCCTAAGTAGTTATCTTTTTATTAGACATATTAATCACATTTTAATAAGAAACTGAAGCATGCCTAAACTCTCAAAGCATTAGGACTGACCTTTGCTTACTAATGTTTATGGAGCAGTATGTGATGTTTACTGCAAATGAATGCAGATTGATTCATTTTTATTGTAAGTGCTGCCATTGATTGCCAAGTTCATATTACACCATTATGATAAATTGCTGCCATTATACTTTTTGATAATGTTTCCAAATGATTTATCATTTATGACTTTACCAAGATAAGCCATAACATTTTATTGCACAGCTAAAATTGTATTTATTAAAACGACATACTGAGAAATAATATGTCTTGCAGGATTTAATCTAGGACCTGAAAAATGTGTCCAAAATATAGGTCCACTCCAAAACCTAGGAGCTATATATCCTCACCCAGGCCCTAGCATAGCATGTAGCTCTACATAGGGTAAAATAAATTGCGCAGTCCAGGGGCATGGAGACACGATCGCCTCTTCATGGACCCGCTACCCTCCTTCACTTTACAATGCCCGCATTACCGGCATTGTAAAGTGGGGGGCAGAGCTATGATGATACAATTCAGCATAAATCGCGTAAACGCCTCTCCCACTTTACCTCCGGTAGCGGGTGGCTGCGGGGGTGAGAGGGGTACAGTGTGGGGCTTGCAAGGGGTGTAAGATGTGTGCTGGAACTTGCCTACTTTTCTGGGTGGCTGGGAGTGCCATCCGATTTTCTGGAGCCTTCCAGCCATTCCGGGAGGGTAGGCAATAAAGGAGTTTCACACAAAAATATGCATACAAATCATATACCTTACATATGATAAAGGAAAAAGCTAAATAATTAAAAAACTAAATCTAAATAAAGTACCAGTGCAAAAATAAGGGAAATGTCCTGTCCATAAGGGTTAATTCATAAAAACAATCCAGATAGGAAGAATGTCCAAGGTAAGTTCGAAGTTCAGTGAGGGTGTTTTTACACAAATCAAATGTACAGTAGCCCATAAGATCATCACATACCTGTTAGGAAGTGCATCTAGGTCAGAGGTTCCCAAACGCCGTCCTCAAGGCATCCCAACGGTCCAGGCTTTAAATGTATCCATGCTTGGCCACAGGTGACTTAATTAGGACCTCAGTCAATTTGATTTAACTATCTGTGCTGAGCCATGGATATACCTAAATCCTGGACTGTTGGGGTGCCTTGAGGACCGCGTTTGGGAACCTCTGATCTAGGTGATGACTAGCAGTAATCCAGACATTGTCCATGTTGAGGTCTGTGCATCTTGAGATCTGTGCAGCTCTCAGTATAGTAAATGTGAAAAGACACTTTTTCTGTGCACTTATAACCTTTGATAAACGTACAGTAGGCTGTTTTTACTTATTAGAACAAGTGTATTTATGTACATTTCAAAGCATAATTACTGAATTTAGCAAACTAAAAAAAAAAAAAACAGTGAATGTGGAAAAGTCATAGTAATGCCAATTACTACAAACCTGCATCACATTGGAGCCAATTACTACAAGTCCGTCTGACAATGGAGCCAATTACTGCAAACATGTGACATGCTGGAGTCAGTAATTACAAATCTGAGCTACCGTACACTGGTTTCATATACAACAAACCCATGTCACACAGCTACCAATTATTACAAGCCTGAGCTACAATGTTGCCAATTATTGCAAGTTGAGCAATACTTGATGCCCTGTAGGGTAAATTCTGCATGTAGTTACCACTTGCTGTTTCTTCTAGTCAATGTTCTCATGATTCCCTCCTGTCTAGAGGTTCTGCACCAGTCTATTACTGGTTACTATTATTACTATTACAATTATTATTGCCTGAGCTTTCCCTGTGCTTGGACTGCTGACAGCCAATTAGAATTCAGAGGAGGGAGCAAACCGATCAATCAAATTAGCCATGATAGGGTGAGTTGCCATTGAAATGGAGTAGGAGTGCCAGAAATGGCAAAGCAACTGGACCCCTCTTATGGGGGTCCATACAAAAATCTTCAAGTCCAGCTGTACCACAAGTGTGGCATACAGACGCATTTACTCGCACTACAAGTGAACTTGCGGCTAATTGGATTGAGCCTTAAGCGTTATAATCTAAATACAGACCAACAGCTGCTCTGTCTTGACAAACAGAATAGCTTATACAGGTAGAAGGATGGTATGACCTGCCTTCAAGACGCCAGATGACCTGGTGTTTCCTTGACCATTATGATGATCTGATGGATTTCTATATCTGTCCTAGCTCTTAACAGTCCTGATTAAGAGTCACTTGCATATTATGATGTGTGCAATTGTAAATCTATCACATAGATGTGTCCATTGAAAATATATGAAATGAATATTCTTAACCTATCTGCGTGCCATACTCCACTTGTTTGTAATGTCTAATGCCCCCAATTCACCTCTCCAATCGCAAAAGCTGCAAATGCCAAATAACTACTGAACAAGCAGTACAGTTGGGTCATACTATTGTGTTTCTACTAAGCTTACAAACAATTACAAACACAGTGAACACCTCCCAACTTTACTGTTTTCTGGAAAACTGGAACGCTATAAGCCACTGCTGTCTCAGAGGAAAATAAAGATAAAGGGTGACGAGGGAATAAATAATAAGCATCGTATTCCATACTGTTCTGTGTGTTACGCCAGCTATATAATGCTCAGTGCTCAGTATTGCATTTAAAAAATAAGTACAGTACATTCAGGTAACATGCACTTAATATACATTTCTCCTGCACTGCTCCGAAGCTGTGGAATGCCTTCCCGTGCTCAGACACATCCTGTAAGCGTGCCCTAGAAACTCATCTTTTCATTCAAGCTTACCATCCATCCACCTAATCTTCCAGTATTACGGCTAGCCCCCTCTTCCTTTTCTATCTGCCTAAACTCCTTCTAGTATGAGAGCGCACATGCACAGGGCCCTCTCCACTAATGTCTCCTGAGTGTAAAAATGCAACTGTCAGTTATGACATAGAAATATGTTCATTTGTAATCTTTTTAAAATCTAATGCAGTTACATATTTGTTGTATGCTCTTCCCTATGTGCACAGCTATGGATAGGACCGTAACTAGCGGTGGGTGAGTGGTGCTGCTGCCCCGGGTGCAGAGCCTAGGGGGTGGCACTCAGTGACGTGCGGTGAGGTCAATGGCTGGTGTGGCACTGGCTAGTATCAGTACCAGATTTACTGTACATACAACCCCATATACAGCCCATCCCCTCTGCAAGCCGCACAGCAATGGGCAGTAATCATAGCCTTATAGGCGGCCAGTCCTGACAGATCACACTGCCTCCACAGTGTGCCACAGATAATACACAGCACAGAGGAGGCACACTGTAACACATTGGAGCATAAAGTAACAGATGAAACAGGGGGCACAGAGTAACACATGGCACAAGGCAATACATAGCACAGGGGGGGGGGGAAACAAGGTAACAGATGGCACAGGGTAATGCATAGCACAGTATAACACATGGCACAGAGGGCACAGGAAAGCACATTGCACAGAGGGTCACATGGTAACATTGCACAGGGTTATACATAGTACAGAGAGCACATGGTAACACATGGCACAGGGGAGCACAGGGTAAAACATAGTACAGTGGGGCACAGGTAAACACATGGCGCAGGGTAACACATGGCATGGGGGCACATGGTAACACATGACTGCACAAGGTATCACATGGCACAGTGGGGTTACACATGGCACACGGAAATACATAGCACAGGGGGGCACAGAATAAAACATGACAAAGTTGGGCACAGGGTAACACATAGCACAGGGGGCACAGGGTAACATGGCAAAGGGTAACCTATAGTACAGGGTAACACATGGCACAGTGTGTCAGAACATGGCACATGTTAATACACAGAACAGAGGGGCACAAGGTAACACATGAAAAAGTTGGGCATAGGGTAATACACAGAACAGGCAGGCACAATGTAACAGATGGCACAGGGGGCACAGGGTAACACATGGCACAGGGTAATATATAGCACAAGGGGCACAGTTGTAATACACAGAACAGGGGGCACAAGGTACAGGGGGGCACAATGTAACAGATGGCACAAGGGTCACAGGGTAATATATAGCACAAGGGGCATGGAGTAACACATGGCACAGGGGGCACAAGCTAACACATAGCACAAGGAGCACAGGGTAACACATGGCACAGGGGGTACAGGTTAACAAATGGCACAGTGGGTCAACACATGATACTAGGTAATACATAGCACAGGGGGCATAGCGTAACACATGACAGTTGGGCACAAAGTAACACATGGAACATGGTAATACACAGAATGGGGGGAGGGGAGGAACAAGGTAACACATGGCATGCAGGGGGGGAGGGGGGGGGCACTGCCAGGGGACTATACAGAGAGACAGGAGGAGAGAAAGGACATGCACAGTACCTGCTAGTAGCAGGCTGCTGGGTGACACCATGCAGGAGTACTTGGAGCGCCGAGTGCATACTGCTGCCTCATGTCACTAGCTTGCATCAGGACTTCAGCTGCTGCTATTGCTGGATCCTCCCCCTTACTAGCCCGGCACCCCATATTGAACGTGCCTGGAGCCGGCCCTGGGAGTGAGAACACTCACTAATAGCAGCACATGTTATATCAAAGACTTATATAATAATATCTAAAAATGTATTCACAATGTTAACACAATGTTAAAAACATTCCTTCAAAATAGAAAATATCCTCACCAGCAAAAGCAAGTCTGTGGTAACAGTACTAATAAAAAAAGATGTTTATAAGTTATAAATATCTTCTTTATATTATTCTTTTAATTTTTATAGTCAAAACTGTGGGGTCTGACAGGGAGCATGAAAGGTGAGGCTCTGCCTTCCCTGCCTTCTCTGATTGCACATCCCTGGTGACACTGTTGCTGCCCCATGTTACCTGTACTGGCATGCAAGGTGTCTGGAAAGCTGTCCAGGTGCCCAGCTGCTCCATGGTGCCAAGCCACCAAAGACCTACAGAATGTCCTTAGGACTCCCCGGGAGCTCATTTTCTCAGTGGTCCGGTTGGCCCTGCCCCCTCCTTGTGATATTATGATGTCACATGTTTAGGGGCAGAGCTAGCACAAAGCACATTATCACCCTCCTACACAGGGCTGCAAAGAGAAATCCCGGGCCCCGGTATAACATCTTCTTGGGCCCCCCTGCCCCCCTTGAGGGGATGTGACCACACCTTGCTGGGGCATGGCCACACCTCTTTGGGGGGGGGGGGGGGGTCTAGCACGTGAGAAGCACCCACTTACAGGAGCATAGCATGCCTCCCAACCAGGGCAGTAGAGAGCCTGACTGTGCCCAGGTAATTTTCAGAGGGCAAGTCCTAATCACAGGAGGCGTGTAACTGGGCCCCTCCAACAGACCTGGGCCCAGGTCATTTGTACCCTCTCCCCCCCCTCTCTCAGCGCCACTGCTTCTACATACCTCGCAACTACAGCGTTTGATAAAGAGGGACTACTGCGCGATGAAGCCCATCTCGCGGGGAAAAGGGGCACGGCTTCACAGAAAGGGTGTGGCTTTGGAGAAAGGGCTTGGTTTCACGATAATGCCGCGATCGCAAGCCATGGCCCTCGTTTCTCGTCACTATGGAGGCATGGCCAGCGCTCTGTGATCTGCCAGCATGCCCCCTCTCCCTCTAAGGGTGGGTACACACTAACAGATATATCTGCAGATCAATTGATCTGCAGATATATCTATGGACGGATCGGGCAGTGTGTTCAGCATACACACTGCTCGATCCGTCGGGGACTGACGTCATGAACTGGGTGGGCGTGTACACACGCCCGCCCAGTTCAGCTGTCAATCACCGCCGGCCGCCGCAGCCTGTGTACGGGCAGTCGTCCGACCGCCCCGTACACACACAGCGACGCGCCAATATATCGGTAGATATATTGGCCGTCGGCTGTGCTGCGCGGCCGACGCGATACGTCTGTGAACGACGGAGTTCACAGACGTATCGGCCGTACACACTGGCGGACGGTCCCGCGATATATCGGCCTTTCAGGAGAACGGCCGATATATCGACCAGTGTGTACGGGCCTTAACTCCTGTGAATAGACACTGTGCTAAGCAGGGCAGCGAGTGCAGGAGCCTCCCAACTGTCCCCCCCCCCCCCCCCCACACCACCACCACCGTGGGACACTGCTACCCTCAGGTGGGACAGCGGGACAGTCCCAAAAAAAAGGGGTTGTCCCGCAAAAATCGGGACAGTTGGGAGGTATGCCCTTCTACAGTACCCTTGTGGTGCCATATAAATAAAAGATGATAATAATAATAATAATAATAATAATAATAATAATAATAATAATACTTTATCTGAAACTGCCCTCTACAGCATATTGTAGCATGAGAAAAATGTCAACACTATTACTAACCTCACATTTATGTGTTGTTCTCATGCAATGGAATCAATATCTTATTTCAACTACTGTACTAGGAAACAGAACCAAGCAATATAATACAAACAAATAAAACAATATACACCAGAAAATAGATTAGTTTAATAGCATGTCTCTGTGGGACAGTATCATGGGCTGAGGTTCCTCAATGCGCTGACCATATTTCACATAACCGTCAGCATCAATAAGAAATGAGGCGAGATGCCTGTGATAATATCCATGTCATACACAGCAAGGATCCCGGGCACATTGCTTGTACCAACCCAAATATACACATTTATCTATACTTTGTTGTTCTGTCTATTTTTCCAGTTTATCAGACATAAACTGTTAATCTTAGCTCAAGCCATTATAAGCCATGACTACATTTTAATGAATTTGTATAACATAGATTCTAAGTCTAATTAAAATAGTGTATCTGTGTCAGAAAAGTTTTCTTATGTTACAAAACAGGAAAATGTTTGCACTGTATAGCTCATTATTTTTAATAGACCATTCAAGCTAGTTGCCATGCTTATATATAATTATATAGTTGCTATATATAGATATATATAATACTAACACATACTTACTACCACAACTAAATTATTTAATGGTTATATCTTTTTCAAAGTGTTTTAGCACAGGTGATGGCAATCATACATTAAGAGGTAAGTCCAGGAGCAAAGCATTCTGTCCAGGTTTAAAGGGATAGTACTGCAAGAAAATGTAGATGGACACAAATACTCTTTTATATATTAATTAAATAACACATTTCAATATACTGCAATAACTAGGATTCAAACTCATAACCTGTTGCATTCCAGTCAACATACTACTCATTGAGTTGTTTGATCCTGCATAAGAACTATGAGATTTCTAACTACATGAAGCTACTTGTACTTTGTGTCACAACTGAGGGCCTGAGCTGACGGGAGGCAGCCTCAGTTGTAGGGGCTGAGATGTACCGGAACCTGGGAGGTTGTATCAGACCCCTGGACATGTAAGTAACATGAAGAATAACCGCCCGAAGGCGTGACCACGACAACTTGAATAAAAGTCAATGATGTTTATTTATGACAAACTCCATGCATCACAGTAGCAGTAAAAGAAACATAAAAGTCAGCAAAGAATAAATACAGTTCCTGGGAACTACAGGGTGGCAGGAGCCACAGGGCACTGGTAGTGTGAGATAGTTCTTATAATCTTCTAGATGGAAAGTCCTTACCAGGCCCGACTGTAGCAATGGAGATAACCCAGGATTGTACCAGCTGGTGTTCCAGGAAAAGCTTAGCTGCTGTAGATAAAACGGCTGCTGTGGATACTGGCTGGAACCAGACTGTTGTTGGCACGGAGTGGATACTGGCTGGAACCAGTTAAATAATAAATGAACTTGGGAATTGTCACGAACCTCGGGCAGCGGCGACCGCGCTTGTCCCTGCGGGTGGCCTGGTCTGCCCGGCGCCTCTCTTCCCCTGTCAGTCTCCGGCTTCAGCGGCGGGTCGGCGCTGCTCTCCGGCGGCTTCCCGGAAGCAAGGGCGCCGCCATCACAAGCAAGGGCAAGGAGGCGGAGCAGGTCTGACGTCACCTGCCTGCTCCGCCAATCAGGCTAGGGCGGGGAATTTAAAATCAGATACCAGGCAGAGATCCGATGCCTGAGTATCTTCGTTTCTCCTGTGGAAGCTATGATCCAGAGCTCCCTCGTCCCTGCAAGCATCCTGTGCTTCCAAGCATCCTGTCCCTGCAAGCATCCTGTGCTTCCAAGCATCCTGTCCCTGCAAGCATCCTGTGCCTACAAGCAACCTGTGCTTCCAAGCATCCTGTGCCTACAAGCACCTCCGTGCCTCCAGTTACCTCCGTGTCTCCAAGCACCTCGTGCCTCCAAGCACCTCCGTGCCTCCAAGCACCTCCGTGCCTCCAAGCACCTCGTGCCTCCAAGCACCTCGTGCCTCCAAGCACCTCCGCGCCTCAAGCACCTCCGTGCCTCCAGTTACCTCCGTGCCTCCAGTTACCTCCGTGCCTCCAGTTACCTCCGTGCCTCCAAGCACCTCCGTGCCTCCAAGCACCTCGTGCCTCCAAGCACCTCGTGCCTCCAAGCACCTCCGCGCCTCAAGCACCTCCGTGCCTCCAGTTACCTCCGTGCCTCCAGTTACCTCCGTGCCTCCAGTTACCTCCGTGCCTCCAAGCACCTCCGTGCCTCCAAGCACCTCGTGCCTCCAAGCACCCCGTGCCTCCAAGCACCTCCGCGCCTCAAAGCACCTCCGTGCCTCCAGTTACCTCCGTGTCTCCAAGCACCTCGTGCCTCCAAGCACCTCGTCCCTCCAAACACCTCGGTGTCTCCAAACACCTCCGTGCCTCCAAGCACCTCCGTGCCTCCAAACACCTCCGTGCCTCCAAGGGTCTCCCAGCACTCCCTGTACTCCCAGTACCTCAGTGCCTTCAATACCACAGTGTCTCCAATATCTCAGTACCCCAGCCTTCATTATTTCTACAAGTCTTGTCTTACAGGAGACCTACAAGAATTCCTCTGGGCCTCCCGCCTGCCGTCTTAGTTCTGCATGAGGAAGACCTACATCCGGCCATCTCTACTACGACCCAGTGGCGGTTCCTCTTCCCGGTCATCGGAAGAAGCCCCGAGTCCACAACACTCCCAAACCAGGTCAGTGATAGTATACTCAGGCCACATGGACTCGGGGGATCGGAACACGGACTCTAGTGCCATCCAGAACCTGGCTTCTCGAGTGCAAAGTCAGGAAGCAGCACAAGGTCAGGTGATGCAGTACCTCCAGCAGTTGTCCGGGCGTCTGGATCAGATTCAGGCGTCTCTGGCCTCAGTAATTCCGGCTCCTGTTCCAGCAGTCGCACCAGTTGCCGTTGCCAGCAATGTTCAACCATCGGCCGGTGTCACTCCACGCCTTCAGTTGCCTACTCCGTCCCGCTATAATGGGAATCCCAAAAATTGTCGTGGTTTCTTGAACCAGTGCGAGGTACATTTCGAGCTACTTGCACACAACTTTCCTACAGACCGGTCCAAGGTAGCATATATTATTTCTCTGTTGGAAGGTTCTGCTTTGGATTGGGTGTCTCCATTATGGGAACGATCTGATCCCATGGTTTCCAACTACACCAACTTCATCTCGTCCTTTCGAAGGATTTTCGACGAGCCCGGCAGAATGACCACTGCTTCTTCCGATTTGCTCCGTGTTCGGCAGGGCGCCCGTTCCGTGGGCCAGTACGTGGTTCATTTCCAGACCATTGCTTCCGAACTACGCTGGAATAATGATGCCCTGAGAGCTGCCTTCTGGAACGGTCTTTCCGACCGGCTGAAAGACGAGCTGGTTACTAGAGATCTGCCGGATCCATTAGAAGATTTGATTTCCCTTTGCGTCAAGGTGGATCTTCGGATGCAGGAGCGTGGAAGAGAACGTAACCGTTCGGATCGTTCCAGGTTCCGGAATCCTACTCCTAGGCCGGTGGCCTCACCTAGCTCAGATGAGCCCATGCAAATTAACCGCTCCCGACTGTCTCCGGAAGAACGACAGCGTCGTCGTGAGGGTAAACTCTGCCTTTACTGTGGAGCCGCAGATCATTTTCTTAAATCTTGTAAAGTCCGTCCGGGAAACGGGCAGACCTAGCTTGTTCCGGAGGAGTCAAGCTGGGAGTTACGACAAAAGCTTCTCCAACTTCGGACTGCTTGCTTCCAGTAACTCTAGTCTCCAATTCAGTCTCCAGGTCTTGTGAAGCCCTATTGGATTCCGGAGCTGCAGGGAACTTCGTTTCTTCCTTCTGTGCCCAAAGTTTGGGTTTAAAGTTACGGCCTATCGAGCGGCCAATTTCACTGACGGCTATCAACGGGACTAGAATTTCCAAAGGTCTCATAATGTGGCGCACGGGGCCAGTTAAGCTGCGGGTCGGGGCTCTACATCAGGAAGATTTGGAACTCTTGGTAATCCCAGAAATGCCCCATGATCTGGTTCTTGGAATGCCTTGGCTGAAAAGTCATAACCCCCACATCGATTGGAAGTCGTCACAAATTCTGTCCTGGAGTTCCTTTTGTCACACTAATTGTCTTACTCCTGTTTGTCCGCTCCGTGTTACCTCCAAAACGGATGAAGAGCACATTCCGGAGGCATATCAAGGGTACAAGGACGTATTTTCGGAACAAGCTGCTGACCTGTTACCACCTCACAGGCCTTGGGACTGCCCTATTGACCTTGTCCCAGGGAAGACGCCACCTCGTGGTCGCACATATCCTCTGTCTCTTCCCGAGACTCAAGCCATGTCGGAGTATATTAAGTCCAATATGCTCAAGGGATTCATTCGCCCCTCTTCCTCCCCTGCTGGTGCAGGCTTCTTTTTCGTGAAGAAAAAGGACGGGGGGTTGAGACCATGCATCGACTACCGCGGCCTAAACGACATTACTATTAAGAATAAATACCCCTTGCCACTAATCACAGAGTTATTTGATAGGGTTCGTGGTGCCCGCATTTTTTCAAAACTCGACTTGAGAGGAGCTTATAATCTTATACGCATCCGAGAGGGGGATGAATGGAAGACTGCCTTTAATACCCGAGATGGGCATTACGAATACTTGGTGATGCCGTTTGGTCTTAGTAATGCTCCCGCGGTTTTCCAGGGATTCGTCAACGAAATCTTTCGTGATATGCTGTATCAGAGCGTTGTGGTATATCTGGACGACATACTGATTTTTTCCAAGAATCTTGTCGAACACAGGACTCAAGTCAAAGAGGTGCTACACCGTTTACAAGAGAATCATCTCTACGCCAAGCTTTCCAAATGTACCTTTGAAGTAACATCTATTCCGTTCCTCGGTTATGTCATCTCGGGGACGGAGCTTCGCATGGATCCGGAAAAGTTGTCGGCCATTCGTGATTGGACTCAGCCTCTTTCCCTGAAAGCAATACAAAGGTTCCTGGGCTTTGCGAACTACTACAGGAAATTCATTAAAGGTTTCTCCACCATTGTTGCACCCATTACTGCCCTGACGAGAAAGGGTTCTAATCCTAGTTTGTGGCCTCCGGAAGCCATTGTAGCTTTTTCTCGCTTAAAGTTAGCTTTCACGACGGCTCCAGTTCTCCAACAACCAAATTTCGAGGAACCCTTCTTCTTAGAAGTTGATGCATCTTCAGTCGGGGTGGGGGCTGTCCTCTCCCAGCATTCCTCTGATAAGAAATTACATCCGTGTGGCTTCCACTCTCGTAAATTCTCTCCAGCCGAACGAAATTACTCTATTGGAGACCAGGAACTCTTGGCAATCAAATCTGCCTTGGAAGAATGGAGATATCTTCTAGAAGGGGCTAAACATGTGTTTACCATCTACACGGATCACAAGAATTTACTGTACATCAAATCCGCACAATGTTTGAATCCTCGCCAGGCGAGATGGGCACTTTTCTTTTCCCGATTCTCGTTCATTATCAAGTACCGTGCCGGGACTCTCAATATTAAAGCAGATGCGCTTTCCCGTTCACAGGTTCCCACAGACGAGGATGAACCTCCGGAGCGGGGTTTAATTCTGAATCCAGTTTCTGTCTCTGCTGCTTTAACTACTCCAGCTCCTCCTCCTGGAAGAATGTCCGTACCAGCTAGATTCCGCCCAGGAATACTACGGTGGGTCCATAACTCCAAGTTTTCCGGTCATCCCGGCGCTCAGAAGATGTACAAGTTTCTGCAAAGGTCTTACTGGTGGAACACCATGAGGAAGGATGTACAAGATTGCGTTAATTCATGTCCCCAATGTACACAACATAAATCTCCTCGTCTGCCTCCTGCAGGGTTACTTCGTCCTCTGCCTATCCCTGTGAGACCCTGGACTCACATTTCCATGGACTTCATCACTGACTTGCCCTGTTCCAAGGGTTGCAACACCGTTTGGGTTATCGTTGACCGTTTTTCGAAGATGGCACACTTTGTGCCCTTGACTGGTCTTCCGACAGCACCGAAACTGGCTCTATTGTTTATCCGAGAACATTTTCGTTTGCATGGGTTGCCACAAGAGATTGTTTCTGACCGTGGAGTACAGTTCACCGCCAGGTTTTGGAAAGCCCTTTGTTCAACTCTACACATTAAACTTAAGTTTTCGTCGGCTTATCATCCCCAAACAAATGGACAAACGGAACGAGTCAATCAAGATCTAGAGACTTTTCTTCGGTTGTATCTCTCTCCTTCACAGGACAACTGGGTGGAGTTGTTGCCTTGGGCGGAGTTTGCCCATAACCATTTGTTTCATTCTTCCACTGGGGAATCACCATTTTTCGTCAACTACGGGTTCCATCCCCGTGTTCCGGAATTTCCAAGCCTTCCGATAATAGAGGTTCCTGCTGTAGCGTCCACTCTACGACACTTTGGACAAATTTGGAGAAAGGTTCATGCTAATCTTAAGCAGGTTTCTGTTCGGTACAAGTTCTTTGCAGATAAGAAACGGCAAGCCGCACCTCAATATAAAGTTGGGGACAGGGTATGGCTGTCCACACGGAATCTCCGGTTGAAGGTGCCCACCATGAAATTCGCTCCAAGGTTCATCGGTCCTTACCCTGTGCTACAAGTCTTAAATCCTGTGGTCTGTAAACTGGGTTTGCCTGCCCATCTTCGCATACCTAACGCCTTCCATGTTTCTCTACTCCGTCCCCTCATACTGAATCGATTCCACTCAGCACTCCCAAGGCCAACGTCCGTAGTGGCAGAAGCTGGAGCGGAGTTTGAAATCAAAGCTATTCTGGACTCTCGTTATCTTCATAAAAAATTACAGTACTTGGTGGACTGGAAGGGTTATGGACCTGAGGAGAGAAGTTGGATTGGGGCTACTGAAGTAACGGCTCCTCGTCTGATTCGGATCTTCCACTCCAGACATCCGACTAAGCCCGGGAAGTGTCCAGGGGCCACTCCTGGAGGAGGGGGTACTGTCACGAACCTCGGGCAGCGGCGACCGCGCTTGTCCCTGCGGGTGGCCTGGTCTGCCCGGCGCCTCTCTTCCCCTGTCAGTCTCCGGCTTCAGCGGCGGGTCGGCGCTGCTCTCCGGCGGCTTCCCGGAAGCAAGGGCGCCGCCATCACAAGCAAGGGCAAGGAGGCGGAGCAGGTCTGACGTCACCTGCCTGCTCCGCCAATCAGGCTAGGGCGGGGAATTTAAAATCAGATACCAGGCAGAGATCCGATGCCTGAGTATCTTCGTTTCTCCTGTGGAAGCTATGATCCAGAGCTCCCTCGTCCCTGCAAGCATCCTGTGCTTCCAAGCATCCTGTCCCTGCAAGCATCCTGTGCTTCCAAGCATCCTGTCCCTGCAAGCATCCTGTGCCTACAAGCAACCTGTGCTTCCAAGCATCCTGTGCCTACAAGCACCTCCGTGCCTCCAGTTACCTCCGTGTCTCCAAGCACCTCGTGCCTCCAAGCACCTCCGTGCCTCCAAGCACCTCCGTGCCTCCAAGCACCTCGTGCCTCCAAGCACCTCGTGCCTCCAAGCACCTCCGCGCCTCAAGCACCTCCGTGCCTCCAGTTACCTCCGTGCCTCCAGTTACCTCCGTGCCTCCAGTTACCTCCGTGCCTCCAAGCACCTCCGTGCCTCCAAGCACCTCGTGCCTCCAAGCACCTCGTGCCTCCAAGCACCTCCGCGCCTCAAGCACCTCCGTGCCTCCAGTTACCTCCGTGCCTCCAGTTACCTCCGTGCCTCCAGTTACCTCCGTGCCTCCAAGCACCTCCGTGCCTCCAAGCACCTCGTGCCTCCAAGCACCCCGTGCCTCCAAGCACCTCCGCGCCTCAAAGCACCTCCGTGCCTCCAGTTACCTCCGTGTCTCCAAGCACCTCGTGCCTCCAAGCACCTCGTCCCTCCAAACACCTCGGTGTCTCCAAACACCTCCGTGCCTCCAAGCACCTCCGTGCCTCCAAACACCTCCGTGCCTCCAAGGGTCTCCCAGCACTCCCTGTACTCCCAGTACCTCAGTGCCTTCAATACCACAGTGTCTCCAATATCTCAGTACCCCAGCCTTCATTATTTCTACAAGTCTTGTCTTACAGGAGACCTACAAGAATTCCTCTGGGCCTCCCGCCTGCCGTCTTAGTTCTGCATGAGGAAGACCTACATCCGGCCATCTCTACTACGACCCAGTGGCGGTTCCTCTTCCCGGTCATCGGAAGAAGCCCCGAGTCCACAACACTCCCAAACCAGGTCAGTGATAGGAATGATGAAATATGAGCTGAAGTTAGGAGTTTGAGAGCGGTGAAATTATAATACCGGTGGAGAGTGGTAAACTGTAGAAAAGGACACCGGCCCTTTAAGAGAAGCTGTACTCTGCTGGAAGCTGGGCTGGAAGCAGGTAATGTTGTAGCTGGAAACAGATGAATCCAAAATGGATCGGAGAGTCAGGCTACACCGCAGGTGGAATGCTGGTGCGGGTCTCTATGGTGGAAGTCTTGAGACAGGAGCTGGAACCTGGAAGACAATCACAGGAGAGAGACAAACAGGAACTAGGTTTGACAACCAAAGCACTGACGCCTTCCTTGCTCAGGCACAGTGTATTTATACCTGCAGCAAGGAAGGGATTGGCTAGGCAATTATGCAGATTATCAATACTGAGAACAGATTGGTGGAAATGATCAGCTGACAGAATCCAAGATGGCTGCGCCCATGCAGACACTTGGAGGGAAGTTTGGTTTGTAATCCATGTGGTAATGAAAACAGTAATGGCGGCGCCGGCCACCGGAGACAGGAGGCGCCAAGCTGACAGGTGCACATCCAACCACGCGGACACAGCGGAGGCCGCGGCTGACGTAATCGCCACTCAGACACTCTGCATGCAGAAGCTCAGGGACGGCGGCGGAGGCCGCGGAAGACGCCATGCCAGGTGTAATATGGCGTTTACTGTGACAGCGTCTCAGAGTGACAGGAGAGGATACAGGAATGTAAACATCAGGATAACAGATGGGATCCGGTCCTGGAGCGCTGAGCCAGCCTTAGGAGGCATCTGATGGGTAAGAAATGGCGTCCAGATACCCGGATCGTGACAGCACCCCCCCCTTTAGGAGTGGCCCCAGGACACTTCTTTGGCTTTTGAGGAAACTTGGAATGGAATCTCCGGACCAAGGCAGGAGCATGGACATCAGAAGCATTGGTCCATGAACGTTCCTCAGGGCCATAACCCTTCCAGTCAATAAGATATTGTAGTTGACCGTAACGGTGACGTGAGTCCAGGATCTTGGCTACTTCATACTCAACGCCTCGTTGAGTTTGGACTTTCGGAGTTGGAGGAAGTGAGGAATGAAACCGATTCAAGATCAGCGGTTTCAACAGGGAAACATGGAATGTCCTGGGTATTTTTAAGAAGGGAGGCAACTGAAGTCTGTAAGCAACAGGATTGATGACTTGTTCAATCTTGAAAGGACCGATATAGCGAGGTGCAAACTTCATACTGGGAACTCTTAACCTCAAATTCTTCGTGGATAACCATACCCGATCACCCACCTTGAGAGCAGGAACTGCTCGACGCTTCTTATCCGCAAACTTCTTGTACCTGAACGATGCCTTGAGCAGAGCTGATCGTACGCTCTTCCAGATATTGGCAAACTGATGCAAGGTGATATCCACTGCGGGAACAGAAGTTGCTGGAAGCGGTTGGAACTCAGGGACTTTAGGGTGGAATCCAAAGTTAGTGAAGAATGGTGTTGAAGCAGATGAAGAATGATACTGGTTGTTATGACAGAACTCGGCCCAGGGAAGTAATTGAACCCAGTCATCTTGAGAGGAGGACACATAGATGCGGAGGAAGGCCTCCAAGTCCTGATTCACCCTCTCGGTTTGACCATTGGTCTGAGGATGGTAAGCCGTGGAAAACTTTAGCTTGACTTGGAGGACTTGACATAAACTTCGCCAGAATTTGGCTGTGAATTGAACTCCTCGATCTGAGATAATTTCTTCAGGAAGACCGTGGAGTCGGAAGATCTCTTGTATGAATACTTGAGCCAACTTGGAAGCTGACGGAAGACCGGTGAGAGGAATGAAGTGTGCCATCTTGGTGAACCGGTCAACTACCACCCAGATGGTATTGAACTTGTTGCACATGGGTAAATCTGTAATAAAATCCATCGACAAATGGGTCCAAGGTCGACGGGGAACAGATAGTGGAACCAGTTGCCCCGCAGGCGACTGGCGGGATACCTTATGTTGAGCACACTTTGGGCAAGATGCAATAAACTCCAAGACGTCCTTTTTCAGAGTTGGCCACCAATAAGACCTAGAGATAAACTCCAGGGTTTTTTGAATACCTGTATGTCCGGCAAAACGGGAAGCATGGGCCCAATGCATGAGCTTCTTTCTTAGCATCGGTTTCACAAAACTTTTCCCTGATGGGGGCGTAGAGGCCATCCCTACCGTGGAGAATGCCAATGGATTTATAATAGGATGCTTGTCTGAAGACTCTGACTCATTTTCTTGCTCCCATGAGCGGGAAAGGGCATCGGCCTTGCGATTCTGAGAGCCCGGACAGAACTGGAGTTTAAAGTCGAACCTGGAAAAGAAAAGTGCCCATCTGGCCTGACGAGGGTTGAGACATTGTGCGCCTTTCAGATATAAAAGGTTCTTGTGGTCTGTAAGTATGGTGATTGAATGAGAAGCTCCCTCCAACAGATACCTCCACTCTTCTAGAGCGAGCTTGATGGCTAGCAACTCCTGGTCGCCAATGGCATAGTTGCGCTCAGCTGGGGAGAACTTCCGGGAGAAGAAACTGCAAGGGTGTAAATGGCCATCTTTAGCCCTCTGAGATAACACCGCTCCTACTCCAACGGAGGAGGCATCCACCTCTAAGATGAAAGGAGAGTCGATGTCAGGCTGTTTCAGAACAGGCGCAGAGATGAACCTTTGTTTTAAAAGATGAAATGCTTGCATGGCTTCTTCAGACCACTTGGACGGGTTAGCACCCTTCTTAGTGAAAGCAGTAATAGGCGCCACAATGGTGGAAAAGTCTCGTATAAACTTTCGGTAATAGTTGGCGAACCCTAAGAACCTCTGGACCCCTTTGAGGGTTAAGGGTACCGGCCAATTTTGGATTGCTTGTAGTTTCTCAGGATCCATCTCTAGTCCGGAACCGGACACAATGTACCCTAGAAACGGAATGGACTTGACTTCAAAGACGCATTTCTCTAATTTGCAATAGAGATGATTGACACGGAGACGGGACAGAACCTCTTTAACCCAAAAACGATGTTCCTCTAAATCGTTGGCAAAAATGAGGATATCGTCTAGATAGACCACGACATGACGGTATAGAATGTCTCTGAAGATCTCATTGACAAAATGCTGGAAGACAGCTGGAGCATTGCTCAATCCGAAGGGCATGACGAGGTACTCATAATGTCCGTCACGGGTGTTAAAGGCGGTCTTCCACTCGTCACCCTCACGGATCCGGATGAGATTGTATGCACCTCTCAAGTCCAGCTTTGTAAAGATGGTAGCTCCGCTAACTCTGTCAAAGAGCTCAGTAATCAGGGGTAAAGGATAACGGTTCTTGATGGTAATGTCGTTCAAACCTCTGTAGTCGATGCACGGCCGCAGACCACCATCTTTCTTTTTTACAAAAAAGAAGCCTGCGCCGGCTGGGGAAGAAGAAGGTCGAATGAACCCCTTTGCTAGGTTCTCTTTAATGTATTCCTCCATAGAATGCGTCTCAGGCAGAGACAACGGATAAGTTCGGCCTCGAGGTGGAACCTTCCCTGGAACGAGATCAATCGGGCAGTCCCATTCTCTATGAGGAGGAAGGATATCAGCAGAAGCTTTACTGAACACATCCGTGAAATCTTGATATGGAGGAGGTGGAACATCAGACGACCTGGGGGAGGAAGAACAGACAGGCAATACTTTAAACAAACATGTCTCAGCACAGGAGGAACCCCATGCCAGGATTTGCGTAGTCGTCCAATCAATTGTAGGATTGTGAAGACGGAGCCATGGAAGGCCCAGGACCACAGGATGTGTGGCTCTTGGAATCACTAAAAAAGAAATAAGTTCGGAATGAAGAACTTGTTAGGGTCTCCTGCCCTGTGCTGCCACGTCGTCATGGCAACCGGGAGACAAGTGCTAGTGGAGTAACCTGAGCGCAGCTGATACTCCGGTTCGGGTCTTTTGCTGTGCAGTGGTTATAGGCTCTGTGCACGGCAGGGGATCCGGTGCTGGTTTTTGTGCTCACAGTCTGTGAGGTCTGAGTGGGGCGTGGACAGCACCTGCTTTATAAGGCCTCTTTTCAGGGTAAGCAGATGCTGCTGAATCTTTGTTGGTTAGTCAGTTCATGAAAGTTAGCCAGTACTGTGTAGCTTTGTATTTGTTTGTTGCTTACTGCAAATAGGCCTGGGGATTTGGTATTACACTCTGCCAATCCAGACCTAGCAGTAAGACTGGAGTCAGTCGTTTAGCTTGCTGGGGTTCTGTTACTACTCTGTGAATTTAGCAAGTTTGCGGCTGTATTCTAAGACTTGCCTGTCTAATCCTGTCTCACTGTGCTAGGTGTCAGGGGTCAGTTTAGTGGCAGTAAGCTAAAACCTGTGCACTGCAAGTGAGAATTAGGATTGTGGAGATTCTCCTTGTGTCTATCATTCCATCTCTGACCAAGGAGTTTACTGCCACACCCGTTGGTAACCCTTTAGGGTTTTGCTGTTGCCCTTAGCAACAGCATTTCGGGTTCTCTACATATTAAAACACAACATCTTGCTTTTCCATCTGAGCAGTTCTAATACAAGGGAGATACCCAGTTCCTTAGCCTCTGGGCTTCTCTGTTCACTTTGTGTGTATTTTGTTACCCTATCACCTTCTGTGTACGTTATGTCATATCCCCCAGTTTGTCTGTGAGTCCATCTGTTTTGCATAACAGTTCAAACACCAGTACATTCCTGCAGACACTGGAGTGCATAACAGTTCTGACACCAGTACTTTCCTGCAGGCACTGGTGTGCATAACATATTCAGCAGCCTAATACTCCTGTTGAAATTTTGTGGGAATATGGAGCATACCCCTCAAAATACGTTGCAACAGGTGGTCGATCAGGTGCAGGTCCTGACTCGACAATTTAATGATTTGTCCATTAAAATGCACACCTCCCAGGCTGCTGGCGGAGCTCCCGCAGCAGCAGCACCTGCAGGGGTTAAGGAGCCGAAAGTAAATCTCCCGGATCGTTTTTCTGGAGATCGCTCGCAGTTCTTTTGTTTCAAGGAGAGCTGCAAGCTATACTTCCGGCTTAGGCCTCAGTCTTCTTGGTCGGAGATTCAGCGGGTGGGCATAGTGATTTCCTTGCTACAAGGAGACCCACAGGTCTGGGCATATGGGTTGCAGCCTGACTGTCCGTCGCTTAAAAGTGTTGATGCTTTTTTTACGGCACTGGGCATGTTGTATGATGACCCTGACAAGACGGCCTCAGCCGAGGCTCAGATTTCGATCCTTAAGCAAGGGCGAAGGCCAGTTGAGGTTTACTGTACGGAGTTTCGGAGGTTGGCCCATGATACCCAGTGGAATGACCCAGCCCTAAGACACCATTACCGAAGAGGTCTTTCTAACCAGATAAAGGACCAACTGGTACAATATCCCTTGCCTGATAGCTTGGATCAGCTCATGCAGTTATCCATCCGGGTGGATAGACGGCTGAGAGAGCGTAGGCTTGAAAGGGAGACTGAGATTTCCTTCCTTCCCAAGGGAACCTCAGACTCTGAGGAATTTTCTGAGGAGCCTATGCAGATTGGGGCTACCCGCCTCTCCTCGCGTGAGAAGACGCGGAGGAGACAGCAGGGGTTGTGTTTGTACTGTGGGAATAAAGGTCATGTGGTAGTATCATGCCCAGAAAAGCCGGAAAACTTCAGGGCCTGAGGGTGATGGGAAATATCCTGTCAGGCCAGAAGTCAGAATTTCCCAAGAAGACTTTTATCATTCCGGTGACCTTGAAGATCCTCGGTCAAACTGTCAAGACTGAGGCCTTTGTGGACAGTGGGGCCGACGGGGTTTTTATGGACCGCCAATTCGCCCTGAAACACTCTGTTCCCTTAGTACCCTTGGCATCGGAAATTGAGATTTGTGGGTTAAACGGGGAACCATTATCCCAAGGTAAAATTACCTCTTGCACTAGCCAGATTTCTTTGTTTATTGGAGCCACACACTCTGAAAAATTGTCCTTTTATGTGACTGTCTGTACTTTTGCCCCATTGGTGTTGGGGTTACCCTGGTTAAGGGCCCACAATCCTCAATTTGACTGGGTCTCTGGGGAGATTCTTAGTTGGGGTACTGATTGTTTCAGGAGTTGCTTGAGCCTTCCAGTCAGGCTCTCGCAGCTAAGTTTGCCAGGATTGCCAGGGTGTTATGCAGATTTTGCGGACGTGTTCTCCAAAAAAGTTGCAGAGGTACTACCTCCCCATCGCCCCTATGACTGTGCCATTGATTTGTTGCCAAATGCTAAGCTTCCCAAGAGCAGGTTGTACTCCCTGTCACGTCCTGAGACTCAGGCTATGGCAGAGTACATTCAGGAGAACTTGGCTAAGGGATTTATCAGACCTTCACAGTCTCCAGTTGGGTCGGGGTTCTTCTTCGTGGGTAAAAAGGACGGTTCGTTGCGACCCTGCATCGACTTCAGGGAATTGAACCGTATCACGATTAAAAACTCATACCCACTGCCTCTCATTTCGGTCTTGTTTGACCAGCTTCGTACTGCCACCATTTTTTCTAAGATTGACCTACGCGGTGCGTACAATCTAATCCGAATAAGAGAGGGGGATGAATGGAAGACTGCCTTTAATACCCACTCAGGGCATTATGAATATTTGGTGATGCCTTTTGGGCTCTGTAATGCCCCGGCAGTCTTCCAGGATTTCATGAATGATGTGCTCAGGGAATATTTGGATAGATTCTTAGTTGTATACTTAGATGACATCCTAATCTTCTCCCATTCCCTGGAGGAACATCAGAAGCATGTACGCTTAGTCCTCCAGAAACTCAGAGACCACCGGCTTGGGGCGAAGCTGGAGAAGTGCGAATTTGAAGTTCAGCAAATCGCATTTCTAGGATATATTATCTCCCCAGAAGGTTTCCAAATGGAGGGTTCCAAGGTACAGGCAGTCCTGGATTGGGTGCAGCCCACTAGTTTGAAGGCGCTTCAGCGTTTCCTGGGCTTTGCGAATTTTTATAGACGATTTATCGCTGGATTTTCGTCTATAGTGGCGCCCTTGGTGGCACTCACTAAGAAAGGGGCGGATGTTGCTCACTGGTCTTGTGAGGCTAAAGCGGCTTTTGCCCGTCTCAAAAGGGCATTTGTTTCGGCCAAGGTGCTGCGACACCCAGATCCAGAGCGTCCTTTTGTGGTGGAGGTGGATGCCTCTGATATGGGTATTGGGGCAGTGCTTTCTCAGATGGGAGTGTCTGATAATCGCCTTCATCCCTGTGCTTACTTTTCCCGTAAATTTTCGCCTGCCGAAATGAATTATGACGTGGGTAACCGGGAATTGTTGGCTATTAAGGATGCACTCGAGGAGTGGAGACACTGGCTTGAGGGGGCTAAGTTTGTGGTCTCAATTCTCACTGACCATAAGAATCTGGCATATTTAGAGTCAGCGAAGCGTCTCAATGCCAGGCAGGCACGATGGGCTTTGTTTTTTGCTCGCTTTAATTTTTTGATAACATATCGCCCTGGGTCAAAAAACATCAAGGCTGATGCGCTCTCGCGGAGTTTTGCTCCAATCCAGGAGACCACCGAGGAGCCGTTGCCCATTGTTTCCCCATCATGTATTAAAGTGGGCATTACCCAGGACCTCTTATCATTAGTCCTTAGAGCACAGGAGCAGGCTCCTCCAGACCTTCCGGTAGGTCTTTTGTTTGTGCCTCCTAGGTTAAGACAGCGAGTGTTCCTGGAATTCCATGCCAAGAAGTCGGCAGGTCACCCGGGTATTGCCAGAACTCGGGAGTTGCTATCTAGGGCGGTGTGGTGGCCCTCGGTGGCTAAGGATGTGGATCAGTGGGTTCGGGCATGTGACATCTGTGCCCGAAATAAGACTCCTAGAGGGGTTCCTGTTGGCCCATTACATCCACTCTCTATCCCATCTAAGCCATGGACCCACATTTCAATGGATTTTGTGGTGGACTTGCCCAAATCCTCGGGGATGACAGCCATCTGGGTTGTCGTTGACAGGTTTTCGAAGATGGCGCACTTCGTTCCACTGGTTGGGCTGCCATCAGCCAGACGCCTGTCTGAATTATTTATGCTGCATGTTGTGCGTCTCCACGGGTTGCCACTTGATGTGGTCTCTGACCGCGGATCCCAGTTTGTGGCCAAATTCTGGAGGGCATTTTGTTCCGATCTCCAGATTTCTGTCAGCTTGTCGTCAGGCTACCATCCGCAGTCTAATGGGCAGACTGAAAGGGTGAACCAGTCCTTGGAGCAGTTCCTCAGGTGTTATGTCTCCAAGTGTCAGACTGACTGGGTTGCTCATCTGTCCATGGCGGAGTTTGCCTATAACAACGCGGCTCACTCTGCTACAGGGATCTCTCCCTTCCTTTGTGTGTATGGGCATCATCCTAAGGCCAATTCTTTTGACCCCCTGGACTCCACGCCTGGTGGTTCCTCTGTGGTTTCGGTCCTTAGAGGTATTTGGCGGAAAGTGAAGAAAGCCCTTGTGTCTGTGTCATTAGTGACCAAAAGGATTTTTGATAAGCGGAAAAGACCCTGCAGCTTCAAATTAGGAGACTTCGTCTGGTTGTCTACCAAGAATTTGAAGTTGAGACAGCCATCTCATAAGTTAGGGCCCCGGTTCATCGGCCCTTATAAGATCACCAGGGTTATCAATCCGGTGGCATTTCAGTTAGATCTGCCCCGTTCTTTGGGTATCAATAAAACATTTCATTGTTCCCTTTTAAAACGGGCGATTAGTAATCCTTCTTCCAGTGGAAGACCTTCCCCTCTTCTGATACGTGGCCAGAGGGAGTTTGTTGTTGAAAGGATTCTTGACTCCAAGGTGGTTCGGGGTCGGCTGTCATTTTTGGTGCACTGGAAGGGGTATGGCCCGGAGGAGCGGTCGTGGGTGCGCAGTTGTGATCTTCATGCCCCCAGACTGATACGCTCTTTCTTCTCGCGGTTCCCCGATAAACCCGGTGGTAGGGGTTCTTTGACCCCTCGTCAGAGGGGGGGTACTGTTAGGGTCTCCTGCCCTGTGCTGCCACGTCGTCATGGCAACCGGGAGACAAGTGCTAGTGGAGTAACCTGAGCGCAGCTGATACTCCGGTTCGGGTCTTTTGCTGTGCAGTGGTTATAGGCTCTGTGCACGGCAGGGGATCCGGTGCTTGTTTTTGTGCTCACAGTCTGTGAGGTCTGAGTGGGGCGTGGACAGCACCTGCTTTATAAGGCCTCTTTTCAGGGTAAGCAGATGCTGCTGAATCTTTGTTGGTTAGTCAGTTCATGAAAGTTAGCCAGTACTGTGTAGCTTTGTATTTGTTTGTTGCTTACTGCAAATAGGCCTGGGGATTTGGTATTACACTCTGCCAATCCAGACCTAGCAGTAAGACTGGAGTCAGTCGTTTAGCTTGCTGGGGTTCTGTTACTACTCTGTGAATTTAGCAAGTTTGCGGCTGTATTCTAAGACTTGCCTGTCTAATCCTGTCTCACTGTGCTAGGTGTCAGGGGTCAGTTTAGTGGCAGTAAGCTAAAACCTGTGCACTGCAAGTGAGAATTAGGATTGTGGAGATTCTCCTTGTGTCTATCATTCCATCTCTGACCAAGGAGTTTACTGCCACACCCGTTGGTAACCCTTTAGGGTTTTGCTGTTGCCCTTAGCAACAGCATTTCGGGTTCTCTACATATTAAAACACAACATCTTGCTTTTCCATCTGAGCAGTTCTAATACAAGGGAGATACCCAGTTCCTTAGCCTCTGGGCTTCTCTGTTCACTTTGTGTGTATTTTGTTACCCTATCACCTTCTGTGTACGTTATGTCATATCCCCCAGTTTGTCTGTGAGTCCATCTGTTTTGCATAACAGTTCAAACACCAGTACATTCCTGCAGACACTGGAGTGCATAACAGTTCTGACACCAGTACTTTCCTGCAGGCACTGGTGTGCATAACAGAACTCCCACTCTCAGACGAACTGGTAGAGTCCTTAAAGAAATAACTGCATCAAAAATTTTACTGCCATCCACGGCAGTTAAAGAAATGGACGAAGGAAGTCTCTCGGTGGGTAGGGACCACCGTTTAACATAGGCTTCGGTAATAAAGTTCCCAGCTGCTCCGGAATCAAGGAGGGCAATGACGTTCCGATAACGTTGAGCAACTTGAAGCGAGACTGGGAGATTACAATCTTGAGGAGATGGAGAGGAGATCATTACTCCTAGCCGGCCCTCTCCTTGGCGAGCTAGGATTTGGAGTTTCCCGGACGTTTGGGACAGGCATTAATGGTGTGAGACGGAGCTGCACAATAAAGACAGAGATTTGGAGAGACGTCTTCGGTGCTCAGCAGGAGTTAAACGGGAACGGCCAATTTGCATGGGCTCATCTTTAGTTGGTGACAGTTGGCGAGGAGGAGGAGCAGAAGATTTTGGAGCAGAAGATCCTCCACGCTCAGTTGCTCTCTCTCTGAAACGTAAATCAACTTTCGTGCAGAGTGAGATTAGCTCATCTAACTTAGAGGGTAAGTCTCTGGTAGCTAACTCATCTTTAATACGCTCAGATAAGCCATGCCAGAATGCAGCATACAGGGCCTCGTCGTTCCATGCCAGTTCGGATGCCAGGATCTGGAACTGTATCAGATATTGTCCTACAGTACATGACCCCTGGCGTAAACGGAGAATCTCGGATGAAGCTGAGGTTACCCGGCCTGGCTCGTCGAAGATGCGCCTGAATGTTGAGACGAATGTAGTATAAGAAGATAGCAGGGTGTCGGACCTCTCCCATAACGGTGATGCCCAATCAAGGGCTGAGCCACTGAGAAGAGAAATAATGTAGGCAATTTTTGTACGGTCACTGGGAAAATTGCCAGGTTGTAGCTCAAACTGAATCTCACACTGGTTGAGAAATCCCCTGCAGAATCTTGGAGATCCGTCAAATTTTGCTGGCGTTGGAAGATGAAGACGTGGAGCAGAAATGGGTAAGGTGGGTGGGGTTATAGCTGGAGTCACTGTGGTTGACGCACCAGACGCGCCTGATCCACGGAGAGTTGTCTGAATCCCATCCAGCCGAGTAGAGAGATCCTGGAGACAGCGGATGATGTGGCCCTGTGCAGCCTCCTGATGTTCTAGTCGGGCTGCCAGTTCTTGCATCGGCCTGGCCGCTTGATCCTGGTCTCCGGCTGGATTCATTAGGTCAGTGCTTACTGTCACAACTGAGGGCCTGAGCTGACGGGAGGCAGCCTCAGTTGTAGGGGCTGAGATGTACCGGAACCTGGGAGGTTGTATCAGACCCCTGGGCATGTAAGTAACATGAAGAATAACCGCCCGAAGGCGTGACCACGACAACTTGAATAAAAGTCAATGATGTTTATTTATGACAAACTCCATGCATCACAGTAGCAGTAAAAGAAACATAAAAGTCAGCAAAGAATAAATACAGTTCCTGGGAACTACAGGGTGGCAGGAGCCACAGGGCACTGGTAGTGTGAGATAGTTCTTATAATCTTCTAGATGGAAAGTCCTTACCAGGCCCGACTGTAGCAATGGAGATAACCCAGGATTGTACCAGCTGGTGTTCCAGGAAAAGCTGGGCTGCTGTAGATAAAACGGCTGCTGTGGATACTGGCTGGAACCAGACTGTTGTTGGCACGGAGTGGATACTGGCTGGAACCAGTTAAATAATAAATGAACTTGGGAGCGATGAAATATGAGCTGAAGTTAGGAGTTTGAGAGCGGTGAAATTATAATACCGGTGGAGAGTGGTAAACTGTAGAAAAGGACACCGGCCCTTTAAGAGAAGCTGTACTCTGCTGGAAGCTGGGCTGGAAGCAGGTAATGTTGTAGCTGGAAACAGATGAATCCAAAATGGATCGGAGAGTCAGGCTACACCGCAGGTGGAATGCTGGTGCGGGTCTCTATGGTGGAAGTCTTGAGACAGGAGCTGGAACCTGGAAGACAATCACAGGAGAGAGACAAACAGGAACTAGGTTTGACAACCAAAGCACTGACGCCTTCCTTGCTCAGGCACAGTGTATTTATACCTGCAGCAAGGAAGGGATTGGCTAGGCAATTATGCAGATTATCAATACTGAGAACAGATTGGTGGAAATGATCAGCTGACAGAATCCAAGATGGCTGCGCCCATGCAGACACTTGGAGGGAAGTTTGGTTTGTAATCCATGTGGTAATGAAAACAGTAATGGCGGCGCCGGCCACCGGAGACAGGAGGCGCCAAGCTGACAGGTGCACATCCAACCACGCGGACACAGCGGAGGCCGCGGCTGACGTAATCGCCACTCAGACACTCTGCATGCAGAAGCTCAGGGACGGCGGCGGAGGCCGCGGGAGACGCCATGCCAGGTGTAATATGGCGTTTACTGTGACAGCGTCTCAGAGTGACAGGAGAGGATACAGGAATGTAAACATCAGGATAACAGATGGGATCCGGTCCTGGAGCGCTGAGCCAGCCTTAGGAGGCATCTGATGGGTAAGAAATGGCGTCCAGATACCCGGATCGTGACACTTTGTAAAAAATAAACATTGCAATTGACCAGATCTATGTCACACATTTAATTCCTTGCAAACAGACACTATATGGGATCTGGTCAGGATACCAGATGTGGTAATCCAGATGCCGGAATCCCGACACTGCTCAGAATACCAAGGCTGGGATCCGGATATGGATTGAAATACCGGCGCCTGGATCCCGAATGAAGGGCTGCCGGAACTCCAGACTGGTAAACTGAGGGGAAGGTTAGGTTTAGGCTGCGGGGATGCAGAGTAAAGGGCTCTACACATTAATAGATCCGCCGCCGAGCTGCCCGACGGCGGATTCGGCCGACAGGCGACCTGGCGGCGGGTGGGGTGGGGTGGCAGTGACGGGGGGAGTGAAGTTTCTTCACTCCCCCCGTCACCCGGCTCCATTGAAGTGCAGGCAAATATGGACGAGATCGTCCATATTGGCCTGCATGCACAGCCGATGGGGCACCAGCGATGAACGAGCGCATCGTTCATCGCTGGTGACTCCACACTGAAAGATATGAACGTTATCTCGTTCAATAATGAATAAGATCGTTCATATCTTTGAGGAATATCGGCCAGTGTGTAGGGCCTATTAGAGTCAGGCACTCCAGGGCAGGATTAGGGTTAGACTGTGAGGGAGGGTGGGATAGGTGTTGGCTGTGGGGAGGGGAGATAAGGGTTAGGCACCACCGGGGAGGGTTAGGGTTTGGCTGGGGGAGGGGGGGGGGGGCTTAGAGTCAGGCTACGGGTAAGAAGGGTTATGGATTAGGGGTAACTTACTTACCAAGTAGGTGTCGAGATCATGATAGTCGGGACGCTGCCAGCCTCCCAAATGCCGGGACCCGAACCATCCCCACTACATAGATCTGCTCAGCTGCAATGCTGATTTTTTTTTTTACAAAGTACAAGGTGAGCTTCAAATAGTTAGAATTCCCTAGCTTTCTTTGCAGCGTCAGATAGCTTAATGAATAGAGTGTCTGACTGTAATGCCACAGGCTAGGGGTTTGAATCTCAGGTATGTCTGCATTTGAAAATGTAAGACAGGACAGTGTGACTGAATAACAAAGAGCTCTCAAGTTAAGTTCATAAATGTTGTACAGGTATTAGTGACGGAACAGGTGAAGGGAACAGGGGCCGTCAGGAGATACTGGGCTTCAAAGAGGAGGGAGGCTATTAGTGAAAGTAATTAATACAGATAATTGACAAGTTTTCAGGTGAGCGACCATGTTAACACATAGGTCCGGAACTTATCCTGGATATATATTTACTAAAGGTCGATTTTTATCGCTTATAGTCAATTTCATATCGATTAAAATCTTAACTCAATGTTGGGCCTCCAGGCTAAAACACAAATGTACTAACAGATGATTTTTATATTTATTTTTAACTGTTAGTACACGTGTGTTTTTGCCTTGGAAGCCTGGCATCAATTAAGATCGATTTTAGTCAATCTGAAATCGATCAAAATCAATCAAAATCGATCTTTAGTAAATATACCACTATGTGTTAACGCCTGTTAACAGTTCATTTTCCAGATGAGAGAAAGGGTATCTAACGGAATAGCCCCTGGCGTTAAAGTCCAAGGCCCTCATTCCGAGTTGTTCGCTCGTTGCCGATTTTCTCTATATTGCGATTAGTCGCTTACTGCGCATGCGCAATGTTCGCAGTGCGTCTGCGCCAAGTAAATTTGCTAAAAAGTTAGGTATTTTACTCACGGCATAACGAGGATTTTTCATCGTTCTGGTGATCGTACTGTGATTGACAGGAAGTGGGTGTTTCTGGGCGAAAACTGGCCGTTTTATGGGTGTGTGCGGGAAAAACGGTGCCGTTTCTGGGAAAAACGCGGGAGTGGCTGGAGGAACGGGGGAGTGTCTGGGCGAACGCTGGGTGTGTTTGTGACGTCAAACCAGGAACGAAACTGACTGAACTGATCGCAGTGGCAGAGTAAGTCCCGAGCTACTCAGAAACTGCAAAGAAATATCTATTCGCAATTATGCGAATCTTTCGTTCGCAATTCTGCTAAGCTAAGATTCACTCCCAGTAGGCGGCGGCTTAGCGTGTACAATGCTGCTAAAAGCAGCTAGCGAGCGAACAACTCGGAATGAGGGCCCAAGTCCGAAGAACCTGCATTTATGGTTTGAAACGCGTTAAGCAAGGTAGTAATCAGGGACCCCCGGATGGACTAAGGCTGGTATGTTGGAGGCTCATTGGGATATATGGACTGAAACCACTGGTTCTGGGACTTGATGGTAGCCATTTTCATTGTCCATACTAGAGAGTCATTGTGTTGTGCCTTTGTGTCCGGTTGGGAAAAACCCTGTATGCTTTTATTGATAAGCGCAGTTTAACTTCTTAAATGTGAGTGCAATGAAATATTAAAAGCTGTCTATCATTGCCATCGGGTGTTGCACTATGTTCTTTTCTTTTGAGTTGCATGTCCCAAAGTGGAGTCACTCTATTGAAAGAAGAATTAATTATTAGGCAACTGAAAGCACATTTGTCTGAAGTTGTGATCAGGTTCATTTGGACTCCCTATGTTTTAAAAGGCTGTGTTGTTTTATTTGTGTTATTAAGGGAAATTCATGTAACCTTTAGAAGCGCCATTAGATTTTACCTATATATTAATTTGTCTAACATATGTAAAGTAAACTATGTAGAGATAAGCAGATTAGCAGAAGAACCCTCCCTCTGCTTGGTAGATGCTTTTTTTTTTTTATCTCTGCAGAACCAGAAATTGAGTCATCTGCAAGTACCACTGTATGTGGAGAGAAGTTCCTAACAGTGATGTTAACATACAGTACATACAGTATAGCAATCTGCTCTCAACACACCGTAATTTGGCTGATAAGACAGTGAGTAGACCAGTGGCATAACTACTGCCCCCGCAGTCCTCGCGGTGGCTTGGGGGCGAGGGGCTGCGGGGGCGCCACTGATTACAGCAGACTGACATGCGGACGAGCGCCCGCATGTCAGTCTGCTTTCTCCTTCCCGCCGCCGCTTGTTGGAGGGACACGGACGGCACAGCGTGTGCCTCTCCTGTGTCCCTCCTGCATCATCTCCGGCGGCCGCGGGTCTAATAGGGGGAAGTGCCGTCCGTGAGCTCTAATTGGCTCACGGACGGCACTTCCCCCTATTAGACCCGCGGCCGCCGGAGATGATGCAGCAGGAGGGACACAGGAGAGGCGATCTGTGCCCTCCGTGTCCCTCCAATAAGCGGCGGCGGCGGCACTGGGGGGAATATCTGGCACTGGGGGGGGATGTCTGGCACTGGGGCATATATGGCACTGGGGGGGGATGTCTGGCACTGGGGCATATATGGCACTGGGGGGGGGATGTCTGGCACTGGGGGGGGGGATGTCTGGCACTGGGGCATATATGGCACTGGGGGGGGATGTCTGGCACTGGGGGGGATGTCTGGCACTGGGGGAATATCTGGCACTGGGGGCATATGTGGCACTGGGGGGGAATATATGGCACTGGCGGCATATCTGGCACGGGGGGAATATCTGGCACTGGGGGCATATGTGGCACTTGGGGGGAATATCTGGCACTGGGGGCATATGTGGCACTGGGGGGGGGGTATATGTGTACCTGGCACATGGGGGGGGGGCTATATTTGGCACCGGGGGCATGTGAGTACCTGGCACCGTGGGGGAATATCTGGCACTGGGGTCATATGTGGCACTGGGAGCACAGCCCTAGCAACAAGGACTACCTCCTAGCAACGAGCATGACACCCAGTGCATGAAACACCTGACAACGAGCATGACACCCAGTGCATGAAACACCTGGCAACGAGCATGACACCCAGTGCATGAAACCCCTGACAACGAGAAGGTAATTGAAAAGTAATTAGAAGCCTTACTGTAGGACTTAATGTGTAATGGGCATTACGGTGTGTGGCATAATGTATCACGGACATTGCGGTGTGTGTCATAATGTGTCACAGGCATTACGGTGTATGGTATACTATATCGCGGGCATTGTGATATGTGGTATAATGTCTCAGGGTCATTGCAGTGTGTGGCATAATGTATCACGGACATTGCGGTGTGTGTCATAATGTGTCACAGGCATTACGGTGTATGGTATACTATATCGCGGGCATTGTGATATGTGGTATAATGTCTCAGGGTCATTGCAGTGTGTGGCATAATGTATCACGGACATTGCGGTGTGTGTCATAATGTGTCAGGCATTACGGTGTGTGGTATACTATATCACGGGCATTGTGGTATGTGGTATAATGTCTCAGGGTCATTGCAGTGTGGCATAATACATAACGGGCATTGCGGTGTGTGGCATAGGGTATAACGGGCAGGGCATTGCGGTATGTGTCACAGGCATTACGGTGTATGGTATACTATATCACGGGCATTGTGGTATAATGTCTCAAGGTCATTGCGGTGTGTGTCATAATGTGTCACAGGCATTGTATGTGCTATAATGTATCAGGGGCATTGCAGTGTGTAGCATAATGTATTACGGGCATTGCGATTCCTGTCATAATGTGTCGGGGGCATTACGGTGTGTGGCATAATGTGTCACAGGCATTACGGTGTGTGGCATAATGTGTCACAGGCATTACGGTGTGTGGCATAATGTGTCGGGGGCATTATGGTGTGTGGCATAATGTGTCATGTGCATTATTGTGTGTGGAATAATGTCTAAGGGCCATTGCAGTATGTGGCATAATGTATACTGGGCATTACTATAAGGAGGAAAAATGACAAATAATGTAAGGGACATGAATCAGGATTATTTTTATTTCCTGTGGTGGCTAACGTCTGGGCGTGCAGGTTGCAAAACTGGGGTATAAGGTAGTCTTTTCCTGCAATACCACGCCCCTTTATGAGAAACCACGCCCATTCCAACAAAACCACGCCCCTATTTTGCAGCACGCGCCTTCGGCGCGCGCATATTTATCCCTTTTTTGCTCCCAATTATGCGGCGGGTGGGGGTGGGGGTGGGGGTGTGTGTGTGGGGGGGGGGGGGGGGGGGGGGCGCCAAAGAATTTTTTGGCTTGGGGGAGAAAAATTTCTAGTTACGCCACTGGAGTAGACCACTAGCGGAATTCCCCTTGGAGGTTCAACTATGGATGTGGGAGGCAAGTGAGTAACCTGGCTCCACCTACCCCCCAATTCTGACCTCCTTGGTCTTGGCTTAGATCCAACTCAGAGCCTAGAGTCAGACCCCATAATACCTCAATGTAGGTATGTGGAGGTGTGCCATGTATAGCTCTCAGGCACCCAGCAAGCATGGTGATAAGTTCCTCCCATCATTGCCCTGTGCTCTCTCTAGTGTCAGTGCAGCACCCCAGACCAATGCCTACTTTACACACCTTGTACCCACTATAGCAGTAACTTTGATCCCCAGCAGTAACTATGATCCGGAACAGTTGCCCTACCTTTTTACTCTCTCTGACATGGATGGTTCATGTTAACTGCACATTAGCAGTGGTGAAGACACTGGGCCTCATTCAGATCCCGAAAGACCAGAGGCACATGATGCAAAGTACCAATGTTTAGTACTCTGCACATGCGCTGGACAAGTACAGTGCACTATGACTGCAGATGTCAGTAAACTGACAGTCTGCTACCGTTTGAGGGTGGGGAAGAGTTGGCGCCGCCAGCCGTGTTCCAAGACAGAGGTGTGTTGTCTCTGTGTTGGGGGAGTGCTGAGGCCAGGATCTCCGATGGAAGATAGAGACTTCCTGGCCTCATGGTGAGAGCTGTAGCAGCCGGCTTGCATGACCTCATGGGTGACACAGCCAGCTGATGGTGTCGCAAGTGATCTGATGCTGCATCCTAGGATGCAGCGTGGATCACAAATTGATTACCGTGGATTATCATGCTAGTGCACCGCTGCTGCTTCCAAGTAAGCAGCAGCGATGCACCATTCAACAACATCTGAATTAGGCCCACTATGCTAAAGGAGAAAACCTTCTGTACTATCAATCACAGTTGATTTCAGTCAAGAAAACACACTGTAATTCCATGTAGAAAATCCATAGAGGCCTATAGTTTCATCCAAATTGTGTACACTATTGTGAACAGTCAATTTAACTAATGAGACCTCTCATTAAAGCTTTCCTAGCCCTAAGGTGCCCTAGTAGGCTAACAGAGCAGTGCACTTACTAAGTTTACACTAAGGGGCTTATTTATCAACAAATAATAAAACTCATTGCGCATGATAAATGGTGCTACAACCAATCAGCTCCTAGTTGTCATGTGCTCACCTCCTAACTGTCATATGTTTGAAAAATGACAGTTGGGAGCTGATTGGCTAGAGCACCAGGTTTAAGCATCTAAAACTTGTTGCTAAATGGGCCCCTAAATGATTAACAATATTATACAAAACAGATCATCTTACTCTTTACAGTAAAAATAAATAAGTAATAAAAATCCATGCAGCACAATTACATAAAAAAGATTCATAGAACTTTAGGTTCAATGGTTTCATGCCTTGTTCATTATTCGTTAGTATATGGTTTCTCTAGCACCCAAATGGTATTCATGTTATGTAACCTGCAGATAATAATCCCAAATGTGAGATGAATGATTCTAAAACTTTGGTGTTTGAAGCAGATGCAGAATTTTAAGTGCTGCTTCAGTATATTAACAACAGTCTGCTGCACTGGTATAGGGAAATAATGTAATGAAAATGTGCTGAGTGCACTCTACATAAATTCCTGCTCAAGAAAAGCACGATTACTCAGTCTCTAGGAATAGGTTTATTCATAAGTAAAGAAGTGGTCCTATTTAATGGAAAACAAACTACAGTACATAGATGAAATCTTAGCTAAACTGATAAAGGCACAGTAACTTAAAATAGATCTTTACCTACCAAGAAAATATAAAACAATGTAATCATAGTCCGACTCCCAGAAATGTAGGCAAATCAATTTTAAGAATGATAATATATAATAATAGATGGACCCTTTTATGTGTCATAACAAATTGAATATCCCCCTATGTTGTCAATTATTCATAGGGGGATATTCAATTACCCCCGATGAGACATTGGGAGTAAAAACCCCCAATGTTTCTTCGTTTTTTGCGTTCTGGCTATTTAATTTGATCTGCCGGTAAACAGTGCATTTTCACCGGAAAACACACAAGTTTAGTGCAACCTGTGTGTTTACGGGTGAAATAGCCCCGTTTTCAGATGAAAATGTGGCTGTTATCGGGGATTTTGCTTTGCCTGCAAGAGGCAGGTGAAACAATATCCCTGATAAGCCGCGGCGCGCACCAGCTAATCGGGGCTAATTAGATAGCCCCCCCCCCCCGGTGATACATTACACCCAACAGCATGTCTGGGTAATTGAATATCCCCCATATACTGTATATAGAGAACTGTTGATATAGTCCAGGCATTCTCAACCTTGGTCCTCAAGGCACACCAACAGTCCAGGTTTTATTGATATCTATGCTTGCTCACAGGTGACTTAATTAATACCTCAGTTATTTTGATGTTACCACCTGTGCTGAAGTCTGGATAACAGTAAAATCTGCACTGTTAGTGTGCCTTGCGGACCGAGGTTGGGAACGTCTGAAATATTAAATTCTCATACTTCACTTTATTACTCTGCTCTAGACTTTTGTTATTCAATAAAAACATTTAGCAACATGAAATGGATATTCTCATACTTTATCATTCCTTGTAATTATACCCAGCATGCTATCAGTTCACTGTACTTCTGCTACCTTATAGTAACTGTAGTTTTGTTCTTTTTATTATATTGTTCTTATTAGTACTGTCAAGTGTAGGTCACACAAAGATAAAGTGAACCTCAGTCTCTCATGTGTTAATTCAGAAGCTGTATTTTTTTTTTTACAATTAATCATTAATGCTGGGTAGGCATGGCTTTCAAAGAATATTCTATTGTGTTCCCATGATGCAGATGGAAGAGCCGGCACAGTAGACAGGTCAGCACCATTGCCAGTGGAGGGAGGAGGAACCATCAGCAGTGTGTGATGAGGGGGCTGTGTGGAGGCAGTGTGTGAGGAGAGGGCTGTGTGGAGGCAGTGTGTGAGGAGAGGGCTGTGTGGAAGCAGTGTGTGAAGAGGGGGCTGTGTGGAGGCAGTGTGTGAGGAGAGGGCTGTGTGGAGGTAGTGTTTATGGAGGGGGTTGTGTGGAGGCAGTGTGTGAGGAGAGGGCTGTGTGGAGGCAGCATGTGAGGAGAGGGCTGTGTGGAGGCAGCATGTGAGGAGGGGGCTGTGTGGAGGCAGTGTGATCTGTGAATAGGGGCTGTGTGGAGGCAGTGTGTGAGGAGGGTGGCTATGTGGAGGCAGTGTGTGAGGAGGGGGCTGTGTGGAGGCAATGTGATCTGTGAATAGGGGCTGTGTGGAGGCAGTGTGTGAGGAGGGTGGCTATGTGGAGGCAGTATGATCTGTGAGGAGACATGTCAGGGCGGCTCGCCTATAAGGCTGTGATTGCTGCTTATTGCTTTGCTGCTTGCAGTGGGATGAGCTGTTTATGGGATGATATTGCTCTGATAATAGCCAGTGCCTCACCAGCCACTGACCTTATCCCACATCACTGGTCTACTGTCTCTTAAGAATTAAACAGTTAATAGTTCCTAAATGATTACTTGTATCCAACTTGATCTTTTTAAATGGATCCACACTTCAGATTTTCAATTTGTTCAGTCAAATATTTGGCATGCAGGGTCCACGATTTGGACTATAGATGTCTCAGCTGTGAACTGCAAAGCAGTACTTCCGGTACCAGGTTTCTCCGCCTGTTTGCGTCATCAGCGGCTTTCTCAGATAGAAACTTGGTATAGGAAGTGCTGCTTTGTAATTCACTACTGTGACCAGGAGCACCTCTTGCAGCGGGCAAGCAGGATTCTTGCCTGAGGCGCCGCATCCTGAAGGGCACTGCCGCCGCTGCGCCACCTACCCTCCCGAATCCCGGCTCAGTCTGTATGCTCCCCCTCCTCCCGTCATTACTACTCCATCTCGGGGGCGGAGTGTTGTGCAATGACTCGTTTGTGTCGTGACATCACGACGCAAACGCATCATTACACGAAACTCCGCCCCCGACCGAGGTACTGATGATGGGGAGGAGGGGGGGGCCGCCCGGGAAGCCAGCAAGCTAGTAGGAGGAAGGAGAGGCGGGCCAAAGAGCAGGAAGGGGGATAGAAGAGGACCGCTGAAAACGTAAGTATAACTTTCTCTCACTCTCTCTTTCTTTGTAGAAGGGGACTCTGCCTGCCGTAATGTGTAAAATGGTGACACTTGCCTACTATAATGTGTAAAATGGGGACACTTGCCTGCCATAATGTGTAAAATGGGGACTCTTGCCTGCCATAATGTGTAAAATGGGGACTCTTGCCTGCCGTGATGTGTAAAATGGGGACTCTTGCCTGCCATAATATGTAAAATGGGGACTCTTGCCTGCCGTAATGTGTAAAATGGGGACTCTTGCCTGCCGTAATGTGTAAAATGGGGATTTAATGTATCAAGGGCATTGCGGTGTGTGGCATAATATGGTGCAGTGGGCATTACTGTGTGGGGCTTAATATGGTAATTATTATTATTTTTTTCCTGTGGTGACCGTGATCTGTTGGTGCAGGGTCAAAAACTGGGGTGTAAGGTAGTCTTTTCAGATGAAGCCACGCCCATATTAACGAAGCCACGCCCCTTGTCGGGAGCGCACACACACATTTTTTTTGTATATCTATATGGGGGGGGGGGGGGGGCAGTGCCAAAGGAAACTTTCACCCTGGGCGCCACAAGGTCTAGAACCTGCCCTGACTGACATCTACAGTCCAAATTGTGGACCGTGCAATACAGGCTAAGTTTAAATCCTTGCGAGGCCATGCCCCTCCATATCAGGCCACGACCCCTTCTCAGCCGAGGCCGCGCCTCCGACGTGTTAGAGGATGCAGAGTGGGCACCCGGTGAGGCCTCTGGGGAGGACTAGCAGCTGGGGGGGGGGGGGCATTGATTATTGTGCCGCAGTGGGAACCAGAATTGCATTTACTGTAAATTGCCTACTGTAACTACAGCAATAGAAAGTACTGTTTATAAGTACTTCTAACCAACCTGCATGCTTAGATCTGTGGATCCATCAAAGTTGATTATGGCTGCCTAACATCTTTATGTATGTGAACTTTGTGAACCTTGGGCCTAATTTAGTATGCAACGCATCAGCGATGCGATCGCATAATGACTATTCTGTGCCCAGCAGCACACATGTGAACTTATCTCACTTATGCAAATGCATTTGCATGATTGACAGGCAGAGGCGTTCACGGGGAAGTACAGGGCAGCGACGCGGTGTTGCAGGCGCGGTGACGTGGTGTTGGGCAGGCGTGTCGTAAGAAACGGGGGCGGCTGCATGACATCATACTCGGCTGCTGTGACCCGAAAAATGGCTGCCCTGCGCCTGTCTTTGCAGCCTGGCTTCCACAAATCAGTGATGGATCGCAATTATATTGCAATCGCATTGCTGCCGGGTATTTACATGCTGGGTGGCCTTGCCCTGTGCTGGGCAGCCCCCAGCATGCGATCGCAGCCACTTGCAGTTTTGCTAAATTGGAAGCTGAAGCTGAACTGCAACTGAAGCTGTGAGTAAATGCACTGCATCATATGTGACTGAACAAATAAAAAAAATCTGAAGCATGGATCCATTCAAAAAATCAAGGGGTCTATTTACTAAGCCTTGGATGGAGATAAAGTGGATGGAGATAAAGTACCAGCCAATTAGCTCCTTACTGCCATGTCACAGGCTGGGTTTGAAAAATGTCAGTTAGGAGCTGATTGGCTGCTACTTTATCCAAGGGTTAGTAAATAGACCCCATAGTTGGATATAAGTGGCCATTTAGGAACTATTAACCGTATAATTCTGAGAGAGACAGTATACAACAGATAATGCTGCTACTGTACATTGGATTTATTCATATGAATTTTGAAAGAAAAGTTTTTAGTATATTTATTTATATTGTGGATATTATTTTTTTATTTTCTGTGTTATTGTGCATCATGAATTGATTTTTTATTTTTTATTTTTACAAAAAAGGTTTAATAAACTTATAGTTATAATTATTATCCAGAAGAAACATATACAGTATATATATGTTTCTATTGTTGTTTTTCCATTTGAGGGATACAGCAATCCCCTCTCTTTGGAGGCAGCGTCTCTTATTGGTATACTGAGTTATTGCCATGGTATATTATCTAGTGCTCGGCTAAGTATGGTTTTAGTTGTTGTAACCAGGTAGGCGAACTAAAAAGCAAATGGTCATAAATAAAAATGCATAAAATGATACTTTCTAATATACTTTGGAAACTCAGGCCTGTTGCTGAGCATTTTCCATTCATTTATATCTCTCCACGTGCTGATTTGTGAGTAGATGACATTAAGTCTGATGGTAAGTGTAAGAACAAGAACAATCCATTTCTGTTGATTGATTTCATGATAAAGCAGAAAAAGCCGTATGTTTAAGTAAAACACCATGCTGCCTTTCTGTTTCATATATTCAAGGATCTTTCACAATAGGTGGAGCCTTGAAGAGCATCAACGAATAAATACTGTAAAATAATTTCCTCCCAGTCTTCAACTCACGTGTCTTTATACGAGCAAGATAACGAGAACATAAAGACACGTGAACATAAATTAGACTGTTTTTGCTAGGTTTTGGTATGCTGAGGCTGAGGTTTAACAGGGGATTGGGAGGGGATGCCCTACATTGTCCCTATACTGCACGTCATGCATGCAAAGGGCATGGTCAAGGCATTGTTGGGGGGCATGGTTACGACTCCTTTTTACTCCATGCCCATACACCCCTGTATACTTGTACAACAAATCTCAGGCATAAATAAATTCACTACAAAAAAAGCTACAGTTTGATGTCAGTAGTGTACAGTATGTATCAGGCTTATGTAAGGCATACTTACACCAAACTTGCCGATTTTGCTGCCCCCTTCTCATCGGCGAGCAGGGGGGGGGGGGCGTATCCGGTAGTGATGGGGCGTGACGGCATGAAACACGTCATTGTGCTCCACCCCCTGCTATCCAGTGCCGAGGACACAGGCAATGGAGAGCGGGGGGCAGAGCTAAGATGACGCGATCCAGCACGAATCGCATCATCGGGTCCCCCTCGGACCGCCCACTGGTGCTCTGTTGTGGGCGGCCAAGGGGGGTTGCGGGAGATGGCGGCGGATGCAGGACACTTGCCTACCTTTCAGGGGGGCCTGGAGCGCCACCCGATTTTCGGGAGCCTCCCAGCCATTTCGTGAGGGTAGGCAAGTATGACTTACACCCAACCACAAGATACGCATAAGAAGAGTTTGTTAATAATTGTTTTGATATCAAAAAATGCTTTAGCTATTAACTGTGATTAAATATAGCAGATATAATTTCCTTCTTGTGTATAAATGAAAGTAGAAACAATTTATTTAAAAAAATACATAAATGAAGAAACCACTATAAGCTTCAGAGAATCTTTTACAATCAGGCCATCAAAAGTGGCTAGCTAGTGCTGGTGACCATCATCAGCATCAAAGTGTAACGGGTTTGCACCAGCCCTCAGGCCCTGCAAGTGACACAGCTATTGAGAGGTATATTCGCATCTCTGTATGGATCTGCCTTGAGGGCTAATTCAGACCTGATCGCTGCTGTGCGTTGTCGCACAGCAGAGATCAGGTCTGAACTGCACATGCACCGGCGCATGCCAAACAGCCGACGGCTCTCTTATCCCTGCGATCGCTTCTGCCTGATTGACAGGCAGAGGCGGTCGCTGGGTGGGAGGGGGTGGTCCGGCGGCGTTTGGACGCCATTTAAAGGGAGATGTCCGGGCAACTCAGGCGTGCCCGGACCGTTGGGGGGTGGGCCACGGCGAGCCGCTGAAACCCAGGCAGCGACGAGTAGCTCCATGCCAGCATGCAGGAGTTGCGCTGGTGAGGAGCAACTCTTCAAGTACAAAAGCATCGCCGCCGTGTGATGCTTTTGTACTTGTGCGACGGGGCAGGGCCTGACATGTGGGGCGGACTAGCCCTGTGCTGGGCGTCCCCCCGCATGTCAGGGAAGCTGATCATAGATGTGCTAAATTTAGCACATCTACGATCAGGTCTGAATCACCCCCTTAGTAAGCAATTATGCGAACATGCCCTTACTGTACCTATAATATACTGAGTTTGCCTGCCTCATGCTTTCCCATTTGCCTCTTCAAGCATATGGAGGAGTGAGCACCAAATCTGCGTATATACATAGGTATGTGCTTTTTTGGGGGGACATATGCATCACCCCAATTTGAGTATTTTATGTTAAGTAAATGGGCATATGTTCAACTAGATTTAAGCCACACTGTGCGAAAGGAAGCCAGAGGGAAATGTATATTGATATTACACCAGAGGTCTGTGTTGTGTCACCCAGTTTGGGATTGTTTATACAGAGATACTGAATGGTGGTATCATACCAACACAGTGAGGCTGTCCGGAAACCAGGCAAACAGGCCTGTTGTGCAGACATCCACACAGTGTAGGTCTTGACAATGACCCTTCAAGGCCGAAATGTCAACAGATTCTAATGTCTCTATAAATAATTTCCTTCATTTTCTACTGTGGCGAGTGCCCTCTTGGCCTATGTGTATATACAGTATACTGGACGTATATATATATATAATTTTTATTTTTATTTTAGTATATGTAAGTTGTTAATGTCTATTAGGTGATTCGTTTTTATCTTTTATCTTTATGTGTATGTATTTTTCACTTCCGTTTACTCTGTTGTCACACACAGAAGTTGCTTAGCAACAACCGCACTGACTGATGGCTCACGCTGTCCGGCGCTGACCGCTGACGTCATCCACAGGAGACTCGCTCGAGCAGCGGCCAGACGCGGCGGGAATGACAGCGCCGGACAGGTGAGTAATTTTAATCATTATGAGCACTTGTTAGCACTTGTTAGGGGGGTATATAAGTATTCTCTATTTGTACTGCTGTATGTACTGTTTGTCCCTGAAGACGGGGTTTCCCCGAAACGGCGTAGGACCGAAAATAAAAGGCTTTTTTCATCTTTAAATGAGTCTGCTGAGTGCCGCCATCATCAAACATTGTTACAGGAGTGTTTATTCCCTGGATGGCACCGCAGCAAGTAATTGCTTCCCACAAGAGAGTGCCGAGTCTCTCCAATTGCTATATATATATATATATATATATATATATAAAAGAGCATAAATGACAGCACTCAAAACCATAGTACAGAATGAATAGATGGTGCAAGGCAGTAAAATAACATAAAGGCACTCGCTTTTCCAGCTCATTGGAAAAAGCAAAACAAGCCAGCACTCACGGTTTAGATGAGAAAACTAAGATTTATTCCACATCAAGGCGACAAGTGTACATACAGGCACAGCCCAACAGTGATGACACGACGGAGCTGGAGAGCCGGGGGAGCCACGGGCTGTGCCTGTATGTACACTTGTCGCCTTGATATGGAATAAATCTTCTTAAAAAAAAAAAATACAGGGCTTGTCCCGCCTCCCTCTCCTCCCATTGGATGCTGTTTTTTTGCTGTTTTGGCGCCAATTTATGTTTATATCCCTGTGCTAGACACTGCTCAGATAGCCCCTGAGGAAGACCTGTATCGGTTGAAACAGCTGTTGGGCTGTGCCTGTATGTACACTTGTCGCCTTGATATGGAATAAATCTTCTTCGTTTTCTCATCTAAACCGTGAGTGCTGGCTTGTTTTGCTTTTTCCAATGAGCTGGAAAAGCGAGTGCCTTTATATATATATATATATATATATATATATATATATATTCATAAAGGCAGTCCACACTCTGGCCTTATCCATACATGCTGGGGTGACTTCCAAATAATAATGAATCCTCAAAGATCCATTAGTGCAAATATATCCAGTCAAAGAATAGGAGCACTCACCAGTCTTCTCATTATTCTCATTGTTTATTAGCAGCAAAGCATCAATACACCCCTCTATTGATGCTTTGCTGCTAATAAACAATGAGAATAATGAGAAGACTGGTGAGTGCTCCTATTCTTTGACTGGATATATATATATATATATATATATATATATATATATAATGTGCCTTTTTGCACAAATAATTTTATTCTAATAGAAAGAAGTATACAGAAAGGTTGGTGTACTGGGATTATAATTTAGCCAGTATTACTCGACCCAGTAAAACCCAACCAGAGACGGTCGGGATGCCGGCTGTCAGTATATAGACAATGGCATCCTGGCCGCCCATATACTGGCAGTAGGGCGAGCGCAGAGAGCCATTGTGAGCCGGGATTCTGGCTGGCGACATTGTAAGCAGTCGGGATTCCGGCGTTGGTATTTTGACCGCCGGAATCCCGACTGCCGGCAATTTAACAGCATCCCGTAGAGACATTTATAAAACATGTGCCACAGGTAACTACTAAAACTTAATATGCTGTATCATGTACAAATTATAATATCAGATATAGCAAATATGATTATCTGGTATTTCCATTCATTTATAATCTGCATTAGTAAAATCTGATAGGTGACAGAACTGTTTTCACAATGTCCTCAGTATGTATTAGTCAAATTGAAGATACATTGACTTATGGTTCTAGTCCTCATCAGTATGGTATTTCTATCAATGTCCAATTAGTACTTACACTATAGAATGTAGTAACATTTATTTTAATTAATAGCCACAAAATGATAAAACTTACAAATTCTACCATTAAGTTAAATTTATCTTCTTGCAAATTATCTGGTAATATATTATTCATTTTTTTCCTGAAGTAATAAAAGAGCCCTGCTAGATTCCTTGGCATGTAAAATGAAAAACGTTATGGAAATACCATAATATAACGTAAAAGGGATAACTCATTAAATGGAGTAAGTAAAATGGAAAACATAAAACCGATTGAAATACTTTCCTCAAACCATCAAACGGTTCACATTCCATATTCAACATTCACATAATGTTATGTAAAGTAATAGTTTCAATGAAGAGAAGTCTAATTTTATTATACAGAAACAAAAATACAATCTCTCTTGCTGATTCACACTATTCATTAAGGTAAGAAATGTCATATAGAGCTACGGAATCAAAAAGTAGGAATCCTGAGGACTAGATCACACCTCCAGTATCGGATGTTAATGCCACTAACTATTGCCTGACACACACACTTATATAGAAAGAATAGGCTTGTTCTTAAAATTTCATTTCACATCTTAGAAAATGGCACAACCTATTTGTCATGTGCTAATGCAACACCTGTACAATAGATTGTATTAGTAAAAAGGCATTGCATGAAAAGCACCATGAAATGCTTAACTAAAAATATTTAGGGTCCGATTCAATGAAGCTTGCAACCTAAGACATTTACGCCCAGAACTCTTCAATGACAAGCCCGTTTCCTTGCCCGCTAATGTGCATTAACCCACAGATTCAAGGATAAGTGCACAGAGCTATGGGTTAACACGTTAATGGCACCCTCGATAGGGGCAGAAAGCCTTACTTACAGTAGATTTCTGTCTGAGCCTCAGGAGGGCTGAACAGAATCTGTGTTAAGCGCAGCATGCAAGCTGACGGGTGCATCAATTGAATAAACTCAAGACACTGCTTCGAGGTTAATTAAAGCTTGAAGGCTAATTGAATCTGACCCTTAAAGTATGTCTTAAACTGGTAACACATTAGAAGATTATCTGTCTAATCTTTCTGGTTAGAACGTAAATCTGGTAATATGGGAGGAAATGACAAATGACCATTTGCTCCCAAACACTGGAAAACAGACAAAAACGGACGTTCAGACAAGTTGGTTAAATACATTTGATATAACCACTTTTTCCGAACGACCATTTTTGCCCATTTTCTGGCTTTTGGAAGCAAATGGTTGATTGTCATTTGCTCCCAGACATTACAAGATTTTCGCTTCAACCAGAAAGATTGGACAGATAATCTTACAGTGTGTAACCAGCTTTAAGTCAACGGGGGGAATTCAAATGTTTGAAAAGTCGGTTGAGTGTCTGTTTTTTCCTGTCTATTAGATAGGAAAAACAGACACCCAACTGACTTATCAAACAATTGAATATCCCCCAATGTGTTTTAAACATTTTCCTGTATGTGAACAAACCATGTAGAAAGCTACATTCGGAAATACAAAGAAACAAAAGGGGCAAATACTGTATTTAGAAAATAGCAAATAACTGTTAATAAATGTGTCAACAGATCAAAACTGAAGATGTTTGTTTAGTTAAAACTAGAGCTGAGCAGGTTTGGGTATTACTCGGTTTTACTCGGATTTACTGGGTACTCAAAACGGCATCTTATTGGCTATCCAAAAAAAAAGAGACATCCATGAGCCAATAAGATGCTGTTTTGAGAATCAAATAAATCCGAGTAAAACAGAGTAAAACCGAACCCGCTCATCTCTATTTAAAACATTTAAAACAGAGAATTCTCTCAGTGAATGTCTTCTGCTTTTAAAATGCATACAGCCCTCCAGGCGGTACCTTGTTAATTGACCTGAAAACTACAGCAGCAGATGAGGGAGCATCCATTATACACTATTGCATCTTCTACCTGACCAGGGAACAAAATAAGTGACACTGCTGCATTGATTTTAAACTGGTTTCTACTGTGACCAGACTCCGCTCATTTGGCACCAGATTGCACGGCTGTCCAGGCAAAATCCATTTTGTCACCTTCACTTAATCTAGACAGATTAAACATTGATAAAGGAGCTCTATGGTCTAGAATAAACCAAGTGTGGTCTTGTATATAAACCAATTGCTTTATATTGTATACAGTTTTCAGCCTAATGTCTTACTTTCAGACAAACTGACAACTGACATGCTTGGTAAATTACTCTTGGCGGTATTATAACAGATGAGATATAAAGCTCTACAAAAAAAGAAAATGACTTTCAAAAGGACAATATAACCCATTAATGTTTAATACATGCACACAGTCATTTTTGTTATCCATCTGAGAGGCAGAGAAGAGAAGCAGGAAAAGATCAGTGAACTAGGTAACATTGATCTGTACCACAGACAGTGGGGTCTACTTACTAAACCTTGGTTTGAGATAAAGTGGATGGACATAAAATACCAGCCAATCAGCTCCTACCTTCCATGCCACAAATTGTATTTGAAAAATGACAGGAACTGGTTGGTTGGGACTTTATCTCTGTCCACTATATCTCTATCCAAAGCTTAGTTAATATACCCCAGTCTCTCCTGTACACACATGGTTCAGTATGCTTATTGATCCTGGACACGACAAGCCTACATTGGACACTTGAAAGTAGCAAGCAGTCTACTGCAGCTTCAGCTCACATCCAATCATGTGTCGCCATCTTCATCTTAGAATGGCTATCTTGCACTTACACAATAATAATGATTTAAAGTATCTCCTAACTGATCTCTGTCTTATACAGAGCAGCTGTAATGCCACTGGGTAATCCATCCCTGTTAACAATTAGACCAATGAAAATAATCCATTTGTTAGAGGAATTTGGCAATAACAGGGAAAACACAAATGTTGTATTGTTCCTTTTTTAAGTGATGATAAAATTAAAATGTAAAATAAAAAAAAGACTGCACACTGTCAGAGAATGCAACATCACACATAGACTATTTATAGGCCGAAGCTCTGAGGACCTCAGAGTACAGTAGTACAATGACAGTAAAACAAAGTATCTTACAGGTTGCTTGTAACACAGGGACACAAATCAATACTGATGTGTGAAAGACATGCAGACACCTGATACAGTCAGCTTAATGAAAACTCTCAACTGGCTTCTTGATTTCAGCAGCTAAGACTTGTGCTATGCAATCAATATGACAACAAAGTCTACTGATGAAATACAACATAATAAACAAAGATGGAAATCATTAAAAATCTATTTCTGTATAAACTTCAAACATGGGCATGGGTATTCATTCAGCTTGGATCGTTATTGAGACAGAAATTGTGATTTTCTCAATCTCGCTTCTGCTAAAAATCACATGTGAAGAGCCGCCAAGAAATGTAAAAGACGCCCACCAATGTATTCGCAAAATTGCGTATACAATCGCAGAATTGCAATGCATACACAGAAATCGAGAACCATCGACAGTTGCAGTTGACCCAGGGCTACTCATAATAATGAGAATGCAGTTGCACCGGCACCATGTTTTTAGTCGCAATCCACTGCAACTGACCATGATAACACCTACAACCAATCACTACCTGTCAATCAAATTGCATCACATTTCACAAAATTGCCATCACAATTTAGCCATCACGCACGCACAATGCGTTTGCAATGCATGTGTAGTCTGCCAAGAATCGTCCGATTTGTGATTTTGCAATTTTGCAACTGAAGCTGAATAAGGCCTATAGTCTAATATAATGAACTAGATGTAATGTAATTTTCATCAAATAAAGCATATGCTTAAAGGGACGGTTCTTTATAACTGTATCATTTCTATTTATGTTTAGACATACATTTGTTGACAGTAAAGTTATTTATTGACATTTTACAAAAGTCTATATTTTTTGTTGTTGAATGAATAGAATAAATGCCTCTAGATGTTAGAACTGCAGCAGTTATTAATTCTGTATCCATAGTAACAAAAGTGGGACCAGAGGGGAGGCCCAACAAAGCACATCTAACCATTCTAGATTGTTATATTGCTAGGTATGCACATTTCAGTATTTACTCATATTTACACCAAATTAGTACCTCATGTTATCAAACTTGCCATGGCTGCAGTATGATGGGTGTGACACCAGGTTACTATGTATTTTTCTAGGTATGTCAGTGTTTGGTAATCACTATGAACAGCAGAGTCACTGTGTGCGTGGCCAGCTCAATGTTTTGTTGTCCGTTTAAATGTACTGGAAACAACAGATCGCTGCAATATCAATAATTAGATGATAGGGTTGCCTAGAACTCAGATCAAAGGATGACACATTGTGAGACTGCTGCTATATGATTATGAAAACTCTTGAAAAAACACAAAAGGTTTGCAGAAACATCTTTTCCAAAACAAAAAAAAGGGCACAACATCTTGATCTTTCATTTCTGTAACGCTCGATACAGTAAACTACTATATAAAGTATGAATGTACATTTACTGTTAGGTCATCTTTTAACCATGTTTATTTGAGGAAGCATTAGCTTAGGAATTGTAGGTTGATTTAGGAATACCAATCCACTTACAGTATATGCGCATTGCGTCGGACTAACAAAGGCAAGCACTGATTTCAGTAACTTGTATAGTACTCACATGGCACTGTTCGGAGGTAGAGGTTGTCTCGTATGATTTGCTGAAGTTCATGGTCTACTGAACCCTTCTGGAACCGTAAATTGAGGTAGCGACGAAGGTCTTTGTCAACTATGCCTCCTGTAAAGTGAATAGATAGAGTAGTCAAAAGAAATGTCTGCGATATAGACAGGAGCAACCTTGTGTATGAATTTTGACATGGGAAATAATTGCAGACTGTTTACCTTTTAGTTTGTGACATGAAGTATAATGGCATAAGTGTTGCAAGGAGGAAATCTCCCACATTTGAAGAAAGGGTTAACCTTCTGTATTTCAGTAAAAGTTAGTATCACACGCTTTCTTCACTTAAGAAGAGCTAAGTTATATAAACCTGCTTGTGTGGGTCAGTCAGGGGGAGGGATAGGAGGGTGTGTACCTTTCGCAGCCCTTTGTGTACTAGATGCTGGATACCATGACTTCCCATACTGCTGTGTTTTCATGAGGCTACATTGCTACAGTATGTTCCTGAGGTGCTGTTTGTACTCCAGCGTAAGAAGTTATTGCACTGGCTGCACCAATCTGCTGGAAGCACTTCAGTGTCCAGTGGTCACATGAATCTACCTGCTACAAGCAGAGGTGGATTTAGGGTTCATGGCGCCCCTAGGCACAATTGTAACAGCTGCTCCATTTGCTAATTTTATTATTTTCATTGATTGGTTTTAAGCCCTCATCTGATAATTGCCAAATTAATATAATAATAATAAAAAAAAACAACCATGAACTAAGATATTTTGTTTGACTTGCTGACAAGATTTGACTTTTACTTGGTACCTTAGAGTGCTAGGTACCATAATAACTCCAGTTATATAAATAAATAAATAATTACAGTATTATTATTATTATTAGCAGCAGTAGTAGTAGTAGTAGTATTTAGTTAATATTGGCTCTTTGAAATGTCTCAATATTGGGACAATGCCATGGCCCAAAGATGGCATGAGTTGGCAAGCAAGACAGATGACTAGGATGTGGCCTACAGAGCAGTTTGACTCCTATTTTATGAAGACCAAATTGTATTCAGTGTTCCTGCAGTGGAGAAAAAAAAAGTGCCAGGGGGTGGATCCCAACAAAAAGTTTCAAAATCTAATTAGAGTTGTCTGTTAAATATCAAGTGCAATGAAAAGCCTACCTGTATGAAACATTACTGTGTTCTGAATCACAGCCAAATTCTACATCTTGAGTGATCTAGAACTGCACCCACAGCATTCCTCTTACACTTCCATTACTAAGCAATACATTAAAGATGAGGAAGTCTTACATAAAATATTAAGCACTTCACAAAGTGTAATATATGCAACCACATAACTAACTGTCTGCATTATAAAATATGTTTAGTATGTGGACCAATACATTTTAACTTTCAGTTTTTCTTTCTACAATATTATTTTAAATGTGTTTCTGTCTCCCTTCAAGCAATATATTCAGAATGCATAAATATTGTCTTGTTTCTTACCAAACATAATAAAATGTAAAAACATAAGTATTTTTTTTTTTACAACAAAAGCAAAACAAATGAAGAATTGGATACTATGGTCAAGAGCAGTCCTTTGTACGGAGTTACAGTAGTCATATGGTAAAACTTGGTGCTAGTATTTTGGTACGGGACAATGTACCATCAAGAAATCAGTAACCATTTAGCCGTATACCCTACTATCTTACCGTCCAGGACACAGTTTCACCCATTTTCACGTCTGACATAAATAAAGGTACAAGCATAATGAGAGGGAGGCAAAGCCGGGGCAGCCAATGGTGGGCTAAAAAAAATATATTTTTGTGCAGACACAGCGGTGTAACGTTGTACCACTGGACACTGAAGAGGTGCCGAGCCACCAACAAAGACGGAGCAGCAAGCAGCATTCATGTCATGCTGGAGGTATGTGTGGGCTGGGGAGATATGGGTCTGGGTTGGGGGGACGGAAATGAAGACATGAGCTGGGGAGATAGGGGATTATGGGGCCCACCTAAAATACATGGAGGGCAATGATGCTGAGAAACACAGAGAAAGAAAAGCTGAGAGACACAAAAGGGGAGGCTGAGAGACACAGAGGGGGTAGCTGAAGGACACAGAGTGTCGGCTGAGGAACAAAGAAGAAGAGTCTGAAATGTACAGAAGGAGAGGGGGAGTCTAAGGGACAGAGAGGGGGAGGCACACAGAGGGGGAGGCTGAGGGACACAGCGGAAGGCTGAGTGACACAGAGGTGGAGGCTGAGAGACACAGAGGGAGGGTGAAGCTGATGGACACAGAAGGTGAAGCTGATGCACACAAAGGGGGAGGCTGATGGACACAGAAAGGGAGACTGATTGATACCGTGTGAGGGACACAGAGGGTGAGACTGAAGGACACAGCGGGGGAAGCTGAGGGACAAAGAGGGGGAGATTGAGAGACATAGAAAAGGAGGCTGAGAGACACAGAGGACAGGAGGGTGCAGCGATGTGGAATAAGCATGAAGTGACACAAAGGACAAGAGGCTGGAGACTCAGGAGATAGAAAGATGGAAAGACAGAATGCTGGAGTGATGGGGCAAGGGGCTGGAGAGAGACAGTGGACAGGAGGCTGGAAAGAAAGTTTCCCAGAGACTGACACATCACCTAGTCAGTATACTGTAACTGTGCTGCCACTCTGTACTGTATAGGAGGAGGCCCAGAAAGAGACTGCACACAGCCCCATCCTCTCTTAGTACGCCTATGCACACTACTCTGCTGTTATGGTGATGCTTCTATGACAACACAATGGCATCACCAGAACAGCAGAGTAGTGTGCAGGGACATATAAAGTGCTTTGGCAGAAAGACCCTATATAAGTAATCAACAGACGGTAGGATCAATTTCTGGGAAGGCTTAAGATGTCAATACATCTAGGGAATGGAAAGTAGTGGTTGTAGTTGTAGTCTAGGTAGAGAATGTCTATCAAACCAAACAAACATAAATATAAATTTAGGCAAACCAAAACAGTTCAGATGAAACAAAGCCAGACAGAACAGAGCAAAAGAAATCACAACACACTACAGGCACACCATCGATTATCCGGCACCTGATGGTCTGGCACCTCTTTTAATGTCTACACATCAGGTGCTGGGGGAAGTAAGGCTGCGGGTGGGAGTTAGGATGCGGGAGGGCATAGATAGGCAGCGGGAGGCTTAGATAGGTTCTGGCTGGGGGAGTCTGGCCGCAGGCGGGTAGTCAGGCTGCAGCAGGGGGGGCCAGGCTGTGGGCAGGGAGCTAGGCTGTGAAAGACACACTGGATAGAAAAAATAGGCTGGGGGGGGGGGGGGTCAGGATGATGCCGATACCACTGATAGTCCGGCAAAATGGATAATCCATAAAGAAAGGGGTCAGGAGGCTGGAAAGGCAGGGGGCAGGAGAGACACAGGGGGCAGGAGACTGGAGTGAATACAGGGGGAACTCCCAGCTCGCCAGAGGAGTAGGCAAGTCTCCAGGTTCACCCCCCATCATGTAGCCAACACAGCACCCCTTGAAGATACATGGTCATGCTGTCACACCGTTTCTGCCCCTATTCAGCATAATATCCCTGCCACACACCCTCATGCCTAACAATGCCCCCCACCCACCCCATTGTGCCGAACTGTCGGCATGTATGGGCAGGCGGTGAAACAGGGCCATGAGTCTGGTTGAAACTTTGTTATATGATGATGACATTGGTTATATTCCTACACAAACAGGCATCTTCCAGACCATGTGATCTCCTCCATAAATAGTGAATACCAACAGAAGACTCTGCCCAGGGAAGATCAATTTCTTCAGAAGTTCCCTGTTGCAGAGAACCACCATATATGTAAGCTGTATTTGTAATGTAATAGAGAGGAATGTTCCCAGAGTGACGAGAAATGGGTGGCGTGTCATGCTGAAATGCTCACATTTCAATTGACCACACCCCTCATCACACATGGCCACTCCCCTCTACACATATGGCCATGCCCATTTCTTTTGCATGTGTGCACCACAAAGTACCACTGAGAAATCTATTTGCACCACTGCTTATAAGCACAATCTCAAAACAAACGTGGCACTAGGGTGTAATACTGTATATTAAAGCATTAACAGAATTTTAAAACTATGGAAGATGGCTGCTGCTTGCTGCTATGTATAGAAGTAGCTAAACTCTCTCAAATATCACAAGTTTACTGCTACAGTAAGCAAGACACGTTGGCTAATGAGTACCCACATGGACAGTGTCAGACTGAGGCATGAAGGGCCCACCAGGGGAATGCTGTTGTAGGGGCCCATGCTTATGGGTGTGGCCAGGCTCCAGTGGGGGTGTGGCCAGCCAACACAGAGGTTTGACTAACCATTACAGAGTACGTGTTCTGTGCCCCTTGATAAATATATAATAAACCATATTCTTGTGAAGTACAATGTAACATATGTATAATGCATAACTCAAGTGCACCTGGATAAAGTCTGGAACCTGATCCCCAGAGGAGGAGGAGGGCCCATGGGCCGTGGGGCCCACCGGTGGTTCCCCTGTGGGCCAGTCCAACCCTGCACATGGATGTTTAGGCTGCACTGCTTTCTTTCTTTACGAAGCACAATCTCAATGGGCTTGATTCAATTCAGTGTGAATTGAACAGTGCCAGGAAGGAGCACCCAGAGATGTTCAATTCAGCGCAATGTTATGCCGGAGTTGAGAATTACTTCTTGCATCCCTCCGGGAATGTGAGCAGAAATCCAGCAAAACTACTGGTGCTGCGCCCAGCACTAAAGTGGGAGAATGCAGGTTCTCACGACTAAACTCCATGTTTAAGGTGCGAGAACCGGCATTTCCTGACATAACAGTGCATGGAATTAAATAGCTCCAAAAGCTCCTTCCCGGTACTGTTTGCACTGATTTGAATCGAGCCCAATCTGTTAAAAAGGAAATTCACGTCTTACTGCTCAACACCTATATATATAAGTGGCAATATATATAAGGAAAATAGCAAAAGAAAATGATTTGAACTTTTGAAAGGACTAAAGGATGTGACCTAAATAAAAATTTATAAATAATCAAATCCAACCCATTTTTACTTTATCAGTTCTAATTACCTGTAAAAGAACAATATTGCTACTACTTTCAAAATATATTTCCATAGGTGGTGGTGCAGCTTTACTAAGAGGGTGAATGTGTTACATGTCAGAGTTCACACTTGTGTTGGAACTACTAGAAATGTATTTGTACAGTATTTGTCAAGCAACGAAAATGCCTACTCCCCCTCACAAAATAAACTGCTAGTTTCATACCTCCAAATAATTAAACTTTAGTGTAAACATGTGCACTACTGCTTTTATTTCAAAGGGATACATAGACACCAAGTAAATACATAACCATTTTGTTTTGTTTAGGATCTAAATCTACCAGTCATTTAGATATTTAGTCGATGTATGCTAGATATTTAGCTTCGCTCTTCTTGTTCTGTACAGTACATCCATTACCTCCCATTCTCTCTTCTCTTTGCTGGGTATTATTGATGCAAGTTTCCGAATATTTAACAGACCATGCTGTACATCGATAATAGACATACAAACACACTTCAGAACCACAAACATAAAACACAGTTCATTGTACAAATCCATAAATACACAATGCAAATCTTACTATATTATGTAACAGCTACATTAATATTGTGCAACATTATTGCATAACCAGAAGTCATATATAGTTTTGGTAACCAGAAAAGATTGTACCTATTTATGCAACAGACAGAAAATAGGACAGTGGAGAATTACAAGGTATGTTCTTTGCAGAAAACAAACAAACATTAATAAGACATACTGTAGATACTGTATACACTCCTTGTGCCACCAATGTTTCCAGCTATATATCAGCATGACTGTTTATGGTACATTCTCATAAATGAAGATGTGCTGTCCTATTTACAAAGGTATGTTGCTTACAAAGAAGTATTGAGTGCAGATACAGTTCAATGAGATCCTAATTTGGATGCATTTCCAATAATGAAATGAATCCTCAGTTGGATAAGATCCCTATTTGTCATCTGTAATTAATTATTTTTCATATATTTAGCATTTAAGAGAATCAATTGTTATTCCAACATTTTACAATAACAGAATGTTTATTTGACAGCTCCTGCAACAGTGGAACTTACAAGCGAGTTACTCACTACTATGTATTTCCTGCTCAGAGAGGAGCAGACGTAGCATTACATGCCTGGAATGTGCCAGCTCACATGCAAAGCTTTCTAGGGCTTCAAATGCCTTGCTGACAGCAGAGAACTCATTAAGCTGCATGTGGGTACCATGTGATTTTCCTTTGAATGCAGAACTCATATGAGATGGCAGAGGCATCATGGATGGCAGATATACAGTGTGGGTCCCTGTAGCTTTTGCTACCCCAGCTATCCAATTACTTACTGTATGCCCATGCTTATATTGGACAGTATCTCTGCAGTGTATTCAGTAAATTTTTATATACATTTGGGTAGCAACAGATTTCCTACTGTGCCCTACACACTGGGCGATAACACTGCAAGATATGAACGATCTCGTTCATTAATGATTGAGATAACGTTCATATCTTTCAGCAGGGGCGTAAGTTCATACCAGACGCCCAGAGGCAAAATAGATGATGGTGCCCCCTTACCCTACCCTACCCCCCCCCCCCCCCCCCCCGACCTGTAGGAGGTCAGGTGCAGCAACTGGAGCTGGTAATAAGTGAGTGGCTCCTTTAGGGTTATTTCACACAGGGCAGTTTTCACTGGCCGGCAAAAAGCTACTTGTTTTTTTGGCCGTGATCAGTGACTTTCATACACAATAGCTTTTTTGCCATGATGAACATTGTGAGCATGCGATCCTACTCAGTGGTGAAGACCAGTGCCGTAACTAGGCATTTTAGCGCTGTGTGCAAGAACTGACATTGGCGCCCCCCCCCCGTACAAGATAGGCGCAGTGCGCGCCGTAGGCGCGTGAAAAATATATAGGGGCGTGGCTTCACTGGAAGGGGCGTGGCAACAAAATGATAGCAATTCACACTACGGTGCACAGTAGTCTCCATTATTCAAATTACGCTGGACAGTAGCGCCACTACACCAGTTAGAGCCCCTTTTATACATTACAATAGACAGCGTCCCCCTTTTTACACATTGCGGCAGCCAGTCCCCCTTTTTACACATTGCGGCAGCCAGTCCCCCTTTTTACACATTGCGGCAGCCAGGACCCCTTTTTACACATTACGGCAGCCAGTCCCCCTTTTTACACATTGCGGCAGCCAGTCCCACTTTTTACACATTGCGGCAGCCAGGACCCCTTTTTACACATTACGGCAGCCAGTCCCCCTTTTTACACATTGCGGCAGCCAGACCCCTTTTTACACATTGCGGCAGCCAGGACCCCTTTTTACACATTGCGGCAGCCAGGACCACTTTTTACACATTGCGGCAGCCAGGACCACTTTTTACACATTGCGGCAGCCAGGACCACTTTTTACACATTGCGGCAGACGGGACCCCTTTTTACACATTGCGGCAGACGGGACCCCTTTTTACACATTGCGGCAGACGGGACCCCTTTTTACACATTGCGGCAGATGGGACCCCTTTTTACACATTGCAGCAGATGGGACCCCTTTTTACACATTGCAGCAGATGGGACCCCTTTTTACACATTGCAGCAGATGGGACCCCTTTTTACACATTGCAGGAGAGAGAGAGAGAGACAGAGAGAGAGAGAGAGAGAAAGAGAGAGAGGGGGATATACTTACCTTCTCCCCGCTGACAGGCTCCTCGTGCAGCTTCCTCTCCGTGCAGTGTGAAGTCAGTTGAGAAGGAGGAGGAGGGAGGGGGAGCAGAGAGCCGCAGCAGCGCTGTTTGATTGGTAGTAAGCGCTGCTGCAGCATCCCCCTCTCCTTCTGTATTGGCTGCCTGGCGCTGCTGTGGATGCTGGGATGCATCCACAGCAGCGCCAGGCAGCCAATACAGAAGGAGAGGGGGATGCTGCAGCAGCGCTTACTACCAATCAAATAGCGCTGCTGCGGCTCTCTGCTCCCCCTCCCTCCTCCTCCGCTGCCCGGCGCTCCTGTCTTCTCTCCTCCAGCGCGGCGCACGGCGCAGTCACAGAGGCGGCATGTAATGAGTCAATTTGACTCATTATATGCTGCTGGCCGTGCGCCCCCAGGGCAACTGTGCTGTGTGCCAAGCCCCCTTGGCACACACGTAGTTACGGCCCTGGTGAAGACGGCTGTAACACGGCAGCCATTCCGTGTTCATGCAGTGTGTGGAAGGCCTAATGTAGTAGTTCCTTCCACCGGAACAAAACAAAGGTAAAAAGCTGTCCGATTTACAGCTGGACAGCCAAAACTGCCCCGTGTGAAATAACTCTAAAAATGTCCCGTCTCTCATTTCCGTAGTCCATGCCAGTCAAAATCAATAGAGGATGATGGTAGCTGTGAGCATGCTGGTGGTGTGTAATATGTACTGTGCTATCCCATCTACATGGTCTGGACAAGCCAAGATCAAACAGGTATATACAAATACACACAGCCACATATATACATAGCCATATATAAACACACACAGACACACATAAACAGCCACATACTGTATATACATATAATATACACAAACAACCACATATACATACATATACACACATAACATATACACAGCCACATATATACATATGTGCACACACAATCACAACTATACACATAGCCACATATACTCTCTCTCTCTGTCTCCGCACCATCAGCGTTCTCTGTCAATCCACTCTACTCACCCATTACTCCTCATGCAGACACCGCTGCCTACCGCTGCTGGACATGCCGCTGCATGCGGGAGCTGGCCAGCCGTGGGTGTCTGGGGCAGGATCCATACAGCCGAGTCGTCCGTAGGCGGAAGTCAGGGAGCCGAGTGCAGGCAGCCGATTTGTCAGGGGGTGGGGCCGTGCTGCTGGGTTGTCAGGGGGCGTACACACAGCCGGCAAACACTGCCTCCACTTATACTAAATGAAATGCTGCTCGTGAGCATATACTGTACGCTCACTGTAAGTGACTGGTGCGCAGTGATGTAAGTGAACCAGAGGCAAAGGAGAAGGTGCCCCCTCCACTGCTGAAGCCCGGCGGCAACCGACTCCATTGCCTCCGGGACTTCTGCCCCTGTCTTTCAGTGTGGAGGCACCAGCGATGAATGATGCGCGGCCCCACGCTCGTTCATCACTGGTGCCCCATCGGCTTTGCATGCAGACCAATATGGACGAGATCGTCCATATTTGCCTGCACTTCTACGGAGTTGGGTGAAGGGGGAGTGAAGAAACTTCACTCCCCCTCGTCACTGTTCCCCCGCCGCCGGGTCGCCCGTCTGCCGTTACGGCGGTCGGGCAGCTCGGCGGCACATCGCCGTGTCTGTAGGGCCCAGATATTTGTAAGGACCTAGTATGTTTAAGGGCTGCAGGCTAACAACTTGTTTAACAGTGCGGCACATTCTGAAGATAAAAGCAGAGCTGTCATTGGTTTCTGGGAGTGATCAAGGTAAAATGCATACAGTAGCTTCAGTCAACACATAATGTTGACACTGAGGATGTCGACAGGTGCAGAATGTCGTGTTTTAACATGTCAACATTCATAATGTCATCGCTGACATACTGTAATGTCATTGTGTCATACCACACTCTTTGCTCTCTGATATATAATTATTATTTTTTTTATCTTGGAGTGTTGGAGAGCACAAGAAGGTCATCATAAGTCCTGAATAAGGTACATCTCTAAATCTGGAGTTATTTTAATTGTAAATTGATATAAAAAGCCTATAATTATAGGGACATTGTAAAATGATGCATTCAGGTTGTGAAACAAATTGACTTATGCAATATAACAGTTTGAAATACAATTACATGTACAACTGATGTTTTAATTTTGCTTTTGTAGTAAAATTAGGCTTAATGGCTCCTGAATCACATTGGACATTTTTCAAAGAGTGTGTCAGATAATGGCTGGATGTAATAGCCTCTGATTTCCCTAAAATAATGGGTTTGCAAAAAATTACTATAGACTGAAAGCTGGTGAGCAGGGTCCACCTACCTCTTTGTCTGTCTGTTATTACCCAGTCTTGTTTGATTACTGTTAGTTCCCAATTGTAAAGCATAATGGCATATTCTGGTGCTATATAAGTAAATGTTAATGTAAATTAAAAAAAAAAAAAAAAATCACCAGAAATCAATGGATCGTTTCAGGTTGCAGTTGCGATTTTTTTTCTTCTAAAATATTTTTTTTTTATTGAAGCATTATACACAATGTACTGTATTAAGACATAATGAACAAAGTAAGTCTTACACAGAAGAATAACAGGGCATCCATTTATGTGGTATACATAAATCACAGCTAAACCAAATACATAAAAGCATAAGAATGGGCAGTGTAAAACCATAAGACATGCTGTATGAGGGCATCTAAGTTAAAAAGAGCAACCAAAACAAAAAAATAAAAATAACAAATGAATAAATAACAGAAAAATAAAAAATAATAATAATAGTAATAATAATAATTATAATAGTGTAAGTCTCTCGCCCCCCCTCCCCCCCCCACCACAGAAACCCCTCAATTCCCCACTTAGGTACTGTAGCATTTCAGACAAGTGTGTTAGGTGGGTCATTATCTATGAGGCGTAATAGGTACCAAGAGGCATTATGGAGCTAGTGATGAATTTGGCATCTCATTTCAGTTGGATAGTGTGGAAATATAACTCTCCTACATATATAAAAAAAATGACCCCTATATGTTCCTCTTCCAGAGTTGCCTCCACCCAGTCCATACAAACCACGTAGAAAAGTTTTTACTTAAAAAAAAAAAAAGGATAATGATGGGGGAGATGGGGAATTCCGTTCATGCAGTATTGTTTTGTGAGCATCTGAGCTAATGGCCTAGAGTAATTGCCTGCCCCTTTGCTTATTTGAGTAGTGACTGGCAATAGACCAAACACTGCCCATTTTGCAGTGAAAGGGAGGTCATTAACCAAATGATCTCACCATATTGCTTGACCTGGAGAAAGAACCACCTAACTAGTGGACAGATAGCCAAAAACAGTGAAATAAATCTGCATTGTCCGTCCTACACCTATAGCATGAGTGAGTGGGGGAGCATCCCATAAGGATACTCCTATGTGGAGAAAGATACACACGGTGGAAAATGCTCAAAAACATTTCAGTATACATGGCTATATACTGAAAAACCTATGGGAAGCCTTCACTGCATTTAGCAAATCTTTAGTCGAAAGTGAAGGAAACTGTGGTAACCACTGCACATATAATTTCGAAAAATAAACATAGTAATTGGCAATAATTTTTTTTAAAGATTGGAGGGTCTACTAAAAGTGTATTCACAGTGTCTTGCCAGTCATTAGCTGAAAACTGCCAAATAATTGAAGTAATATAGTGCTTCACCTGAAGAAAAGCCACAGGATGATCACCTAAAGTAGCATACTTTTCCACAGCTTCTGCAAACGTTAAAACTTGTTTTGTTTCCCTATTAACCAGACATCCTATATTAGTAATTTGGCCAACTCACCACATCGTAAATGGATATGAGGCCTGATAGTTCTGGAAGTCGGAATTATCCAGGAATAGAAGGAATAAGGATTTATGAGCATTTAAACTCATTTTATGCCGAATCACATGCCAGAGTTTCCTGGTATTTCACATTTGGGGATTATCTTTTAGATTTTGAGGCACCCCTTGGTCTTGGAGATGTAGGAAAGCATGTAGGCTACCACTGTCCAGAAAACCCCTCTCAACAGAGGTACTTGCAAAATTATTACAGTTGTGAATTCAGTCAGATAGGTACCTAAACATGGCTGCCAGGTTATACCAGTTGTGATGTTTTAAGAAGTTTCAATACAAATCATCAGCTGTAATAAGCTTTGAATTGATAAGTCATTGAAAACACTTTAGAAGAACATGCCAAAAAATAAAGGTCCCTCTGCCCGGCGTCTTGGTGGCTCAAGTGGAAGAAGCATTGCAGTACTGCCAAGATTTTTCACGTGCTGCTCCATATCTCTCAAACTCTCTATCTCTCACTATCAGACTCTACACATCTCTACAAAACATCAAACAGGCTCTAAAAACCCACTTCATCAAACCCAGCCATCTCTCATCCTAACCCTCTGTTCCACGCTCAATGTCTACCATATCTGTGTCACCCATGTCTGTCTGCCCCTGCCCTTTAGAATGTACGTTTTCACATGTGTGCTTTTCCTTCTCTTACTTAGACTATCATCTGCTCCATTATCTCTGCAATGGCACTTAACCCCCGGTTTCTGCCTCCCTAATGCATATTTTGGTGTCAAGGCCACTGATGCAGATGTTTATATACCCTAAAAAATTATTTAAATGCATAAATGGTAAGAGGCTAAAAAAAGATAATATAGGACCATTAAAAAGCGAACTGGGATTCTTGATAAATGATGACAAAGAAAAATCTGAAATATTAAACACATTTTTTCCATCATTGTTTACTAGAGAGGACCAGATGGTGGGATTAGTGAGTAACAATAATAATAGTAATGATAAAGGTCCACTGCTTAATACTTATCTGTCTGAGGAAGTAGTCTGTAAGTGTTTAAAAAAAAATGAAGACTAATAAATCTCCTGGTCCAGATGGCCTACATCCTAGGGTTGTGATGGAGCTAAATGCTGAAATAGCAAGACCACTGTATCTGATTTTCACGGATTCACTTACATCAGGCATGGTACCAAAGGACTGGCGTATCGCAAATGTAGTCCCAATATTTAAAAAGGGTATTAAACTTCATCCTGGTAACTATAGACCGGTTAGTCTGACATCAAGAGTGGGGAAACTATTGGAAAGTATACTAAGGGATAGCATACAGGATTACTTGAAGAACTCCCATGCTATTAATAGGAACCAGCATGGTTTTGTGAGAAATAGTTCATGCCAAACTAATTTGATTAGCTTCTACGAGATAGTAAGCGACAACTCGACCAGGGTAATGCAGTAGATGTGGACTATCTGGATTTTGCAAAAGCTTTCAACACAGTGCCTCACAGAAGGCTGATTTGCAAATTAAGGGAGCCCTGTATAGGAGATACTATTTGTACATGGGTGAGTAATTGGCTTGATAACAGGGAACAGTGAGTGGTGATTAATGGGATGTTTTCAACCTGGGATAAAGTAATTAATGGAATACCACAGGGTTCTGTGCTGGGGCCACTATTATTTAATATATTTATTAATGATTTAGGAGAAAGACTAGAAAGTACAGTGTAAATTTTTGCAGAAAATACTAAAATATGTAGGGTTATCAAATCAGATGTGGATTTGTAGTCTCTTCAGAGTGATTTATTTAAACTGGAAATTGGGCAACAAAATGGTGTATGAGATTTAATATGGATAAATGTAAAGTTATGCACTTTGCGACTAAGAATAAACATGCAATCTACCAATTAAATGGGGAAAATATAAGGGAAACGGTATTAGAAAAGGATTTGGGGGTTTTCATTGATAGTAGATTTATTTAGCAACACACAATGTCAAAGTGCAACAACAAAGGCAAATAAGGTGTTAGCATGCATTAAAAGGGGAATTGAGACAAGGAATGAGAATGTAATCCTGCCTCTGTACAAATCATTGGTACAGCTGCATCTTGAGTGTTGTGTACAGTTTTGGGCACCACACTATAAAAGAGACATATTAGAACTTGAAAAGGTTCAGAGGCGAGCTACAAAATTGATTAAGGGGTTGGAGACACAGGACTATGAGGAGAGGCTTTCTAGATTAGATATGTTTAGACTAGAAATTAGACGACTGTGAGGAGATATAATTAATATTTGCAAATATATAAAGGAGCAATATGCAGACCTATCAGGTGATTTGTTTACTAAGAGACCTCTACACAAAACGCGCGGACACCCGCTAAGGATTGAGGAGAGGAAATTTCGTACTCAGCGCAGGAAGGGATTCTTCACTGTAAGGGCAATACGAATATGGAATATACTGCCAGACAAGGTTGTAATGGCGGACTCAGTCAATGCGTTTAAAAATGTATTAGATGCATTTCTAACTGAAAAAGATATTTGAGGATATAGCATTTAACCTGAATAGAATGGGGACTACAATATAATTCATGTTGAACTCGATGGACTACTAGTCTTTTTTCAACCTCACCGACTATGTTACTATGTTAATATGTACCCATCCTGCATTGTCTTGAACTGTAAGTCATTGTTTTTTGTTTTGCTCATTTGTCTACTGCAGAACCCTTATGATGCCATATAAATAAAGGATATAATATTTATTTATTATTTATTAACAGTTTCTTATATAGCGCAGCAAATTCCGTTGCGCTTTACAATTTGAAATAACAATAACAAACTGGGTGATAACAACCAGTCATAGAGGTAGGAAGGTCCTGCTCGCAAGCTTACAATCTATAGGGAAATAGGCATGTGCACACAAGGAAAGGTGCTATCTATTGCATAGAATGAGAAGACATGTGAAGATATGTGTGGACTGTACAGAGTGGATGCAATTTGATAGGAAGGTTTATGAAAGTTATGTGGGCGGTTCTGAAATTTGATATGCTTGCCTAAAGAGGTTAGTTTTCAGGGAACGCTTGAAGGTTTGGAGACTAGAGGAGAGTCTTATTGTGCGAGGTAGGGCATTCCACAGAGTGGGTGCAGCCCGATGAAAGTCCTGCAATTGTTAGTGGGAGCGAGTAATGAGTGTGGATAAAAGACGCCGGTCTTGTGAAGAGCAAAGAGGTCCGGTTGGGAGATATTTTGAGATAAGCGAAGTGATGTACGTTGGTGTAGTTTGGTTAATGGCCTTGTGTGTGAGTAAAAGTATTTTATATTGAATGCGGTAGAGTACAGGTACCAATGGAGGGACTGACAGAGTGGATCTGCAGACGATGAACGTCTAGCGAGGAAGATAAGCCTCGCCGCTGCATTCAGAATGGATTGTAGTGGTGAGAGTCTCATTTTGGGAAGACCAGTTAGGAGACTATTGAAATAATCAATGTGGGAGATAATGAGAGCGTGGATTAGAGTTTTAGCAGTGTCTTGTGTAAGGTATGGTCGTATTTTGGATATGTTTTTTAGATACATGTAACATGATCTTGAGACAGATTGAATGTGGGGAACAAAGGACAGATCAGAGTCAAGCGAGCTTGTAGGGTAGGGTAGTCGAGTTTTCAACAGTGATAGAGATATCAGGTTGGTACCTACTTTTGGCCGGTGGAAATATAATTAACTCTGTCTTTGAAATATTCACTTTGAGGTGGCGAGATGTCATCCAGGATGAAATGGCAGAAAGGCATTCAATGACACGGTCCAGTACAGATAGGGACAAGTCAGGGGAGGATAGGTAGATTTGAGTATCATCTGCATACAGATGATACTGAAAACCAAAAGAGCTGATTAGTTTACCAAGAGATGAGGTATAGATAGAGAAAAGCAGAGGACCCAAGACTGAGCCTTGCGGTACTCCAACTGAAAGAGGTAGCGAAGAGGAGGTAGATTCAGAGAAGCGAACACTGAAGGAGCGATTAGATAGGTAGGACAGGAACCAAGAAAGGGCTGTGTCTTTAAGACCTAGGGATTGTAGTGTCTGTATGAGAAGAGAGTGGTCTACAGTGTCAAATGCAGCAGATAGGTCTAGAAGAATAAGGAGTGAGTAGTGGCCTTTAGACTTCGTAGTGACCAAATCATTAACCACTTTAGTCAGTGCCGTCTCTGTGGAATGTTGGGAACGGAAGCCTGACTGAAGTGGGTCCAACAAAGTGTATGAGTTAAGAAAGTGTGTGAGTCAAGTGTAAGCAAGTCTCTCAAGTAGCTTAGAGAGACAAGGGAGCTGAGAAATAGGGCGGTAGTTTGAGAGAGCATTAGGGTCAGAATTTTTTTTTTTTTTATAGGAGTAATCACTGCATGCTTGAAGAGTGAAGGAAAAATACCAGTAGAGAGAGAAAGAGAGATTACAGATGTTAGTTAAGGTAGGGATGAGCACCAGAGACAGAGCTTTACTTATTTGTGAGGGTAAAGGATCAAGAGGAGAGGTAGTAGTGAAGCAGGATGAGAAGAGTGATGATACTTCATCTTCATTTGTGGGATCAAATGAAGAAAGAGTGCCAGAGGGTTCAGGTAAAGAACGGAGCAGGTCACTGGCTGCCGAAGAGCATACCATTTCATCTTGGATCTTATCAATCTTCTCCTTGAAGTAGGAAGCAAGATCCTGTGCCTTGATAGTGGCTGGTGGGGTAGGTGAGGGAGGATTCAGAAGTGATTTAAATGTATTAAAGAGTCGTTTGGGGTTAGAGGCTTGAGCAGAGATAAGAGTTTGGAAATATGTTTGTTTGGCAGTGTCCAGGGAATTTTTATAAGAATGGTAGACAGTCTTATATGTGAGGAAGTCACTTGAAATACGAGATTTACGCCACTGATGTTCAAGTTTTCGTGTGAGTTTTTGTAGTTGTCTTGTTAATTTGGAGTGCCATGGTTGACATCTAGGCCTACGTGGAGTGTGATGGGTAGCTGGAGCCACTTTATCAAGGGCTAGTTCTAGAGTCTCATTAAGGTGTGATACAGCCATCTCAAGAGAGGTGAATGCAGAAATAGGTGAAAGCAGTTGTTGGAGTGAAGTGGAAAGTTCTTGAAGATTAATTGTGTTAATATTTCTGCGGGTTAATAATAATAATGATAATAATAACACTGCTCAGCTACAGTGAAGTACATACTTTAAACATTTTTTATAAATTAGTAAAAGTGATTTAAGCAGTAACGCATTAACAAATGCTTTTTCCCAAGAATAGGAATGTGTACCCCATCAAGATAGAAGACAAAGGGAAAACCATTGCTTTTTGTTGGCGAAAAACACCCGCTTTCTCCAACAAAATGGCCAATTGCTGTTTCAAAAATCAACCCCTTAAAAACAAAACACCTTTTATTGATAAGTCGCTTATAGGTCCGTGTTTTGTGCTTACACCTCATTCTATGCTAGCCACCCTCTGGGCGCCAACCTAGGATTATGTACTTACCTGTCACTTGGTAACAGTAGTGTTTACAACCAAAGTGTCTTTTTTTTCATTTTCACCTGGCACTTCTACCAATAATCTGGATGGTCTGTTTTCTGTGCTTCCTCATCCCAATATAAAAACATAACAAAACATTACCCCCAAAAACAACCTTCTTTTAAAACTGTCACTTCCATATGGGATGTAGTCAGGATCCCAGTGGTCAGGATCCCGAAGGTCATGATCCAGACAGCTAAATCCCGATGCTCACAATGCGGACAGATTGCGATGGTAAGTATTAGGGTTAGGTTAAGAATTAGGGTTAGACACTAGGAAAGGGTTATGGTTAAGCTCCGGGAGGGGACAATTAGGCTTAGGCTGCAGGGGGGAACAGTTAGGGATAAGACGCAGTTAGGGTTAGAATACTCACCGTGATCCATCTGCATTCTGACTGTCAGGATTCAAAACAATCAGTATCCTGACTGCTGAAATTTCATACCCTACACTTCCATATATTTTAATAACATTTTTCTGTACTCACTCTCTGCCTACTGATATGAAGAGAGCTGTGACAGGTAAGAGAGGGCAAAGGAGGATGGAGGTGATGGGGAGGGACCAGGACCCCCACAGGACTATTTTAACAAGCCCGGGGCTGGTTACTTAGTACCCATTTCCCCTACCCCTCTCGGCACCACTGTTCATATGTAAGTAGTTATGGCTTTGCCTGGGGCCCACCTCCTCCTCTAGGAATCAGGTTCCAGACTGTGCTCTTAAATGATACATTATACATACAGTATGTAGCCTTATACTGCACAGGACTGTGGTGCATTTTCTACAGTGCATTGCTGTTATTAATCTGTTACATTATCATGCATGGACTAGCAGTATTTACCATATAGTACATTTATCAAGGGGCGCAGCCTATGCACTCTCTATTGGTGAGGAAAACTAACGTGGCGGCTGACCACTGAAGACCTCTAACCTCTGAATACTGGCCATACCCCTAAACATGGGCCCATTCCACTGCATTCCCCCGGTGGGCCCTTCATGCTACAGTCCGACACTGACTCTGCCCACTTCCCATTTTGCACATTATTGTTATTTCCTGAAATACAGCATTGCTGTGCACATAAAAAGTAACATGTCCACTTATTACTAGAGTAAGCACTCCTGTACAAATGTGCCCAACAAGACTGGCATGGGGTTAGGTTGCTACTGATGTCTCTCATCCAGAGTGCTAACATTTGTAGTCACTTCTCTGATTGATATTGCATATAAATAAATCATCCAGTGGTGGATTTTGCCTATGGGTTGCAGGACTGCAGCACTCAGAGTAAAATCTGCCACCCAGCTCAGTGTCAGCGAGCCAGATGCAGTCAGTAACTTTTGGAAGTACTACCTGTCAGTCACAGAACTACAGACCGTCCCATTGGGATGTGTTTCCTCTCTCTGTAGGAAGCTACTCCTTGCCTTTCGCACAGCCCAATCCGACTTCTATGGGCTGCAGCCGCTGCAGTCCATAGAAGCCGGGGGGGGGGGGGGGGGTTTGCGCATGTGTAGTTGCATTGCAGTGTCTGTGCATGCGCCGGTCCTGGCACCCACCATATCCATTGCACATTGCCAGGACTTGGGCTGTCTGTCTCCTTCCTGGGCACTGGGGTAGCAGCAGCCCCTCTAAAAGTAAGCAGGAGCCGTCGCTGGATAGTACTCCTCTCCCTAACATTTTTTGTCAGGTCCATTTTGATATTTTTATACAGGTTTTGTCTGGTATGTGACAAATACAGAAAGTGTCATAAATACGAGTATAGAGTTTATATAATATATTAAGAATTGTCTCACATGTCTCTTACAACTGTACTAGGAAAGCAATGCTATTCCAGTGGCGATATCTTTATACTTTAAATGGTTTTCTTCCTGGGGTTATTGTTCTTTTCATTCCACTTACATATTTTCTCTTATTCTGCACAATAGGGAGCATGCACAGTGATACAAATTCATTGTGTCAGCCTACAGAAATGCCAGCCACAGAACAGCAGATGTGGTCTGCCTACTAGCATGAGCCAGAATTAGTTGCCTTATGGAAATGGCATGTGACGTGTGTAATTTTAGTAGTCTACGTGAATTCTCAACCATGAAACATCTTTTTTTGTCTTCTGCATAAGTTACAGTCCTCGTGTTCTGTCATATGAAATACCCTATTGTGCTATTCTTTTTCTTAATGTAGGTTTTTTAAATTACTTTACTGCCTTCTACAAACAATAATATTTAATGCTTGTCCATACATAGCAAACTCAATCTTTAAAAGTGCTATATAAATATGTGTAAATTGTCATTTCTGTTGAATGATATAAAACTGCACTCATTACAAAGGCATAGAGGATTATTTACTAAAGCTTCTAAAACAGAGAATTGGTGATGTTGCCTATAGCAACCAATCAGATGCTATAATTTCTCTATTGCCTTTTAGAAAATGATAGCCAGCATCTGATTGGTTGCTACGGGCAACATCACCAATTCTCTGTTTTTGAGGGAAGGGCCAGCATCTTGAGGCCCGGTACAGTGATATCTCTGGGGCCCCCTCAGAGCAACGGAATTTGCTGCGCTATATAATAAACTGTTATTAAATAAATAAATAAATATATATATATATTTATCTACAGTATACAGATATATAAATATGTATATCTCTCCTTCCTCCCCCACACACACCACGGTCTGTCTCTCCCTAATAACTCCATGATGATTCCCTGATCACATCCCCGCCGGACACTAAGTGGTATATACTTGGGGCCCCTCTGATCCTTGGGACCCAGTACAGGTGTCCCCTTTGACCCCCCCTGTCGCTGGCCCCGTTTGAGGCCACATGTACTAAGCCTTAAAAAGTGATACATTTCACGGTGATGAATTACCAACCAACCAGCTTCTGTTATTTTTCAAACCCAGCCTGTGACATGGCAGTTAGGAGCTGATTGGCTGGCACTTTATCACCATGAAATGTATCACTTTTCAGGCTTAGTACATCTCCCCCAAAAGCTTTAGTAAATTTACCCCATAATGTTTAGGTGTGCGCTTCTCTACCGATTGATTTTGTCTGGCAAAGAATGTCCTTGATAAAGACCTTGTGGGGAAATGTAATAGTGAAAGAGTGGAGAAGTGAGCCAGTGAAGAAGTTGCCTGTGGCAACCAATCAGTATTGAAGTAACATTTATAATTTGCATACTATAAAATCATACAGGGCAGCTGATTGGTTGCCATAGGCAACTTCTCCACTGGCTCACTTCTCCAATCTTTTCACTGCTTAGTATATCTTGCCTTTTGTCACCGACATACTGTTATATACTTAGAGACCCACTGTCTTGCATTCAACCCATCCCTCATGCCTATTACCTACTCTCCTGCAACTCTCGGACTCCCAGTAGAGTAGACCAGTCCCCCCGATTTCCAGTAAGGTCTGGACACCGGAGAAATTAATTTGCATAACTGTGTAATTATGGACCTGCCCTCCCCTGAGCCATGGCAGGAATTGGGCAATTGCCCAGCAAACAGCAGGGCTGCGATGAGTCAATGGGATAACCAAGAGGTGAGGAGTCATTTCTACAAGTATACTCTAATCATATGCGTATCTATAATGAGTGCAAGGTGACCAGTAGGTCATGCACCCATATAATTATACTTACCCCTCCGGAGTCCCGTGGCGGATGGCGCTACAGACATAAATCACTGGGAAAATGGCAGCTGCAGTCATTTTCTTGATGAGTTGCGCATGCATAACAGAGATGTCCCCGGGAACAAAGTGCTGGACTAAAGTCAGAGTGTACTCACTGCCAGAGGGGAGTGTGACTGCATGGAGCCTGCACACGGGCCCTTTCCTCTCTTAAAGGAGGACTGAGGACCTCATTCAGCAATGATTGCAAAAGTTTTAAATCGTAATCTGACCAATTATCGAATGACTGCGCATCCACGGTGTTTGCATTGCGCACGCGTGAGTAAAAATAGCGAGACAAATTTCATACACATCGTGATTGCAATGGAGCCGCTGTTTGACTGACAGGAAGCCAGCATTTCTGGGCGGAAAACTGCAGTTTTCTGGGTGTGTAAGAAAAAAACACAGGTGTGCCCAGGAATTTTTAAGGAGGGCCTCTGATGTCAGTGATGACCACTTCCAGCCTCTTTTGTCGCAATGATTGTGGATGACCTTGCCTGGTGTAAATAGGAAAAATCTTCAATGTTCCGGGAATTGCGTATGGTTTTGCGATCAGCCCGCATATTGCAACACATTCGCAATTTTTGCAATGGACTTTTTTCTGGATGGCAACTATTTGAGTCAAATAGTTGAGGCAACTATTTGAGTCAGCCTTCACATGTGACCGCTAGCGTTCCGTCAGGCTGAGGTGTAGAGAGGTGAGGAGGAAGTTTGAGTTTGCAGCATTGGTTGCAGTCCAGAAAAGGCAGGGAGTGGGTTCCTAAAGGAAGCCAGCTTTCTGCTTAACGCATGCCAGTCTGGCAATCCCACAGAGAGGTAACACCTTCCAACGGGACTGCCTTTAGTGTCTGTAACTGATAGACAGGACTTCCAATAGATAGTCACTGCCAATCACAGTAAAGCCAGTGCAGTCACGGACTGCATATGGCTAACTGACAATGAGCTGGATGGTGGATTTTACTAATCCACCACTGATTCCAGTGGCAAATGCAGGATTTCTAAAGTGGGGGGGGGGGGGGTTTCCAAATGCAATCCACAATCTCCCACTTGGTGGAACATGGAATACAGTATTAATATTTAACACAATATATGGTCTATAGTATAGGCTGCATCAAACATATTTAAATAATATAAATAAGATAAGTAATCAGGAAAAGGTTAAACATACTATAAATAAATACATAAACATGATAGAACCAGTACTGCACTTTCTATGCAAACATTCTCCCATCTCATGGTAAGGCTCCTGTCTCTTCTTCCTGGTAGCTACTCTCTGGTCCAGTGCACTGATTGAGGACTCAGAAACACACACACAGCAAACTTGGTAGAAGAAGCTTCTATCACTGGGCATGTGCAGCAGCTCTGCTCTGTCCCTTAAATTGCATGATGTGGCAGTAGCTCAAGTAATCGTATTATATACCATTGCTATTTTTGTTATAATTTGCACAACTTGCCAAGAGGAGGGGGTTTCTGGGCAACCAGAAACCCCCCCTGCATTTGCCTATGGATGTCATTTCTTCTCTTCTATACAGTATGTGGGGTGTATTTCATTGTGTCTGTTCATGTGTGGAACGACATAGTACTTCTTGTTCAGTCTCCTGTATAAAAGTCTCAATGTCTCTTATCAATCTGTATGCATAGATAACACCAATTTTCTTGTTCTGTATAATATTTTTTTCCCCCATTATTTGTTCTAATTTTCGAAAACTACTCAGTTAAAGGTGCATGCAGCTTTAAGGGTCTTATTCAGATCTGATCGGTGCTCTGCGTTTTCGCACAGTGGGCGATCAGATCTGAACTGCGCATGCGTATGCACCACACTGTGCTGGCACGTCGCATGGCTGCAACGGGCATCTGTGCCCTGCAGATTTATTTGCACAGGCGTTCTCAAGGAGATTAACAAGAAGAGACCGTTTGTGGGTGTCAACTGACCATTTTCAGGGAGTATCTGGATAAACGCATGCGGGCTCAGGTGTTTTCAGAGAGGGTGTCTGACGTCAGTTCCAGCCCCGATCAGCAGGATTCTATCGCACAGGATGAGTAAGTCCTGTGCTGCGCAGAGACTACACAAACTGATTTTTGTGCAGCTCTGCAACACAAGCGAATGCACACTTGCACAGCGATTCAACCCTCCTCCTGTAGGCGGCAACTATCTGATCACAGGGCAGCAAAAAACGCAGTCCAGCGATCAGACCTGAATGACCCCCTAAATCTGTACATGGACAAATTCAAACATACTTATAAAACTGGAGTTGAGCCTAAATTTGTATGTGTATTGCATGTAGGAAAGCGGGAATCAACATCCATTGGCAAAAGGATGAGACAAGATCAACACCCAAAAGTGAACAGTTCATTGTGTTCAGCTTATATCAATCCTTGACAACAACTGGGATTTTATAAAGCCTTTATGACTTCTGGTAAAGCTCTGTTTTTAAAAAGGGAAAATGTAAGTAATAAAATGTTGTGATAGTTGCGATACAATAGTCCTCTCAGGCCCAGGGAACACAATTGTCATTTAATGGAAAGCTGCTGGCAATGGTTTTGATGTGGAAGTGTGTTATCATAATGGTGTGTGCTTCTCTTCACAATCACAGAAGCTGCAGGAGGAACATTACTTGCAGTCGTTGCTTGTAACAGGTATCACAGGAAATAACTTCTTCAAAATGGAATTTATATTTATTAATTCCAATTACATCTGCTGTTTTTTCTTTTTTCTTTAAAAAAAGCACATTTATACAGACTACACCTGTCTTTCCAAGTAGTTGTTGTTCTTTAGAGTTTTATGTTTGTAATATAAAGGAAGTAAATGATCCAGTTATTTTTTTTATTTAAAACACGGTCTGTGTGTAATGAAGTCCGAGTTCAGCGACCGTGTGGGATGCCAAACTTTTTTTAAAGGGGCAATCATTTACAAGGCAAAGCCATGCGTTGTACATGATTGGCTATTTAAAAGAAAGTCTGGCCATCAAATGAAATGTTAATTAAGGCATACCTCCCAACATCCGGAGGTTTGCAGTCGGGGTCCCTTAAGCGAAGAAGGGGCGTGGCCTGTGTGAATGATGCGATCATGAGCCACACCTCCTATATTCATCACAGTGGGGACACGGCCAGCGCTCTGTGAGACCCCCCCCCCCTTCCCACAGTGGGACACTGCAGCCGGCGGTAGGGACATCGAAACAGACCCAAAAATTGGGACAGTTGGGAGGTATTATTAAGGTTTGAAGACCGTTCTAAGGCAAATTTTTCTATGTAAAATACCATAAACCCCAAATCATATAATTCTGACACACTGAACGAGATCCATTTATTTTAGTTATAGGATGCAATCTGGTAATTGTCTAACTGATATAAATCTGCTAAAGCATGCCATGTTCATTTAAACCACACACACTGGGAGCAGTGTCCACTGAGCATTCAGTTATGTTACAGGATCTCTGCAATTAGCGCACCTCATACTGTACGTTCAGGAAATATAAGTATAATCTGATTACCACTGGTATAATTGAATGCCGAGGGTCTACCCACGTAGATTCGGCTAGTGATAAGGGGGCAAGATTTGCGGTAAAAGAAAACAGAATACTAGTGTTGTTTTGGGTTCATAAATGAACTTTCTTTAACAACAAAGCAATATTCCACCCATAGCATTAGTAAAACTTATACCTTATACTTATACCTTACCTCATGGGGACAAGTTATACTGAATTTCTCTTTTAGAATTATTTATTTACTAAGCATTTTCCAAGTATAATTACCTAGACTAATGTATGTTTAATAAAGTCCTAGTAGTCTTTATTTATAAATTGTGCAACAAGCAATAATAGTGGTAGTAATATATAAAGTCACTGTAATAGTGCGCATAAAAATACAATACGTTTGTCACACTGATAAAAGTTTACAGGTTTTCTATGGTATTCACTTTCTTAACAATCTACAAAATATTGTAATATTATACAACAGAAACAAGTGCATTTCTTTTGTAAATTAAATCAAAACAAGACTCCAAAGGCCAAAATCAGTTAGATAACATGTCTCTAATGTTACTATGATATCCTAACTGCAAACCTCCAAAGACATCTTTTAGATCACTGAACAATGACACAAGTAATCTTAAAAATGGGAATGGCTAAAGCTATCTCCAGATTTGAAGCTGACATATGTGAATAATTAGTTTAGATAAATCAGCTTGTATGAGTCATATGTCACATAATTACCATAATATTTCAGGTTACCCAAAGGTCTTTACAGTTTTTGTTTATTTGGCTGCAAAATAATAATTTTAGGAAATTAGGTGAAAGACCAGTTTAACCCTGCATTGTCAGTAGTCTGCTCCAATAGTGAACCTTAGTAGGCCCAAGTATTTTCACATTGTCATATTGCTTTGGCTTTGCTGGGTATACCTTAAACCCTTTTTTAGCCTACCCAAACACACTTCATATTTATATCTTAGCCGAGTAAATACATTTTTAATGTTTATCCATAATACAGTGAAAAACACTTTTTTTTTTAAACCACTGTTTAACGTTTTACTGTTACAGCGTGTGTTTACTTGCATAGGCTGGGATGTCTATGACAGAGCATAGGACACATACTTATGCTAGGGACAGCGTGACAGATGATTTATGTATTACTGTATTATGCTACTGGTACTGTATACTCTGATGTATCTATTGTATGGTGTACTTTTGTAATGCATTAGGTATAGCTGCCTCTAAGAGCTTTCTCCATGTGTCTAATTAAGGATCAGATATCCAGTAACAGGGCAAGTACCATGCAACTAAGGATGCATGTCAATGGCGTCTAGCGAGAGGGAAAGCCATCCATTTGAATCCAATGTTGATGATACATTGAGGGTTAAAATATTTTTGGGTGAATTTGGCCCTAATGTTTTGCCACTTGGCTTTAAGGTAACATTTGCATACTTTAACAGTGAATACATGAATTTCATTGAAAGATATTAAGTTTCTTTGTACAAAGTTGGAAGCCAATACTTGGTGGTTCCTTTCCGCTTCAACCTTCTACTGTATTTCCCATCATGATTTTCTCTAAACAAGCTTCTGATAGGAAAATAAGTACTTTTATTTACAATAGCTCAGTGGTTCCCAAAGTTTTTTCTGGCGCCCTAGAGTATCGGAATATTTTTCATGGCACCCCTAGGCCAAATGTTTCTTATTGAGAAATTCAGAAAAACATCAAATTAAGTAAACTGTGTTTATATGTCACCTGTAGGTTCATTTACTGTACAATATGTGGTGAGAGACAGGTTTCACTTCTCTTTGTTCCACATATTTTATGATTGGCAGCCATAAGCACTGGTTTTGCCTATTACATGCACCATAAATAATTTTAATTGGTTCTGGATCACCAACCTAGGGCACCTCTGGAAGTGACCCGAGGCACCCAGTTTGGGAACCACTGCAATAGGCTATTGTAGTGTCTGAGGGTAAGAGACGGGGAAGTAATACATTAATAAGATCTTATCTGAAATGAAAACAAGAAAACCGGTGGTCAAAATGGGATGCTTGTAGTAGACACTACCTTAGCAAGCACAGAAACCTTTTATGCACAAATGTTTACATATATTTCTTTCTTTATATGTCCATTAGATACATCATATGGAAAAATCTTATAATGGGGTCAGTGTATTAACTTGTTGCATGGAATGAATTCAAGGTTATTATCCAAACAGATATCAATTCCATCACTATTGTGCAAGCTATAAAAGTCATGGTTAGAAGTGATTGTTTTAATGGATGAATATAATGTTCTTGTTTATGTTATAAATTTACTTAGGAAAAGACCAAGTGTTAACTTAAAAATGAATGATGCACAAGTTGGATAGCTGTATGCAGTCTCTTAATTTGCTCTTAAAAGGATTTATTGTTAAAAAAGACATATCCTGGAACAGCAAATTATTCATAGTGAAATCTGTTTTCCCGTACACATATTCTTCCTATGCTCATGACCATGAAACATAACATTTTGTTAGGTAGATAATAATAATGTTCATTATATATTGTATTGCTAATGACATAGGGCCTAATTCAGATCTGATCACTTAGCTGTGTTTTTTGCTGTCCTGCGATCAGATAGTCGCCGCCTACAGGCGGAGTGTATTTTCCCTGTGCAAGTGTGCGATCGCATGTGTAGCTAAGCTGCATTAATCCACTTTGTGCAGTCTCTGCGCTACCCAAGACTTACTCCTCCAGTGCAATGAGAACAGGCTGATCGGGGCCGGAGTAGATGTCAGACACCCTCCCTGAAAACACTTGGGAATGCCTGTGTTTTTCTGGACACTTCTAGTAAACACTCAGTTGCCACCCACAAATGGCCTTTTCCTGTCAATCACCTTGCGAACGCCCATGCAATCAGATTTTTTGCACCCTCCCGTCGCTGACCGACGATGCCAGTTGTTGTTGTCCGTCCCAATGTCCCAGATTAATTTAACCTACAGGAGTAAATTTACAAATCATCAGGACCTAGACCCGATAATTATAAATTCTTATCACTGCTATTCAAGTCAATAAACAATTAAGTACCGCCGGGATGTACTACTATAATTGGAGGGACAGGGAATTTGGTAGAAGCCTGTCCCTGCGATGTGTAAAAGTAAAGTGATGGCTTATGCGATCACTGTACTTTAATTTCCTGGGTGCCACAGCACTACTGTGCATGTGCGGACTGCTGACCACGTGTACATGAGTGGTGAGTGCCGGAGAGGGATCCTATGGACCCCCTTCCCAGTACTTTTTCTGTTTTATAGCTGATAGGTTACAATGGCAGACTCCATCTTCAGTCATTTGCTACTGGGACCCAGGGCCAGTTTTACGCATACAATGGGCAAGTAGCTGATTAGGGAACAGCATAGAATAGGGTGCCCTGGCTCAGCTGTGCCAGTGATATGCATTAAACCTGGTTCTATCTGGTAAGCCAACCTGTGCAATTGAGACACGCCGAGCAGGCAGTGGTGTTGGCTGCCCCTGGCAGTGCACCACACTAAAGTACTGTAAAGAAATGCAAAATAAACTATCACTCCCAGAAGCCCTTGCTGACAGACAACAAGGTCTCCTGGAAGCAGTCGTTTATTTTGAGATTCTTCACAGTACTGTAGTGCAGTACGGTGCCCAGCCGGACATGGCCCGGTGGTGCCAACTCCACTGCCCAAGGGTGTTCCAACAGAGGAGGGTGCCTGTGTGCACTTCCAGGTGGGCCCCCTCTGCATGGTGCACAGTAGTCTCCAGCATTTGCAGGAGTCTACTGAGCATGCGCAGGACTCCGAAAACATGGCGCCCACCATGTTCCAGAGACCAATTTAACTACTGTGCATGCACGGCGGTCATTTTGCTGTGATTGCAGTGCCCGATGCTGGACTTCAGAAAGGTAGGTATTGAAGTATGGGTGCAGTGTGTGCGGAGTGGGACCCTCCTGGACCCAGTGGCTCATGTGCACCGCACACATTGCACCCATTATAGATATGCCAATGCTACTGCCTGTTCTGCCAGTCTCCAGACAGGTGCTGCACAGGGGTCATTAAGGTAATATTTTGGCCAGAAATGAATGTGAAAGTGGCCCTACAATGCTGGGTATAATGTGTAAGGGGCACTACAACAGTGGGCATTATATTCGGGGTATACTTATATTACTTGTTGGGAAATATCCTGCAAATATTACTAGATAAATAGGCTGCTAAATGAGGCTATTATTATTTTAGGAGAAAAATTGTGAATTAAGGGGTGGAAAGGGATTTCTTCTATAGTGGAGACAGGCTGGACCATGCACATCTCTAGGAGACTATGAAGACTATCATTAAGGGACAGAAAACCTTGCAGGGACAGTAATATAAATTTTGCCCATCCGTGGATTTTATAGCTAAACATCCAGCATTGTCGCTGATTATGATTCAGGTCACCAATCGGCGGATTAGATCAGCATAACAGGGAGTCAGAGCCATAGCTGTATGACCCGCATACAATAGATATAAGGTTGCACATATCTAAAGCATGTTAACTCAAAATACATACCTAGAAACTTAACTGTGCAGAATATATTTGTGCTTTTGTAAATGGGCAAACTTTACAAATAACTCTAAGCCACCCCCTAAGAATATAAAACATTTGTTTTCAGATGTACTGTATTTTTCTCAGGATTAAATAAGTAAATGTTCTGGGAAGCTGTCTTGCTTTCCTTACAAAACCAATGGAACAGATGCTTCCACAGAAAAACACATTTACCCAGCAGCAATCTAACAGAACATTTTGCATCGTTTGTGCTGGAAAATAAAATCTACTAGATATTTATAAAAACTGTACACCCGTTCAGATACTTTGATGAATTGTTACCACCATTCTGAATGATGATATGATTTGCATAAATGTGTTATCAAAAAGCTAAATTAGTGTTTTCAGAATAAATATGTTACAAGATAGTTTGAAAGTAAACTTTTGAAGATTACCAAAGTAATTCCAAAGTACAATTATCAGAAACAATTCTTGTGAAAATCAGCAATTACTGTAAAGTATATTTAACTGTTGTATGTGTGGTGGGGGAACCATATATAGTGTATGCAGTTACCTTCTCTTTGCCATGGAGTGCCTGTAATTGCTTATCAATGCATGTGTCTTATGCAGGAACCCTAACAAAAATATAACAAACCTGCTGCATGTCCCAGCAGTCTATTCATGGTGACGATAACCTATAAATTGTGCCCACTCCTTCTTTATCTTGCACTACCTACTGAAATACGGTTCCTTCTTATTTACGTTATTCAGCTGTGGTATGGGCTGTCCAGTGGACTAAATATACTATAGTATATATGCTACAAGCCCATATGAACCTATTTTTGTGCTAATGTGTCTATTTTTAGCAAAGTGCATGTTTTTATACAAGAATATGGCAATTTTTACTAGTGTAATATTTTGCCATGTCTGATTGGAGGAGTATATCACACATTTCCTCTGAGGGGTCTATGCACGAAGCAATGCAAAGAGTGGAGAAGTGAGCCATTGGAGAAGTTGCCCATGGCAACCAATCAGTGTTGAAGTAACATTCATAAAGTGCATTCTATAAAATTATACATAGCAGCTGATTGTTTTGTGTTTTGGTTTTGGATTCGGTTCCACGGCCGTGTTTTGGATTCGGACGCGTTTTGGCAAAACCTCCCTGAAATTTTTTTGTCGGATTCGGGTGTGTTTTGGATTCGGGTGTTTTTTTACAAAACCCCCTCAAAAACAGCTTAAATCATAGAATTTGGGGGTCATTTTGATCCCATAGTATTATTAACCTCAATAACCCTAATTTCCACTCATTTCCAGTCTATTCTGAACACCTCACACCTCACAATATTATTTTTAGTCCTAAAATTTCCACCGAGGTCGCTGGATGGCTAAGCTAAGCGACCCAAGTGGCCGACACAAACACCTGGCCCATCTAGGAGTGGCACTGCAGTGTCAGCAGGATGGCAGATTTGAAAAAT